>NW_006795957.1:647259-651763 GCF_000442215.2 Lipotes vexillifer | reverse complement strand
GCTGTTGGAAAGATGGGGCTAGGAGGGTAGGTTAGTTGTGGGGCTTAGCTAGAGGGTGTCGCCAAAGAAATTGAAGTTCAGGTGGGACTAGGTCAAATGCCACGATCCGATTGGAGGGAAGGCGAGCAGCTTTGCGTGGCGTATGAAACTGTCTGCTGAGCCTCAGACAGCTGCTACCCCCTTTGGTGGTGTGGCAGTGCTGGTGGTTCTCTCCTAGGCAGGCCTATCAACTCCAGGCTTTGTGGTAGCAATTTGTACCCAGGACCTGTCCTCTTAGTCACTCACCTTTCCCCAAGGAGTGTGTTGTTTTCTCTGTTTAAAAAAGTTGCAAAAATAAATCTTAAAGTTAGGCAGTTAGGTTTTTCGTAGCATGATTTAAAAAAAAAACAAAAAAACTCAAACCGGAATAAAAGGCAGGACTTAGAGGAATGGAGTGAGGCTATGCCGAAGAGGCGGGCTTAGGAAACGTTTGGTCTGTGGTTTTGGAAAGGGGGCGCAGTCTTTGCGCTTGGAGGCTGAGCGCTTCAAGGGAGTACGTGCAGAGCTGGATGCTGGGCCTAGGGGAAAGGGACGGGATGTGTGTAGCTAGTAACACGGTTTGGAATCAGAGGTGAGATTCAGAGGCCAGGGCGGAGCATGAATGGAATCAGGGTATTTACAAATATAGTTGATGTCGTGGATGCAACTTAGAGGCAAGGGCAGGGCTTGGCAAAAGGGGGCAAGATTAGAATTGTTGGAATAGAACGAGGCTTAAGGGGAGGGGGAAAACTTCACGAAGTTACTGACAGGGAGGTCAGACCAGGATCCCTGAGGATCCCTTGCCCCTCCTTGGCTGCAGGATGGAGCTACCCTCAGAGGAGGGACCCCCATACAGACCTGAGTTCTACAGCGGCTGGGAGCCCACAGCCACGGACCCACATGGCCGCGCCTGGGAGGACCCAGTAGAGAAACAGCTACAGCACGAGCGGCGCCGCCGGCAGGTGAGGCTAAGGCTTAAGCTCCCCCAGGTGACACAGGGGGGCCGTGACTGGGAATTCTGGGGCGCAGGCCGGGCCCCACCTGATCTACTGCTCTCATCTCCTGCAGCAAAGCACTCCTCAGGTCGCTGTCAATGGGTGAGTGTCAATGGGTGAGTCGGGTCAGGTGGGGTCCAGGAGGGGTGCGTCCTGGGGGTCCCAGCGCTGACTCCGCTTCCCCTTTTTTCTTTTTCCTTTTGTCTTCCCGGCTCTTCGAAGGTGGGTGAGGTGGCGATGAGGCAGGGGCCCGGGCTGGGACAGGGGGGAGGATCAACGAGGGAGGGAGTGGGGCCCAGACTTCTGGGTTCTAGGGAGGAGGGAACTGGAGGCCCAGATTCCAGGGTCTAAGGGAGGAGGGTGCTGGGAGTGGGTAAAGTCTGAGAGGGACCCCTAGATCCCCAAAGGTCTGGAAGAAGGCAGTTTGGTTTCCCAGGGCCTGGGAAGCTCCCTGCCTGGGTCCCTATATGGACAGAGTCCTGGGTGTTGGAGAGAAGAGGCTGGGGAATTAGATACTGGGTTTTCAAGAAGAGCTCAAGTCTGGTGCTTGGGACCTTGGAGACCCAGGGAAGTAGGCTTGGGACTTAAAGGGCCAAGGGGCAAGTTTCTGGGAAAGTTAGGAAGTGATAGTATCTCTGGGCTCCTGAGAGAGGTAAAGGCTGGGAGGCTGGACGCCTGCTTTCCCAAGACTCTAGAGCAATTGTCTCAGTCCCTGCTGGGTGTCACACTGGGACCTTTTAAGCATTAAAAGGTCGAGGAAATTAAAGCTTGAGATCTGGACTCCTAGGTCTCTGGAGGAGGAAAGAACTGGGGGTGCAAATTCATAGTTCCAACAAGCAATGGCGGTACAGACTCTTGGGTCCCGGGGGAAGAAGGGCCTAGAGGAGCTAGGATTCCTTGGGCAAGTCGGGGGGCAGATGGGAGGGAAGCTGCGTGGGATGAGAAGACAACAAAGCCGCAGGTCTGGAGGAGCAGAAGGGGGTCTGGGTGGGGGCTCGGGCAGAGAGTCTCAGCAGAGACGGCGGCGTGCTGGGAGCTGCCGCCGGCCCCACACACGGGGTGCCTCGGCCCTGAAGACTCCCCTCTCCCTTGCACAGGTAGGCCTGATCGGGGCTGAGGTGCCTTTTACTGGGTTGTCAGAGCTAAAAGTCTGCTCCCCTCCCCCCCAGCTGCCTGGTCTAGCGGACCCCCCTCTTGGTGCGCTTCTGAACCTTGAGCTTGACACCCACAGCTTTTAACTCACCTTTTTTTTGCGCTTCAAGTTCTTTGTGGAGGGCAGGAGGGGAATGGAAATAGTAATAATCCCTCCCTGAAAGAGGGAGAAGTCTGTGAGTTTGTACAGGCTAGCAGTTAGGAGCTCAGGGTCATGGGAGCACTCAGGTTCACGTCCAGCTGTGTGCAAGCAGAATGGAATTACTCAGGACATGAGCTCTGGGGCCAGCCTGCCCGGGTCCCAGCCTGACTACACCTCTTTCTTGCTCTGTGACCTTTACATCACCATGTCACTTGATATCACGGTTCCTTTCCTGTAAAATGGAGATAATAATTGGGTCTCTGGAGGGAGGAAGGAACTAGGGGGTCCAAACTCATGGTTCTACCAAGTGTTGTCTCTAGCATCAAATCAGCTAATATATGTAGCAGACTTTGAACAGTGTCTGGCATATAATAAGTGCTATATAAGTGTTAACTATTGTTTTTATTATGTTTATGAGTTATCATTATGCATGAGTCAAGTACACAGTAGATGCTCGATAAATAGCAGCTGTCTCTAACTGTGTAATCTGGGGAGAGTCATTCTATTTCTCTGAGCCTGAATGTTATCTATAAAATGGAGCTGATGCTAGTACTCATATCATGTGCTTACTGCATGGTGCCAGGCACATAAGGAGCACAATATATTCAAACCGGTATTACAATTTCAAACCTCTGTTAACAGTATTAACCGGCCTCCCCTGCCTCGACCCCTGCTTGGCTTTAACCCCAGCTCACACCAACACCCTACAGTCCAGAGCAGTGGAGCTGGCTACCTCCTTACCCCCCAACCCTTTCCCCTTCTCCTCAGTCACCAAGACCAGGAACCAGAAGCTGAGCCCCAGGGCCTGGAGCCGGCGGGAAAGTGGGTCCTATGTAATTATGACTTCCAGGCGCGCAATAGCAGCGAGCTGCCCGTCAAGCAGTGGGACATACTGGAGGTCAGAGGAGTCGGGGACGGGGTGTGGGGCTGGGGGGTTGGAGTCCACCCAGCCCTAGCTACAGACACAGCCTCTGAATCCTCCCCTGTACCTCTTCCAGGTCCTGGATGACCAGCGCAAGTGGTGGAAGGTTCGGGACCAGAGGGGGCAGGAGGGATATGTACCCTATAATATCCTGACACCCCACCCGGGGCCGCGGGGGGGCCGCAGCCTGGTGAGCCAGGGCAGACTCCTGGGTCTTGAGGGAAGAGGGGCTGGGCTCAGATCCTGGGTCCTGGGAACGAGAGGCGTGGGGCATAAGGGGTCAAAGTCACTGGCAGAGGAAGTGGCTGAGGATTCGGAAATTCACCTCCAGGCGAAGGGGACTGGGACCCAGTCCTCTTTCCGATCCAGGTGCTCTCCTTTTTCCCCTCTCCAGGAGAACAGCACTCCCTTCCCCCCTCCACCACCAGCGCCGGCCCTGGCTCCGGCTCCCCCTCCTCCACCAGCGCCGGCCGTGGCTCCGGCTCCCCACCCCCCACCAGCATCCGCCCTGGCTCCGGCTCCTCCCCCCCCGCCCCCTCCCGCACCAGCGCCGACCCTGGCTCCAGCTCCCGGTGCCCGACCAGCGCGGACCCAGGCTCCGGCTCCGTCTCGGTCTCCCAGGGACAGCTGCGAGAGCCTCAACAACTTGGACTCCGGCAAGAAGGGTGAGTGGTGGGGGCACCCCTTCGAAGGAGCGGTCCTTGTCCTCGCTTTCCAGGCAGAGAAACCGAGGCTCAGAAAGAGTAAACGGACTCCCCGACCCATCACGAGGACGCTGGAGGTCCCCGACCCTCTGAGCCCAGGGCCCTTCGCCCTGAGTCCGCCCTCCCTCCCGGTTTCCCGCCTGCAGAGAAATTCTCCCAGATGCTCAGTATCAACGAGGAGCTGCAGGCACGCCTGGCCCAGGGCCTCACGGGCCCCAGCCGCGCAGCCCCGGGGCCCCGCACCCCGGAGCCGCAGCTCAGCCCGCGCTCCAACGCTTCGGAGGTCCGCGCCTGGCTGCAGGGCAAGGGCTTTAGTTCAGGGTGAGTGTGGCAGGTGCCGGCTAGGGGACCCTGAGATACCGGCGCTAGGGGCGGAGCGCTCCGATTGGCCCAGAGGGGGCATGGCAGACCACGGGAGACCGGGATTGACCCAAAACGGGGGTCTGTCTGACAGCAACTATGACTGTCGGGCTGTGATTGGCATGTTTTTCCAGGCTCCGATTGGAGTCTCTAGGGAAGCCCCGCCTCCCTTGGAAGGCAGCGCCCGCGCCCCCCCCCCCCCGCGGGCGCG
>NW_006795957.1:645586-647232 GCF_000442215.2 Lipotes vexillifer | reverse complement strand
CCCCCACGGCGCGCTATGATTGGTGGATGGGGATTCAGGAGCCATCAGCAGCCGCCGCCCCCCGGCTTGAGAGCTAGAATGCTGCTCAGATTGGACAAAGGGCTAAGCGGGCGTAAAGTGGTTGGTGGGGCTGAGGAGGCTTGAGCCGTGATTGGCCAACAGGCCTGACCGTGCCCTGGATGCCCCTGCTCAGGACCGTGGCCGCGATAGGCGCCCTGAGCGGCGCGCAGCTATTCTCGCTGCAGAAAGATAAGTTTCGGGCGCTGAGCCCCGAGGAGGGGGCGCGCGTGTACAGCCAGATCACAGTGCAGCGCTCGCTGCTGGAGGTGAGGCGGGCGCTCGTCCCCGAGCCCGGGCTGGGGAGGGCGCTGAGGTCTCTGTCTCCAAGGTCCTGATTTTCCACCCCCCCGCCCCACTCCAGGACAAAGAGAAAGTGTCAGAGCTGGAGGCGGTAATGAAGAAGCAAAAGAAGAGGATGGAAGACGAGGTGGAAACGGAAGTCATTTGATCCTTCCCCGCCCCTCCGCTAAATTTCCAGGAAGCAGCCCCGCGGGAGAACGGACTCTACCAACCCCCACCAACGGAAGTAGATCCCTCCAGGGACCACCGACCTGTTCCAGCCTTGGTCTTACCCCGTCCGGTTAGATAAATCGGCCCGTCCTTAATGGAGTCTCCTGAGAAGTGCTCTCGTATTGGCCGAGAACGGGCACTGAGACAATTTAGGGCAAGTGCTTGCGCTCGGGAGCCCTGTGTATTGTGATAATGCTACCCAGTCTATAAACAGCCTCCTCTTAGCAGGCGGTGTCAACTGCTGCCCCTTCTCTACCCGGGTACCAGGGGCCAGGAACCTGCCCCTCACCCCAGCAACAGCCTCACAGGAAAGGAATCTAGCAGATCTCCCCACTCTCTTTAGTTTCTCTGAATCCTCCCAACTCAGGCTTCCTCCTGACCTCCCAGCCTCCAGTCTATCCTCTAGTTCACTCCAGAGGCATCTTCTGAACACCCAAGGCCCCAGTCCACCCCTTGCTCAAAATCCTTTTCTGGCTCCCCGTCGCCGTCTTAGCCCCATAGCCTGGCATTCAAGGCCCTGAGTGGTTTGGTCCCTACATCTCCAACCTCGTCCTCACCTCCTCATCCTCAGTGCATTCTGGTCCTGCCCTTCTCCACACACTCCCCAAACCCCTTCAACCACTGGAGTTTTAACAATTGCTGGTTTCTGCTGGCTGGAACGATTCTCTGCCTGTTGAACTCCTATTCAGCTGTCCTGACCCAGCTCAAATACCCTCTTTGGAAAAGCCTGCCCTTATCCCCTAGGTTAGTCTCCCAGCATCCACTTTTACACCTTGTTCTCCACCTCCAGCCACGGGTCCAGCTACGGAGAAGTGGCTGCCTCCTGAATGTGTCACAGGCTTCCTGGCCACTCTTCATCCTGTGAGACGACGGCCTAACAGGAAGCTTCCTACCTCCTCGGCAACAGCTCCTTTTCCCTCTGGCCAGCCAGCAACTTTTTCCCGTCATCTGGGTGGCTGGCGAGGCTGGTTTGGGACTGGTTTTCTCTGGATCCCAACCTGGTTCAGCTTGGACGCTTCTGCTTCCCCAGAATGCCCCCTGACAAGCTCCCCTCCCCACCCCAACCAATTCCTGCT
>NW_006795957.1:644022-645516 GCF_000442215.2 Lipotes vexillifer | reverse complement strand
TTCCTGCTGGCTTCTCCCCCGGAGCTCAGTCAGCTTCTAGCCGAGCCACCAGATGGCGCCCTCCAAAACCAGATCGGAAGGGACCAGAGGCACAGCCCTAGGCAGGCAGGAGCTGATCCTCAGCCCATATTTGCCGCCCTCACGCCTCTGCTTCCTTCTGGAACCAGACACATCATCTCTCCAAGATTCCTTCCCATCTCAACCCCACCCTCTCCCCTGCTCACACACCTCCCCTGGCTCCCCATGTCCCACCAGATAAAATCCAAGATGCGGCTCGGCAGCTGAGGGCCTGTAGCTGGCCAAGCGTACAAGCTTCTCGAGCACAGTGCTCTGCTTCCCTCTTCCTGTCTCCACGCCTCAGCTCATGCTGTTCGTTTCACCCGGAATACTCTCAGCCCTAGCAGGTGTCTAATCGTCTTTCAGCCTCTTGCCTGGTGCCCCAGTCCCTGTTTCTAACCAAAGGACCACAGAAGCAAGCAGTTCCCCAAAACAAGTTTTCCCCTGGGACTTCCCTGGAGGTCCAGTGGTCAGGACTCTGCGCTTCCACTGCAGGGGGCACAGATTCAATCCCTGGTCGGGGAGCTTAGATCCCACAAGCCACGCAGCACAGCCAGAAAAAAAAGTCCTTACCAGGGCCGCACTCCTACGAGGCCAGCCCTTACCTCTCCAACCTCATCCCCTGCTACTTTCCTACATTTCAGGCACATTTTTATCCCTTTGCCCACGCTGTTCTCATCCAGAAGACTCCTCAAATACCCACATGGCTCGTTCCCAGACGCCTTCAAGTATCTGCCAGTGCCAGCTTTCCAGTAAGGTCTATTCTGACCACCCTGTACAAAATGTCACAGCCTGACATTCGGTGTTGCAATCAGACAGGTCCCAGTTTTGGACCAATCCCGGACCCCCGTGGTCTGCCACGCCCCCTCTGGGCCAATCAGAGTGTTCCGCCAGGCGCGCACACCAGCCTCCCTAACCCCTGCCGCCCCCCCTGCTTTCCGCAGCACTACCACTGGCAACGCATTTATTTCGTCACTGGGTGCCTCATGCCTCTCCTCCTGAAACGTATCGCATCTCTGCCTGTCTCATGCACTACTGTACCACCAACACGTAGGACAGGGCCAGGCAAGGAGAACAGGACCATGAATGGGCGAGTGAATGAACGAATGCCCCAACTTGAAGGATAGCTCCTACTTGGCTCCAGCCAACTGCTGCCGTGCAGGACTGAACAGCTCGCACTGTCAGAGTCCTGCTTATTCAGAAAAGTCAAAGCCCCGCACTTTTATATGTGAACTACCCCAAGTTTTAAATGTTGGCAACTGACTCAAATTTGTTTCAAAAGCAGTGATGGCAAGACCCAAGCTCCCCAACCCAATATTCACAGCCCCTACCCCCCGCCCGGCTGACCCTTCCTGCTCTGTACCAAGCCAACTTGTGACCACGTGGGCCCTGGATTGGGACCTCTGTTCCAACTGGCCGCTCCTCCGGGAGCACTGG
>NW_006795957.1:635246-643756 GCF_000442215.2 Lipotes vexillifer | reverse complement strand
CCAACCGGCCGCTCTCCCTGAAGCCCTGTCCCACCCTGTGACGGGCAGGCACAGCCCCAGCACGGAAGTGGGGAGCAGCGCCCCACCTCCAGCCAAGGACGCACCCACTGAGTGGCAACTTCACGACTTTTATTTGTGGTGCCTGTGCTTTATCTCGAAAATACCTTCTCCCCCTGCCCCAGGCAGTGGGCCGCGAGGGGGCAGCAAAAAATAGAAGACATCCCTCCCTATTGCACACGGACCCTATATACAGGCCCACCTGGCCGAGGCCGGAGGGACTATTGGCACATTCTCGGATCCCTGTTCACGAGTGGGAGGGGTGATGAGGGTGGCATCACACGTGAGGGGGGACCTCTGGGCGGCCACTCTGGTCCTGGCACTTCTTGGTCCTTGGTTCCTTCCTGGTCCCGCCTCCAGCCCCAGTCCCCCCTCAGCGACGTCCCCCTACCTGGCTCGGCCTCCGCCTCCATCCTGGCCTCGGATGGCCCCCCTTGGCTCCTGGGGACTCTGTACTCCCCTCCCAGTCTGGAGGTCCCGAGGGGAGGTTATGGCTTCTCAGAGACTCCCCGGGAGCCCTGTCACTCGTGTTCACGCAAAGGAAGGGGTGCATGTGGCAGAAGCAGCTGTATAAATATGGGTGCGGGGGAAGGGCCTCCTCCAGAGTCACTTGGAGAGTTTGCTGATGACGCGAATCAGTGCTGCGTTCTCATCCTTGAGTCGCTGGTTGTCAGCCCGGAGGTCGGACAGGGCCTGCGAGGTGGGACGGGTCAGCCAGGTGGCCCTGGGCAGGCTGCACCCACTGCCCACCCTCGCTCTGCCCCTCAGCTCCCCACTAGCATTCACCTTCAGCTCCTCCTCCAGCTCCGCTGCCTTCCGCTCCAGGGCCCTGCGCTCCTGGAATAAACGGGAAGGTGAGGACGAGGGACCGGGGGTTGGGGAGGGCCGGAGGTCAAGAAGTATGGCTGAGAGAGGCGGGGAATGGGCAGAGGGGCAGGTTAGAAAGTCAGTGTGGCCCTCTTCATCCAGACCCGCCTGAGCTTGTAAGGCTGGGGACACAGCTGGCCCCGCTCCAGCCACCCTTACTCACGAATCTCTCCAGCTCCAGAAGGGCGGGCCTCTCTGCAAATCGCTCCTGCCTCTGGTGAGGACACAAAAAGATCAGGGCTCACAGAGAAGCGTCCAAACCGCAATGGCCAGAAGGGGGAAACCAGCAGTGAGAGGGGGAAAGGCAGACTCCTGGCTGGCCCAGACCTCCCCACCCACTGCTCAGGACCACAAGCCCAGCCCCTCTTGGGCCAGGCTCCGCCTCCGAGATCTTAGCTCTGCCCCTCATTCGCCCCTCACTGCCCACGCTCCTCCTCCCAAGGGTCCTAGTACCCCCACCACTCAGGCCCCTCCCCTCGACGCTCTGGCCCTACCTCCCAGGGATCCGGAGCCAGCACTAGCACGCCGGCCAATTCCCACCACCTCCAGGGCCGCGGCGTCCTCACCTGCGTGGCACGCTCCAGCTCCACCTTGAGCTGCGCCAGCTGCAGTGTGGTCTCGGTCAGGGCCTCGCGAAGTCGTTCGTTCTCACTGCGCAGCTCTGCATACAGCTGGGGGCCCCAGGAGGAGGGACACGGGGGTCAGGCTTGCCGGCTGAGATGCCGCATGTTTGCGGGGAAGGGGGGTGACTGTGGCTCAGGTGGGGCCGGAAAAGAGCAGGATGCCCGGATCCGTCAGGCAGAGCCACTAAGTAGGGGGCAGGAGGGCAGGTATATAAAAGCCAGCAAGTGGGGGTTAATGGCACGATCGTGGGGTGGGATCGCGAACCTTCCTGAAGCCTCCATCAGGCTCTTCTGATTCTGGCTCTGGTTCTGGGTTGAGGTCCCGCTGCCTGCGGGAAGAGGGGCCGCCCTCGGGAGTGCTGGGGTGAGGGCAAGGAGGGCGTCATGGGGCGCGCCCACGGCCCCACAGACAGCCCAAACCCTTCCTGCCCACCCTGTACCTGGATCCTGGGCTGCGGTCTGCAGGCGCCGGCTCCGCCTCCTCCCCCTGTGGGCGGAGGTGGGGTTCAGCTTGGCTCCACCCCCAGCCCACCTCCAAGGCCGGCCCACAGCCCCAGCTCGGCCCGCCTGGACCCCGCCCCGCACCTCGGCAGATCCCCGCCACTCCTTGCTGACTCTGCGGTGCTCCTCGGCGGCCTGTGGTCCTTGCCCTTGGCCGTCGGGCGCCTCTGCTGGGGGAGGGGCAGGAGTCAGCCCAGTGATCTGTGGAGGGGTCCCCTCTGCAGGGTCAGGGTCTCTGGGCCCAACCCCCAGGAAAACAGTAAGACTGTAGCAGGAGGGAGCCGGTGGGCCCAGGTTGACCACCTCCCAGAGACCAGACCTCACCTCTCTGGGTAGGGCCATCAGAGTTCTCGACCCCGGGGACTCGGGGTCGCCGGGAAGGGTCCTGCGGGAGAGGGGCATGGGAGTCAGAGGACGAGGGCATCTTGTACCACCCCCTGCCCGGGCACCTGAACCCTCTCACCAGGCTTTGCAGGCACGACTTCTCTGGCTCTGGGGCCTTTCCTGCAGCCTTCTCTGCTTCCTTAAGGTCTGTCAGAGTCACACCCTGGCATGGAGAAGGGGGGGCAGTCAGGGGGTCCAGGACTCAGGGCCCAGCCCCTTCAGGACAGAGTCTAGGCCCCCAGGCCCTCCTCCCTCAGACTTAGGGGTCCGGGCCCCCAGCCCCTCCTCCCTCAGACCCAGGGGTCCAGGCCCCCATCCCACACCTGTGTGGACCTCCGAGACTGGCGCATGAGGCGAGAGCGAGCTTTCCGCTGAGATTCAGACTCCTCATCCCGCACAGGCATCTGGTAGGACCTGAGCGAAGGGCCCCGACCTCAGAGAGGGTTCCTTTGGACCCTGTCCCATCCCATGGTTGACTCTCTCAGGGGGAGTCAAGTTCGGCCAGAGGACCTCAGCGCCAACCCTGGGACTCCTGGGTAAGGCAGCTGTCTCCCAGCTGGGGAGACAGCTGCTTCCTGCCCCCAGGCCTCTTCACCTCACCTCCGGCGGTCGCGGGAGTCCGCTGGGGGCGCTGCAGAGGCTACGGGGACATTTGGCTTCACTGGGGATTCAGGCTCCGGAATCCTGGAGGCAGGAGTGGAGTTATCCAAGGGAGGAGGAGGAGGAGGCCTGGAGATCTCACACCTGTGTGAAGGCACTCAATCAGCAAATATTACTCAAGCTTGCGTTACGTGGCAGGCACCACACACACAGCAAGAAGCAACAGAAAAAGAAACAAATTATCTCTGCCCCGATGAGTCAGGTCTGAGCAGAAAAGATGCAAGCAAGAGAGGATAACCACAGAAAGATCAGGACACCACATGATACGTCAGAAGGATAAAGTACTCTGGAGAAGAAAAGACAGAGCAAAAAGGACGGGAGACCGGAGGCGTGCGTGTCCGGAGGCGGGGGCGGTGAGCGCAGCGGGGCTGGTGCGCCTCCCTGACGAGCCGACATTCAAACAAACGAGAGAGGGAGGAAGGAAGCCCTGTGGGGCTGAGTGGGGAGCCGCAGTGAAGGGCCCGGGCAGGAGCGAGCCCGCGTCAGAAAGGAGGGCGGAGGGCTGGAGAGGGGGGTGGGCGCCGCCGGAGGCCGGATCACGGTGGCCTTGGAGTTTTACTGCGAGCTTTTACTTGATGCACCAAAAGGGAAACTGAGGCCAAGAGTGGGAGGCACGGACCAGACCCCAGAGAGCAAAGGCTGACAAGACAGGGGCCCAGACCTGCCCCACGCCCGGCGGGACCCGGGCCGTCAGACTCACGGGGCAGAGGACTCCGGCACCTTCCGGGAGGGGGTGGGGGTAATTCTGGCAAGACGGGGCTCCCTGGCCTGCGGGGAGAGGAGAGAAGGGGGCTGTTCTCCTTGCCTAGGCAGGGTCTGGTCCCCTGCCCCTCACCCTGCTCACCTGAGTGGAGGTCCCTTCCAGCCGCGAGGAGGAGGCGGAGCGCTGCAGCCCGGCCCCCGAGGCACCCTGGGCGCCCCGCCTCTCCGCAGGACCTAGGGCCCCAGAGCTCCCCGTCTTCTGGAGGCCAAAGCGCGTGGAGAAGGGGGCCTCGTCGGGGGTCTGGAGAAGGGAAGGGCATCAGTTGCAGGGAGAGGGTCCTACTTCTCAAGAACTTCAAGTGTTACCCCCAAAAGGACCACCACAAACTACAGCTGGGGGGTGGGGAGGACAGGCACAGTCAGGAGAAGGCAGTCAGTTGTCCCAGAGGATTCTGGGAACTGTAGTCTTCACCCCACCTGCCCTGACAAGAGGTTCACAGGCTTTATGGCTATGCCCCCCACAACCTCCCAGGCCAGCACGGCTTCCGGGAACCCAGACTCACCATGGGGCTCCTAGGGCTAGAGGGTGGCGGGGAGGAGACCCCGTTGAGGGCTCTGGATTCTGCAGGGGGTGGCTCTACAGTGTAGGAAGCAGGAGAGGTCGCAAGAATCCGCCAGCTGCCTCTGGGCACCAGCCCTTCCACCCGCAGCCCCCTCCGCTCCAGATTCAGGACCCCAGCCCCCAGCCCCTCACCTGAGGGGCCCTCTTCTCCCTCATCCTCGTCCCGGATTGGGGGCCCCCCTGCCCCACCAGGCCGGCGCTCCTTGGACAAGTCCTGGAGGGAGATCTTCTCACGGCTGCTCAGACGACATACAGAGCTCCTGGTGGGAAGGGGAGGGCGTTGGGGTCCAAGCCCTGGGGAGCCCCCAGCCCACCTACCCTCCAGGCGCCTCTCCCCTACCTTCGGTGTTTGCTGCTGGAGGGCCCCTGGGTCTCCTGGCCCCTGCTCTGGGAGGCTTCCTTTTGGTTCCGAAGCTGAAAGGGGGAAGGGGGCCACTGGGGAGGGGCAGAACACGCAGACCCTCCTGGGTCCCACATACAACTGTGCCGGGGTGGAGGTGGTACAGGGGGGGATGGGATGATTTGTGCACTCGCTGAGTTTTCCTAGACATGGCGCCCTGGGTCTCAAATGAGTCGTCCAGTACTCAGGGGCCCCCAGGCTTCCTGGCCTCTACCTCCCAGGGGCGAGCTACCCAAACTTCTCCCCAACCCCTCAGCACACCGGAAACGGGCTGCCAGGCCCGGCCTCCTCCCTTAAGGCTCGCTGTCAGGCCCAGCCCCCAAATGGCATCTCAGGGCGCAGTTCCCCGACTGCTGTGTCTTCACACCTCAGAGCCTGCACAGCAGTTCCCCCGCCCCTCCTAGCAAACCCCTTGTGCTGCAGGTCTCCCTTCCCAGACACCCCCAGGCCTCGTCTGTGCCCCCACCTCTCAGAGACCCTGCTTCACCCACTCAACACCCTCCCAGAGCCCCCAGCCTCCTCACCGTCACACTGCTCCTCCCTGGCATTCAAGGCCCTTCAGGGTCTGCCCCGCTCCAAATTCCGGGTACCATACGACTCCCCACCCCTGAGCCTTTGCACGTACTGTTCCCTCAACAGTGTGCGAGCCCTGGTCCCCAGGAAGCTGCCCAAGTCCGCCAAGCCGGAAACAGGACCGTCTCCCTCAACGTTGCCACAGCCGAGCTTTAAACATGGGGATCTGGTCCTGTCTACCTGCCACTCACCAGAAGCTCCAGGTAGAGGGCCTGGCCCCCAGAAGGCCTAAGGAGATGTTTCTTGCTACCTAAGAGTGCTTACTGTGTGTCAGGCAGGGTTCTGAATGCTTTTGTTTAGTTACATACATACCACTCGTAGCATAATACGTACTCCACGTAACAGAACAGGTAACTCATAAAGTGCGCCGTACTATCCCCATTTTACAGATGAGGTAACTGAGGCCCAAAGAGGTTAAGTGACTGGCCTGAGCTCACACAGCAAATCCATGGCAGAGCTGGGATTCAGACCCCGCGTCCACACCGTTCACCCCTTCATTCTGCGTTTTTCCAGCAACAAGGCCTGGCCCAGTGCTGGTGTGGGGGGCGTCCCAGGGGTGACAAGGCCCAGCCCAAGCATGGATAGATGACTTCCATCTGCATCCCAAGGTCCCCCGGGGCCCAAGGCCCCGCCTCCCCCTAGCGCCCAGCTGTGCCCCTCCTCCTGGCTCCCCACTGGGCCCCGGTCGCTGGCCAGGGAAGAGCAGGTCCCCAGGGACGTGGAGGCCCTCCCTCCTGGCTGCAGACAAACACTCACGTCCTCCTGCTTCCGGGCCAGCTCCTCCAGCAGGCTCAGCACCTCCTCATCCGCTAGATCACAGGGACGCTGCCCCTGGGTGGGGAGGGGAAAAGGCAGATGAGGAGTTGGTGGAGGGGCCCTCCCACCCCGCACCGGTCCCCGGGCCCCGGACCGGCCCTCACCGCGTGCGTCAGCGAGTCCATGCCCCCGCCGTGCTCCGCTAGCAGGCGGCAGGCGTCCTCCACGCCCCAGTGGGCTGCGGCGTGCAGGGGCGTCCAGCCGTCCCCATCCCGCAGCTCCGGGTCGTAGCCGGCCTGAAGCAGCAGCCTGGGGACCAGGGAGGCTCAGGTCAAGGAGCAGGACAGGGGCTCGGGGCCAAGAGCTAAAGGTCGGCCAGCTGTGCTGTGGTGGCAGTACCAGCTGTGACAGTACCGAAAACAGTCCTGGGCCGGGGGTGAAGCGCCATGGCCCCAAGGCGCCCCCTCCCAGAAGTGACCCCCGCTGCCACCGCTTTGACTCCTCCCCTGGCCTAGCAGGTGGCCTCTGGAACCCTGCTTCTTGTACCTGCAGTGCTCAACTCTTTTGAGCGTCACCCCTGGTTGTGAGACCGCTCCAGGGGAGGTGAGGGCAGGGGGTTCCCAGCACCCAAGCCTAGAGAAAGGATGAGACCCCAGAAGGGGCGGAGTGGGGGCAGCACTGTTCCAGGACCCCTCTGGCTCAGAGCAGCGGTTCTCAACCAGGACCACATAGCCGCCTGGGGACGTCTGGCCTTGTCTGGAGATGTTTCTGGATGTCACAACGTAGGGGTGGGTGCCAGAAGCATCAGTGGGTCGGCGCCAGGGATGCTGCTAAACATCCCGCAGCACAGAGGATGGGCCCACAGCCAGGAACGATCTAGTCCAAATGCCACCAGTGCCGAGACAGAACCCCTGGCTTAGAGACGGTTCTTTCCCGTGAGATAATCACCACCTTAGACCACACGGTCTGGTCCAGGGCAATTCTGCAAACTCAGCGTAGGGTAGACACGCCTGCTTTTAGAGAACTGCATTTAGGTTCCATGTCAGTGAGAAAGAGCTAAAGCAAGGTGGGAAAGGCGGAGAGACGAGGTACCTTGTAAAGAGCCATTTTAAACAAAAGCGCCTCTGTGGGGCCCCCCAGCTCACTCTGCTCCAGCCGTGTGGGCATCCGCTCCTCCCCCAAGCACACGCCCACCTTGGGCTCTGCTGTTCTCTCTGCCCCGTGAATGTTCTCGAGGCATCAGTGCCTTTCACATGACCACCCTCTCGGTGGTCACAACCTCCTCCCCGAATCTCGAAGGGGGGCCTCCCCACCGCATTCGCTCTCCCCCACTGCCCTGTTTATATCCCTCTGGACCAGTGGTTCTCAGCTGGGGATGACGCTGACCCCCAAGGGACATTGGGCAACGCCCAGAGATGTGCCTGGTTGTCGTGACTGCGGTGGGGTGTGCCTCCTGGCACCTAGTGGGTGGAGGTCAGTGTCCCACCCCCATGAACAGGACAGGCCCCCAGGGTTATCCAGCCCCACGTCACCAGGGTGGAGGCTGAGGACCCCTCTCTGAGCACTCAGGGCCATGTGATGTGACCGGCTTCCTCAGTCACTTGTCTGTCTGTCTCCTCGACAAGGCTGCGAACTGCACATGGGCCCAGATCTGTCTCGTTTGCTGCTATATCCCCAGTACCTAAAAGATGGCCTGGCACACAGCAGGTGCTCAGTAAGTGTTGAGTGAATAGCATCAAAGAAATGTACACCTTTACCCTGCCACTCATCTTTAACGAGGAGAATGTCAGCTACATTCTTCCAAAAATGCAGTCCATAGATAGATCTGGTTGTAAACCCATACTAAGGGGCGGAAATGAAATTACAGTCAATGAGTATCTCTAAGGCCAAAGCGTTTCAGTTCTGTGGCAGAGAATGAGGCTGTCCATGAATATCCACTCTCCTTCCACCTTCAATAATGGCACCCAGGGACTTCCCTGGTGGTCCAGTGGTTAAGACACTGTGCTCCCAATGCAGGGGGCCCGGGTTGGTTTCAATCCCTGGTCAGGGAACTAGATCCCATGTGCTGCATCTAAGACCTGGTGCAGCTAGATGAATGAATGAATGAATGAATGAAATAGGTGGGGAGCCACTGCAGAGCCCTGAATGAAGATGAGGCCCCCTGCCCTGGGAAGACACGTCTAAAAAAAAAAAAAATGGCACCCAGCTTTCAGTGGGTTGCCTGCTGAGGTAGAATCTCCCAGTCTCCCTCACAGCTAGGAGTGGCCAGCTGAGAAGGGTCTGGCAAATGGGATGTCAGTATTCAATATGGATGCCGCTTCTGGACTGTTTTTTTTAAAAGAAATGGACATTTGCTCCTTTTGCC
>NW_006795957.1:629913-635236 GCF_000442215.2 Lipotes vexillifer | reverse complement strand
TCCTGCTGGCTGGGACACAGATTCAATGGCAGGAGCTGAAGCAGCCACCTGAGACTCAGGGGTGGAAGCCACGGGTAGAAGAGGGCACAGCTTCCAGGGCTGGGCACATCACCGGGCCTGACCATTCACAGTGTCCCACCCTCCTTGCCACAGGGATCAGCCCTGGGATGAGCAGGTGTGCAAGGTAGCCCAGTGAGTATCAGACCCAGGACTTTCGCTGGAACTACGGAGGACGAGGCACTCTACCTCTGAATTAGGGGAAGCAGCCAGGACATGAGCCTGGAGCTGTCAGGCGTCATCTTAAGTTCCTCACTGAAAAGCTTCCTTTTTTTTTTTTTTTTTTCCCCCAGCCGCACCGTGCAGCTTTCAGAATCTCAGTTTCCTGACCAGGTACTGAACCTGGGCCGCGGCAATGAAAGCCCAGCATCCTAACCACTAGGCCACCAGGGAATTCGCCTGAAAGACCTTTCTAAAAATTCATTAACACAGAGGTGAGCACAGATGGAGAGATTCATCTGGACTCAATTTATATACTAAATATACAAGTATAACATCACATGAGAGAGAGGGAAAAAATAGAGAACAGGGGAGTCTGATGATAAGAGGTAGGACCAACTACTGACAGGAAGGGGTGAGGCACTCAGAAATGGACAAGACCAAGGTGAGGATGAGAAGCAGAGAGTACACACTGTAACAATTTAAAATATAGATGCACCAAATAACCTGGCCTTGAAATATGCAGCACAAAAACTGACACAACTACAAGGAGAAACAGCAAAAATCCACAATCATCGTGAGACATTTTACTGCCCTTCTCACAGCAACTGACAGAATAAGCAGATGGGGGGAAAAGTCACTACAGATACAGAAGATTTAAATAGCATGAGTACAAAGTGGACCTAATAACCTATATAGGACGCCGTACTTAACAACACAATTCTTTCCCAGCTTACACAGACTGCGTTATGAAGCAAACCTCAATGAATTCCAGAAATCTGGAATCATAGAGAACCTGTTCTCTGACCACAGTGCAAGTAAGCCAGGAAGTGAGTACAGGCAGATCTCGGAGAAATTGAGGATTTGGTTCCAGACCACCGAAATAAAGCAAATATTGAAATAAAGCGAGTCACATTAATTTTTTGGTTTGCCAGTGCATATAAAAGTTAAGTCTGTTATGTGTACAACAGCATTATGTCTTAAAAAAATGTACATACGTTAAAAAACACTTTATTGCTAAAAAACGTTCACCTTCATCTGACAACGTAGGGTTGCCACAAATCTTCAATTTGTAAAAAAAAAAAAAAACCCACTATTGGCAAAGCACAATAAAATGAGGCATACATGTAATTCAACTACGACTAGAAAATCCCATGTATTTGGAAATTGACGACGTACTTCTAAATGATCCCTGGGTCAAGGAAGACTACAAGTTGGAAAACGTTTTAAACTGAAGGACAGGGAGAAGCCTGCACATCAAGACTTATGGATGCAGCTAAGGCTGTATTTACAGGGAAATGCATGGCCTTAGGTACATAAATTAGAAAAGGGAGGGAATGGACAAAATCCACAAGAAGGTGTAAGACAGTGAGAAGCAACAGGCTGGCCCAGCGCAAGGGGCAGGGGAAAAGGGAGGGTCTACACCGGCCCAGCTCACCTCATCACTTCGATGTAACCCTTGGCGGCGGCCACGTGCAGGGCAGAGGCCCCCGTGCGGGGGTGCCGGGCCTCTGGCATGGCGCCCCCGTTCAGCCAGCACCTCGTGTCGTGAAGCAGCAACTCCTCCTCGGCCCGTTTGGCTGCTTCCACATCCACACCTGGGAGGACAAGAAGCGGGGAGAGGTGGGACTCCCACCCTGAGACCCAGGAAGCACAGCGTGGCACCTGTCCTGGTCCCTCTGCTCCGAGCCTCCTCTGGGGCTCAGAGGACCTGAACTAGCTCTGTTACTTCCCAACCATGCTCCGTGAAGCCCTGGGTTCCACTAAGGGTCTCTGAGTCACTGCTGGGGGCTGGGAGGATGGAGGGTGCAGGAATCTTACATCTTACACTTCCTATCACTACAGATACAGTCCTTAGCCCAGCACCTTTGTGTGTTTTGTCACCGTTGTCACTCATGAGTAGGATAAACCAGGCAAAAAGCCACCAAACAGTGCCCGTACCTTGGGGCAGCGGCACCTTCCCACCAGCTGCTGTTCCCTGCTGTCACCTGCACAGTCTGTGCGAGGCAAGCATGCTTCCTCACTCGCCAATTTCACTGTAGTCAACTGCTCTCACGGAAAACTGTACTGCATTTACGGATGCAAAAGGCAAGTCATGACTTTAAACGTAAGTTGACTGTGGATCAAAACGGGCAGCCTTGTTGAGGCTGGAGTATTACCTTTAGACTGTCACTGAGAATCTGTACTTTGCACGTTATGAACTATTGAGACGGGAGTCAAAAACAGTCTCTTCTAGGGAATGTGTACTCTCTCTCCTGGGAAGTGTATTACTGGCTGTTATTTTTTCGATTGTGAAATTTCTCACTCGCCCAAGCACTGCACAGAGTTGAGCCGCCCTGCTCAACAGCCGTCAGCAACGTGCAGCTACGGAGCCCCTGAACTGTGGCCACTTCCCACTGAGACGCCTTGTAAATGTAAAATACACTGGATTTCGAAGCACAGAAAAAGAGTGTGCGATAGCTCACGCGTAGTTTTTCATATTGATTACATATTGAAATGATGTCTTGGACGTACTGGATTAAGTAAAATATATTACTATAATTAACTTCAACTGTTTTTGTTTTTCCACGCACCTACTTGGAAATTCTCAATTACGCTTGCGGCTGACGCTGGCTTTCCACTGGACAGCACTGGCAAAGATGCACTGTACGGCCGCTTGGCTTACAGCAAGCAGTACAAGGCGACAGAGGCAATGACAGGGTGCCCCTCCCCGCGGCCCCAGAGGTAACCACCATCACGAATCTGCTTTCATGAACGTGAACCTGGTTACACCCTTACTGCAGGTTGGAAATGCTGCCCCGGGGCTACCCGGAGGATGCCAGAAACGCAATCCCCGCCGGGACCAAATATGTCCGGGTCCAGCTGCGCACTGGCGCCACCCGGTGGCACCTGGGCACTCGGACTAAACTCCAATGGATTACCTTAGGGTCCCCTGGCTGGCGGGGACTCCCAGAGGCAGCTATTCCAGGAATGTCTGGCTCGCTAGGGCACATCCCGGCAGGCCCAGGCTGGGGTGGAGGCCAGGAGAGTGCCAGGGACTCAGGGACAACCCCCCCTCCCTCTCTCCTCCCCGACCTCCTTAAAGGGAATCACCTACATTCAGTGCTATTATAGATGCAGGCGCCTTGCTGCGGGCAGGGAAGGGCAGAGTTTGCCAATCTTTTATTCAGCAACCACAATTAGTATCCTGCGTGTTTAAACGCATCCTTCTGCAACTTTGCCCTTTGCCAAGATTTGCCCATGTTTATTAACAGAGCTCTTGATGGGGGGTGGCAAACTGCAGCCTGCACATGCAGGCCACCCACCTGTTTGGTTAACATAAAATTTACCAATTTCACTATTTTATTTATGTATGTATTTATTTTATTTTTGCTGTGCTGGGTCTTCGTTTCTGTGCGAGGGCTTTCTCTAGCTGCGGCAAGTGGGGGCCACTCTTCATCGCGGTGCGCGGGCCTCTCACTATCGAAGCCTCTCTTGTTCGAGGAGCACGGGCTGCAGACGCGCAGGCTCAGTAGTTGTGGCTCATGGGCCTAGTTGCTCCGCGGCATGTGGGATCTTCCCAGACCAGGGCTTGAACCCGTGTCCCCTGCATCGGCAGGCAGATTCTCAACCACTGCACCACCAGGGAAGCCCAATTTCACTATTTTAAAGCGTACTACTCAGTGGCTTTCAGGACATTCACAACGTGCAACCACTGACCCTATCTGTACCTCAACTTTCTCATCACCCCAAATGGAAACCTCGCACCCCATTAAGCAGTCCCTCCCCAGCCCCTGGCAACCACCAATCCACTTCCTGTCACTGCGGACTTGCCTCTTCTGGACAGCCACCTGTGTTTGTAAGTAAAGTTTTATTGGAACACAGCCACACCCACTCATTTACATATCCTCCCTGGCTGTTTTCCCCACCACAGCAGCAGGGTAGAGTGGTTGCAACCTGACAGCATGTCCCGCAAAGCCTAGAATATTTACTGCCTACGGACTTCCCCAGTGGTCCAGTGGTTAAGACTGAGCTTCCATGGCAGGGGGCCTGGGTTCGATCCCTGGTCAGGGAAGTTCCGCATGCCATGTAGTGTGGCTAAAAAAAAAAAAAAAAAGATTTACTGCCTAAAACGTTTGCCGACCACTGCTTGGATCACTCATTTATAGATTATTGACTGATCCGTTCGCCCTTGGGTGTCGGCCACATCCCCTCAACGCTGAAGCCTCCATCGGGTGGCCTAGGAGTGGAACTGCTGGAACACTGGGAATGTGGATCTCCAGCTGTAATCCATGCTGTCCAGCTGGTTCCCACAGTGGCTGGAATCACCCGCACTCCTGCCGGCCAGAGATAAGAGTACTCTGCCTTGCCATCACTGGAACTGTCAGAGCTGCCCGTCTCTGAGAGTAACTGCCCCACGTCCACTGTCCTGATGTTAGGATTCCAAGTGATTGCTTCAAATGCTTCAGAAACACTTTACGTGTCCTCCCTGCCCAGTTCCAAGTCCCTGTGGGTCCGACCATGGCCCTTCTGAGCAAGCGGCCAGAGAGTCCTGTGCTTGGACTGTGTCCCTGTGGCGCGGGCTGTGGGAACAGCATCTGCAGTGGAGCTGTTGCTTGGACCTGCAGGCATCCAGTCTCCCGCCTCCATGAAGACTTCTGCCTTTTCCTGAGCCCTGCTTTCAGCCGACGTGGCTGAGCCCACAGCCCGGCTCCATGGGTGGCCACTTCACCAGGCCTGACCATCCTCCTTGCCACCGTGACTGGCTCAGGGGCAAGCTTGTGACCAAGGTGGCCCTAAGAGCGTCAGGCAGAGGACTGTGGATGGGACTACGGAGGAGTCGAGTTCTAGCTCCGCTGGGGCATCAGCCTGCACTGCTAGCAGCCATGCCAAGAATCAACACCTCACGGAGAGAAGCTGTCTAAGAATGAAGTCAACAGAGTTCAGCAGTGATGGAGGGATTCTTTTGACTCTGTGCACCTCGATCAAACCACGCCTCAAGTCCATATAACTCCTAGACCGCGGTTACCTAAGCCCATAAATGGTCTTCTTTTTTATTTTATTTATTTTATTATTATTATTTGTGTGTGTGTGTGTGTGTGTGTGTGTGTGTGTGTGTGTGTGTGTG
>NW_006795957.1:624869-629820 GCF_000442215.2 Lipotes vexillifer | reverse complement strand
AGCCGCTCCGCGGCATGTGGGATCTTCCCGGACCGGGGCACGAACCCGTGTCCCCTGCATCGGCAGGCAGACTCTCAACCACTGCGCCACCAGGGAAGCCATTCTTTTTTAAATTGTGGTAAAATACAGAGACTCTGCTGACCACACTCCACTGAGGCTTCCGTGTGAAGGCAAGCATCGCGGAGCCGTGGGGCAGGAGCCACCTGATTCCGGAGGCGGTGGCTGCAGTGCTGTTGGCAGGTGCCTCCCACCCCCAGCAGTGCAGCAGAGGGTCCTCCCAGTAGGACCACGGGCCTTTGTGCCTGGTCGGCCCTACAAGCCAACATCCCGCGACCTTCGCCCCGCAGAAGGGGAACATGCGCTGCTGTGAGGTGGTGATGTGAGCTCTGGGCACTTCCTGCAGAAACACACAGGATGCCCGAGAGATCACCCACCCCCTGGTGGCCTCCAAGCATTGCCCTGCAGACTACTTTTTTTTTTTAATTTTTAAATTTTATTTAATTTATCTTTTATACAGCAGGTTCTTATTAGTTATCTATTTTATACATATTAGTATATTATGTGTCCATCCCCATCTCAGACTACTTTTTAACTACGAAGGAAGGAAGATGCCTCCACGGTAGAGTCACCTGGGCAAGCCCCCGAACGAGGTTCAAGGTTAACATCACCAGTAACGGGGCAGAGAGACAGAGCCTGTCTCCCGGAGGGACTCACTGAGAAGTTCCTGCCAAAACTGCAGAACTGAAGAAACAGCCAGGTACAAGCTGAGGGACCTGTGTGTGAAACAAGGGAGGGTGAGGAGGGCGAAGGCTGATCCAGGTGGAGGGAGCTGGACGTGCCATGAGAACCAGGTGCAGGGAGAGACCCAGGGAGGTCCACCCCCAGAGGAGAGGGAGGGAGCACAGGCAATCATGCCAAAAAGTTAAAAACCCCTGAGTCCATACTTTACGATTCCATTTATACAAAACGTCCAGAACAGGCAAATCTAGAGACACAAAGCCAATGAGAGGGATGCAGGGCTGGGGATGACAGCTCAGGGGTGTGGGATTTCTCTTGGGGTGATCAAAATCATCTAAAATCGATGTGGGGACTTCCCTGGTGGCGCAGTGGTTAAGAATCTGCCTGCCAACGCAGGGGACATGGGTTCGGGCCCTGGTCCGGGAAGATCCCACATGCCGCGGAACAACCAAGCCCGAGCGCCACAACTACTGAGCCTGCACTCTAGAGCCCGCGTGCCACAACTACCAAGCCCGCGTGCTACAACTGCTTAAGCCCGCGCAGCCAAAACTAAATAAATAAAATAAAATTTTAAAAAATAATAAAAATTTAAAAAGTAAAATAAAATCAATGTGGTGATGGATGCACAACATTTAGTGTGAATACACTAAAAACAAACAAACACCAGATCGTACACTTCCAAAGGGTGAACTGCACACACTGTGAATTGTATCTCCATGAAGCTGCTGAAAAGCCCTGGTCAATCTCAGTGAAGGTCGTGTGGGCACTCATTGGACTGCTATCGAAACCTGCCTCTGAGTTTGAAGTTTTTTGAGATAAAAAGGTGGAGAAGGGGAGGGAGAAAACCCCGGTTCTGTCTTTCCTTCCCTTCCCACTCCCCTCCACCTGCACCAAAGCAGGGCTCCTGGACCTCAGCTGCCCACCTTGGCTCGCCCACCAGCACCTCCATACCCTGCGTGGCTCTCACGACCACCGACACACAGCTGCCCAAGGGCGGGCGCTTGTCCCTCCCACCCAGAGCCAAGCTGGCAGTCTGGGCGTCACCTCGGACACCCCGGCATCTACTTTTCACCAGCCTGCCTGCACCTCCTATGCAGCCCTCCAGACCTGCCAGGCCCACTGGCCCTGCGCTCACACCTTCCCACCCACTGAGCCCTGACCACCCGCGAGGCACTGCTGCCACCACCCTCACTCTGCGGATGGACAGTCGCCTCCACAGCTGGGCTGTGACCCAGGGCTCCGGCGGAAGACTGGGTGAAGCGGTGAAGCCGCTGGCCATCCCCCACCTGACCCGCCCCGCCCCGTGTCCTCCGCCCCCAGCTCAGCCAGGCAACAGCCTTCCCCACGCACCCTGCACACCAACTGGCCCCAGACGGCTATTTTTAGCGGGGCAAGGGGAAGGTGAGAACCTGCTAGAGGTAATACACACTCCCCCTAGAAAAATAAGCATGGCCAGACAGAGTTTTGAGGGGTCCTGGGCCCCATATTAAGGACACTGGGGCTCAGTGATCCTGAGCGCGGGACAGACCAGTTCCCCAGAAGCCTGTGCACTGCCCTACCCACACCCCAGCAAAATTCCTGAGACCACCTGCAATCGCATAACGAGCCCCTGGACAAGCCTCTTCCTCAACCTCCTCAGTCCCTCGAGGATAAAGTGACACTGCAGGCCAACAGTAGCCTGTGCTCTTATTCTGTGCCAAGCACTTCCTCCAATTACTCTGGATAACCCTGGGGGTAGGTACTCACACCCCGCTTCCCATGTAGGGACTGAGGCCCAGAAAGTCAGGGTCCTCGGGAACGGAGGGCCCACCCCGCAGCAGCCCCCAAGGCCCACCTCGGCGGGCAATCTCCACCTTCAGCAGCCCCTCCATGGCGTCAGACTCGGCCAGGTCCAGGGGCAGGTCCCCATCACTGTTCACCGCGGCGATGTTGGCCCCGTGGCTCAGTAGGTACCTGGGGGCAGGGCGAGGTCAGAGCGGAGGGGTCCGGGCCCGTTCTCATCAGGCCCCGCCCACCCTCCCCGCCTCACCTGGCGATGTCCAGGTAACCACAGGAGGCGGCCACATGCAGGGGTGTCCAGCCCTCGTTATCTGCCTGGTTCACCGTGGCACCCTGCTCCACCAGGAAGCGCACCACCTCCAGGTTCTCGTCGATGCAGGCCTGGGGGGCGGGTCAGGCTGTCACCTTCACCTGGTCCAGACCCTGCATGCCCTGCCGGCAGGAACCCCGGCAGGGACCGCTAGGCAGACGCAGGGCCAAGCGGCCCTGACAATCAAGGAGAAGACCCAGATGGCTCTGGAAAGCACCAACCCTGTTCCCGGAGGCCCCTCCAGCCACCCAGCTGTTTAAAACCCCCCAGCTTCCCAGTGGTTAGGTCAGCCAGGCATCTGGGGCTTACTGGAGACCATGAGAGGAGGAACTGGACAGAGAAGAGAGGGGGGGCTTCACATCCAGGTGTAGGAATCCTGAACGGTGCTTGTCAGATGAGACGCACCCACAGTCACTACTGAAGGATGAGGCTTCCAGTGATGAACCAAAGGGAGGAGGGCCAGCCCCTCCTCCCTCAGACCCAGGGGTCCAGGGCCCCCGCCCCTCCCTCAGATCCAACAGATACTCTACAAGAACTGACCATGGCCCTGCCTTGTACCTGGAGGGAAGACTGCTGGACCCCTGGGGCCCAAGGCTGTGCAGGACTGGTAAAGTCACCAGGTCCCTGGAAACCTGGGACAGAGTGAGGGTCCCGGGCAGGCCTCCTCCACTGGGAGACATGACTGAGTTAGCGTGTGCCGAGGACCTGGGGCCCGAGGAGAGGCAGCTCCCCTGCACCGAGGGTCTCCTAGGCACAGGGCGTTGCACCAAGGGGCTTCCACGGGCATCTTCCCCAATCCTATGGCTGTCAGGGTCCTGTTTGATGGAGGAAGAATCAAAGCTCCAGGAGACAAGCACTCACACCAAGTGGGGGCCAGAGAAGTGATTCAGCCCCGGGCGCGTATGGACACTGGGTGGGCACTGGGACCTGAGCAAGGGCTGAGGGATAGGAGTGGACCTGGACCCCCAGGTCCTCAGGGTAGATTAACCTCCAGCTCCCTCACCTCTCCAAAACCGTCCATCTGAAGAAGGGGGAGGGAGCTACAAGGGCCAAGAGCATGAAGTCATGGAAACTCAGGCTGTGAAAGGGGGGCCACACGTGCCCTGGGAACGGGATGAACTCTGGGCTCCGTTTATTTCCATTTGGTTGTCATGGTGATGGGGGAGGGGGGCAAGGAGGGAGATGGGCCTTTCCCTTTCAAGGACCTGGCCGGGCACAGGCATCCATGTGAAAGATGCCTGAGGCCTGGGCACCAGGGATCCAAGAAACTAGGCCCCCGGCCCCCCCGCCTCCCTCAGACTCAGGGGTCCAGACGCCCCCACCCCTCCCTGTTGAGAACTAAGAATCCTGGCTCACAGTCTTTCCTATTCCAGACCCCAGACCCCTGGCCACTAATTACAAGGTAATTTTAGGGAGGGGGTAGAATATACCAGCCTCGTCTAGCAGTTGACAAACCAGCCTGAGGTTGGGGCTGAGGCTCGAGAACTCCTAGGGACACGACCAGAGCAGGGAGCTGATGCCTGGGGACCTGCTCCATGCAGAACAGAAACCACAGCCGCAGGACTCACCCAGATGATGTGAGCAACTGTTCCGGTTTGCCTGTCTGGGGGTTTCCTGGGACCTGGGACTTGCAGTGCTAAAACCAGGCCAGTCTTGGGCAAACCAACACGAGTTGGTCACCAGACACCCAGACCTGACCCAAACCCCAGCACCCCTGATTGCTGGCTGTGTGACCCTAGGCGGGGACTTCCCCTCTCTGAACCTCAGATGCCCTAATCCTTCATGCCTCCTGCAAAGTCCTGGCAAGGGAGTTTACCGAGTGCTCGCCTGTAGCGGGAGTGGGAGAGGGATCCCACCTAACAGGCCCGGCCGGGGTGGTCTTCTGCAGGGTCTGGGCCAAGGGAGAGGGCGGGGAATGGGGCTTGGCCTGCAACGCAGGGCCAAGAACCCCTTCGGGAAGGTCTAGGGGAGCCAGGGGCAGGGACGATGGCGGAGGAAGGGGGACAATGAAACCTGAGGCCCCTTTCCTGGGCGTGCCAAGCTCTGAGACCCTCCGCTAGACGGAGAAAAATGTCCCAGAGAGCACTAGGGCCTCTGCAGGGCACAGGCCTGGGGGTAGGGAAA
>NW_006795957.1:623241-624858 GCF_000442215.2 Lipotes vexillifer | reverse complement strand
GGTTAGGGAAAGGGAAAGGGGGGAGGGGTAGTACTTGGACCAGGGGCTGCAACTCCCCAACTGGATGCCCACAGCCGCTTCCTGAAGGGTGCTTTTCCTCCTTTGCCAGAGCCCTGCCAGGGAGGGGCTGACTACTGGCCCCATTAACAGATAAGAAACCTGAGGCATAGAGAGAAAAGACACTAATTCGAGATCACAAAGTTGAGCAGCTGAGATCAGAACTCAGGACTATTCTGCTTTGCTGAGCCTCTCCTCTTCCTGGGAACCTGAGAAGTGGGCCTCTTCCTGCCTCCACCCCACTCCTCTGCCCCCTTCCAAGGTTTCCTTCCCAGGGTCCTCTCTGGGCCCCAAAGTAACCAAACCCTAGCGGTTCCGGCACAGAAGAGGGCTGGGGACTGGACCAATTTGAGGAGACTAGGAGGCAGACAGCCTCAGGGACAGAGGGAGAAGACAGAGCTCTTCTGTGGCTTGTGCCTGGTGGTCCCACTGGAGGGGGGTGGGGAGTGATAAAAGCACACAGAACTAGAGAGAACTCTAGTTGTGGGACATTTGGGGGGCCCTAGTTCAGAGGAACCCTGGAGACAGCAATCAGAGTGTTCTGGAACGGCATGGGGGCCCCAGGGTGGACAGAGAGGAGAAACAGGATGCTAGACCCCTTGGGAAGGTGATCTGATGGGGGGCTGGGAGGAATGGCACACGCTGCGGGAGAAGGAATCTGCCCAAATCCACAGGAGGGGATCCAGGCAGCGAAAGCAAGATGGCCAAAGGACAGAGAGGTGTCCCAAAGCCAGGAAGAGGTGGGGGCTTTGAGTGTTCCCAGAAAAAAAGGGTGATGATGCAGGCTTGGCCGAGGCAAGAGGAGAGGCAGAGAGGAGGCGCCTGGAGAACAGGCATCCCTGAGAGAAGGCCTACAGTGGGAGACAAGAGGTGGCACAGCCCGCAGAAGGAGAATGAAGAGGCCACGGGGGCGGGCGGAGGGTGAAGGGGGGCGGGGAGACAGCATGAGGTGACCCAGACCCAGGGAGCCTCCCCTTCAAGAATACAGAGCTGGAATTCCCTGGGGGTCCGGAGGTTAGGACTCCGCGCTTCCACTGCAGGGGGCATGGGTTCGATTCCTGGTCAGGGAACTGAGATCCCACGTGCTGCGAGCCACGGCCAAAAAAAGAATACAGAGCCTTGAAGGCAGGGGCTCAGGAAAAAGCATCCTTAGACAGCAACAGACGGCACAGACCAAGGATGAAAGAAGTGGCATGGAAGGCCCTGGGCCTAGCCAAAGAGATGGCCCAGCCCAGAGACCAAGGGGGGAGCGGCACAGGCCCAAGAAAGAGGAGGATGCTGCTCCAGGAAAGTGATACCTGCCTGGAAGGGGGAAACTGTGGGCACCGGTAGAGCTGTAAGTGTCACAGACCGAGGAAAGAGGTCCAGCATTAGATGACAAAGTAGAGGTGGAACCGGTGGAGGTGGCACAGGCGAGACTAGCAAAGAGAACTCAAGGTCGGGAAAGAGCAGCGCGAAGTGACGAGACGAGGAGGGACTGGACCGAGGCCGTCAACCACGGCTCGGGTCCAGGGAGAGGGCGGCGCAGGGTGGCAAAGACCAGGGTCAGTTCAAGTGTCT
>NW_006795957.1:596284-623231 GCF_000442215.2 Lipotes vexillifer | reverse complement strand
ATCGGAAGAAGGGAGCTCGAGGTGGGTGGGCGGAAAAGAGGGCCAGCACGGGATGGCAGGGACCGGAGCAGCAGCGACGGCGCAGACCGGGACTAGCAACGGTGACCCCGGACAGGGGAGGGAGGGTGCTCGAGGTGGCGCAGACCCAGGGCGATTCAGGTCCCCGGGACTGGGCCGGGCGGGGGCGCTGACCTGGTGCAGGGCGCTGATGCCGTCGGCGTTGGTGGAGTCCAGCACTGCGCGGGCAGGCGGCGAGGCAGCAGGGTCGAGCTCGGCGCCCGGGCCGGGGTCGGCCGCGCGCAGCATCAGGCGCGCCTCGTCCAGATCGCCGCCCGGGCAGGCCGCCAGGAACTCGGCGGCGCGCTCGAAGCGCACGGTGCGGGCGCGCCGCTCCCCGGGGCCCGGCTCGGCGCCCGCCCGCGCCCCCCACTGCCGCAGCTGCTCCCGCCGCCGCTCGCGGGCCGCTGCCGCCGCCGCCCCGGGGCCCGCCCCCGGGCCATCCTCGCCCGACATCGCACCGCCAGCCCGTGGGCGAACGAGCTAGGGAGCGAGCGCCGAGCTCCGAGCCCTGAGCTGCCGCCGCCCGCCCACGGGCCGCCGGGATCTACAGCCCGCCCAGCACCGTCCCGCGCCGCCCCGCGCCGCCCAAGGATCCACTGGCCCCCGCCCGGCGCGTGACGTCACCCCGCCGTCCCGGGGCGCGCTGGGAAATGGAGTCCTCAGCCTGGAGAGGCGAATGGCAACCGCCTCACGGAAGGCCGCGGGGAGCGCTGGGAAATGGAGTCCATAAGCGGAAATTGCTCTTGGCAACACTCCGGCCTCGATCGGCCCCGAGGCACACTGGGAAGTTCGCAGCTCCGAGGTGTCGAAAGGAAACATGATTGAGAGGATTCTCCTGCGATTGCTGGGAAATGGAGTCTAAAGGCTACAGGTGTGCCCCCCAGGGCATGCTGCGAAATGTAGTTCACAGCATCAAAAGGACGAAGAACTGGCCCCTGGGGACCTAGTAGGAAATGGACTTGACAGCCCGGGAGTCCTAAAAGGACTAAAAGTCATAAAAGTATGCTCGCTTCATCTAGAAATAAGCCCCAGGAAGACAGGAGTTTTTGTCTTCCGTGTGCACTACGTGCTCCCAGTGCCAAGAACTGAGCCTAACAAAACGCGATCGGAAATAATATTTTGGAGGAATGAATGAATGGATTCCCTAGGTCGTGGGAAACGTCAGGACACTACGGGAAATTGAGTCCGCAACCCTTAGACCAAGACAATCCCTGGGTGACCTCCCGGGTCATGCTGGGAAGTAAAGATTGCGGTACAAAGGTCACGGTGATCGGCCGCTGGGCACGCTGGGAAACGTAGTCCTCGGGGCCACGCCCCTAAAGGCACAGTTGGTCCTAGGCAGAGTCCCAAAGCACCCCAAGTCCCTGATAGAACCCCTGGGTCACATCGGGAAAGGAGCCGAAGAGACGGGGTCCACAATGACAGCTCCCCCAGAGCCTTCACTGGCCCTCCCTGCTACTGTCTCCTTGAGACGTGGAGCACGCTGGGAAATGTAGTCCGGGCTCTACATCCTCGCAAGCCATGCTGGGACTTGTAGTCCAGGGCGAGGAGATCGAACCCGTGTGCAGGGTGAATTGCCTCATACATAGCACCGTAAAGCATGAAATTATCCTTATGTTAAGCACTCTGCACTTAAATCCTCATTGGGAAAGAGGCAGGCACTTTTAGACCGGAACAAAGACCCATAAAAAGCGCAAACGTTTCAGCATAACGGCGCTGAAATCCAAAGAGAAGCAAGATTCTTTTTTCCCAAGGGATGTCGGAGCAGCCCTACCCACTCTGAAATCCCTGGGTTTGTGCAATAATAATAATAATAATAATAATAATAATAATAATAATAATAATAAAACTACAAATCCCGTGAGACCTGGAGACCGTCGGGATGGACACAAAGGGGATAGCAGTCCCGGAGCCAGAAATCATATTGTGACCCAACTGTGACCTCACAGACGACGCAGAACAGAAAGGTGGGTGGCATCTCGGTTCCCGATGGCAGGGTTTTTTTGTTTGTTTTTTGTTGTTGTTGGGCTTTTTTCCGATGGCAATTTTTTTTTTTTTTTTTTTTAGATTTATCCACTTTTGGCTTTCTGTTTTGTTTTGTTTTGTTTTCAAGAGCCACAGTGCCTTTATTTAAGGATTTTTTTAAATTGAAGTTAATTTACAATGTTGTTAAGTTTCAAGCGTACAGCAAAGTGCCTCAGTTATTTTATATATATACATATATATACATATATATATACATATATATTATTATTATTAAGATTCTTTTCTCCTATAGGTTATTACAATTTTTTTTTAGGCTACGCCCTGCAGCTTGTGGGATCTTAGTTCCCCAACCAGGGATCGAACCCAGGCCCCCGGCAGTGAAATCCTAACCACTGAACCACCCTATTACAAAATATTGAGTATAGTTCTCTGTGCTGTACAGTAGGCCCTTGTTGGTTATCTATCTTATATATAGCAGTGGGATCAGTGGGTTTGTTTTTGTTTTAGTCTACTCACAAGGTTGTGCAACCATCACTACTGTCTAATTCCAGAACACTCCCATCACCCCCAAAAAGAAACACCATTCCTTTTAGCCATAACCCCTCATTCCTTCCTTCCCCTGAGGCCCTGGAGACCACGACTCTACTCCCTGCCTCTATGGATTAGCCTTCTAGAAATTTCCTATCAGTGGCATCACACAATGTGTGGCCTTTTGTGTCTGGCTTCTTTCGTTATGATTTGGAGACTCATCTACATTGTAGCCTGTGTCAGAGCCTCATTCTTTTTTACGGCTGAAGGATATTCCCTTGTATCCATTCACCAGTGGACGGACGTTTGGGTTGTTTCCACCTCTTGGCTATCGTGATAATGCTGCCAGGATTCCTGTACAAGTTTTTGTGAGGACAGAGATTTTCAGTTCTATTGGGGCAGAATTGCTGGGTCCTATGGTAACTCTATGTTTAACTTTTTGAGGGACCGCTGGACTGTTTTCCAAAGCGGCAGCCCCATTTTACATTCCTGCCGGCTGTGTGTGAGGGTTCAACCTTACACATCACCGTCACGATTGTTGAAGATTCTAATAATAACAATCAAAGAACAGCAGGTGCTGCAGGGGGAGCATTTATTTCAAGCCACAGATGGGACACACACTCCAAGGGCTCCCGGGTGCCTGGAGGGGGGTGGGGGGGCAGGGCCCAGATCCTCACTTCCAGCGGCCTCCAACGCGGCCCTTCCCGGCCCCCTTCCGGCTGTAGGAGAAGGAGGGGTGTCAGAAAGGAAGGCCTCCCTGACCCACCTCGGAGATGGGTCCCTGTCCCCAATTCAGGGAGTCCATCCCCCCAAATCCCCGCCTTCCCCGCCAGAGGAAGGGGCCGGCAAGTGCCTTCTCATTGGGTTCACTGCCTGGAGTGGCGTGATTAGTGGTCACAGGCCCACAGGCGGGCAGGAGTTGATGTCAGTGGATGAGCTCAGGATGTTCATATGGGCACTGATAAATATTTATGGGTACAGGGATGGGGGAAGGAAAGGGTGAGTGACTGAGAGAGGGTTGGGGAGGCTGGGGTGAAAGAGACAGAAAGATGGAAAGTGAGATGGAGAGAGAAGACGAACAGAAGGCAGAGGGGAGTGGGGGGGGCGGGAAGGAGAGAGGGAGACAGAACAAGAAACAGAGGAAAAGCCGGGCTCCTCAACCTCAGCACCAGCGACATTCGGGGACCGGATCGTTCTGTGGTGAGGGCTGTCCTGTGCGTTGTAGGACGTGGAACAGCAGCCCGGGGCTCCACCCACCAGGTGCCAGTAGCGTCCCCCTCCCCAAACAAGCTCGAGACATCCCCCCATGTCCCCGGAGTCGGGGACAAGGTCACCCCCGCCCCGAGAACCAGTGATTTAGAGGGACATAGAAACAGGGATTGAGACCCCAGAAGAGAGCGGGAGGGTGGAGAGGAAAGGACAGATTATGAGACCGTCCCAGAGAAAGAGGGATAAAGACAGAGCCCCCAAGAAGGGGTGGAGAACTGAAACTCAGAGTAAGGGACAGCCAGAGGGAAGGAAAGAGAGGCCCCAAGAGTCAGATGGAGGGGTGTGGGGCTCAGGGCTGGGTTCACACTTACAACTTCTGGGCGTGGCTGATGCGATTGTACAGAACATTGATCTGCAGAGACAGGAGGGAGATTCTGGCACAGCTGGAGGGACAGGCCCACTCACCCCCTACCCAGCCCCAGACCAGCCCCCAACCCGGCCATCCCCAGCCCAGCTTGGCCTCCAGCAGAGATGGGTCTCACCTCATATTTCTGCTGCTTCAGCTTCTCCATCAGGTCAAACTTCTCGGACTCCAACTGGTGGATCCAGTCCGACAGTTCCTGGGCCTTCTCCCTGGCAGGGCAGAAGGGCTGTCACGGAAGGGAGCCAGGCCAGGCCATGAACCCAAAGAGGTTGAGGGAATTGTTCAAAGCCACACAGTGAGTCTCTGAGTTCGACATTATTGGTGCCATTTTGTTAATATCTGAGGCCACGATATTCAAAGTGAATTGCAGCATAGGGGTTTTAAAATCTCTGCCCACTTCTCCATATCCAAAACAGAGAGTTCACGTTTCTCTAAGGGAGAATGAGCATGGTTAAGGGCCTAGGCCCTGGAGTCAGAAAGCCTTGGTTCAAATACCAGCTTTGGAATTCTCTGGTTCGTGACTATGGCCAAGTGACTCCCCCTAGGACCCTCCTTCCCTCTCCAGAAAAACATAGAAATCAAACGGTAAAAGAAATGGCTGGTTGCCCACCTCCTCCCTTTCTTCCTTAGAAATCGAATTTTTTTGCAGTAGGCTCAGTTAAAAAGTTCCTCTCCCCAATCTCCCTTACAGGTAGGGTAGCCAATGGGATGAAAGTAGGTCATTGGGTGGAGCTTCCAGGTAAGATTCTGTGGGTCTTGCTTTACAATTTCTGCTGCTTGGATATGATGGCTGGAACTCCAGCAGCCACATTGGACCAAGAGGTGATTTTGAGGACAGAAATATTAGGCTAAAAGTAGTGGAGCAGAAAAATAGGAGCCTGAGTCTCTAGTGATTTTGTAGAGTTGCCATACCAGCTATGGACTACCGATTTCTTCTATGTGAGAAAACAAACCTCTATATTTTAGGTTGCTATAGTCAGATCTCAGTTATTAGAGGCCAAACTTATTCTGAACTGTTAAAAATCTACTGCCTTGAACTGTTATAGAATGAGAGAATAGGTATAAAGTACCTGGCACATGCTAAATACTCGACAAAGCTAGTTGTTACTATTCTTTTTATTCTTACTAGCAGTCTTTGTTTCCTTTTGCCAGCTAATGGTCTTCAAATGCTGTCTCTTCCATGGTGTATTTTACTTTAAAATTTTATAGACCATCATATGACCTCTATCTAATAAATAAAACTTAAATAACTTGAGATCCTCAAAAAATATTAGTAGATCCAAATTATGAGTGGATGTGTGGTGAGGGAAGGAAAGAGGAGGAAAAAGGAACTTTCGCAACATGTTATTTAGTGCTAGGCCCTGTGATAACGTGACTGGGGAAGGACGGCACATCGCCAGTGCTGGGCTGGAGCCAAATCCGCGCATCCTTTCCCAGCTCCGAGTGCACGGTTCTCACACTGGTAGTTTGACATCAGCATGGTGGGAGTATTTACACCGCGGAAATGAGCAAATGCTAAGATGTGGACTTTTAGGCCCTGGAGATCCACTTATTAAACATTTACCATCACACCACTTTGTACAAGAGTGATGAAGAGCACAGACTACCGCACCAGACTGCCTGGGTTCAAATCCGCACTCTCCCACTTGCAAGGTGTGCAACCCTGGAAAGGTTACTTAACCTCTCTGTGCCTAGGGCTCCTCTTTCTTTTTTTTTTTAATGTTCCAGTTGCTTGCTTAGCTTTAATATGAGGGTGATAACAGTATTATGGTGTCTACCTCATAGGGTTGTAAGCCCTCCACAGGGGGCTGCTGCTGCCATACTGACCTCTCACTGCTCTGTGATGTAGATTTTGTCATCATAGCCTCATTTTACCAGTGAGGTAAGCAAGGCTCACAGAAGGTAAACAACGTGCACACAGCTGTAAGTGGTGAAGCCGGCACTGAGCCCCTGGCAAGTGGTTTCAGATGTTGAGCTCCAAACCCCATCACTGTGCTGCCTATGAGGTGGTGGATGTTTCTGACTTTAAAGTCTGTGCCTGGGCCAGAAAATGTCAAGATGCAGACGAGAGCCCTGAAGGAAAGACCCTCCCCGGCCTTCCCTCAGGTGGCTTACCACGAGATGCAGGCTGTGCAGACAGTGAGCTGTGAATGGCAAGATAAAGCCCCATCCAGAAGAGATGTGGCTGGAAAACTGTTGCCAGTGCATCTGGCTTTAATTCAGGTAAAAGATGGGGCCCATTCAGAGTTCCCAGGGGAAATCAAAACACCATAATCTCCTAAATTTTGGTCAGATCTGTTGTCTGGCTTCCGTACTATAACCCAGACTCTACAGGTCTCGGCACCCACAAAACGTGGGGCCTGTATCAGTGAAACATTCCACAGGGGAGTCTACAGGGGTGCAGAGAGGGAGAGACACTTGCCCAAAGACACACAGCACCAGGGCTTCCGCCCACTGGGATCTGGGCCCTTATCTGCCCGCCTCATACGCAGGCCCCTCCCACCTACCGGAGCTGTTCTTCTCTCATGTGGTCGATGTTCAGAGGCTTTTTACGCTCCGACAAGATGCGCAGTTTCATCTCACGGCCTGTCTGGCGCTTACCCCGCTTCTGTTCTGCCTGACGGTTGAAAAGCACATCGTGAACCAGGGGATGGGTCCACCAGATGGCTCCGCACATCAGGACCCAGGAGTCCTGCCCTATGTCCTCCCACTTCAGACTCAGGGGTCCGGGCCCCCAGCCCCTCCTCCCACATCTTTGGGAGACCAGTCCCTTGCGTACCTCACCACCCGTTTCCTGTTCAGGCCCTGGCAGGTTGAACTCACCTTGACCAGGTAACCCCCGAAATGGGCGCCCATGTTGGACAGAACTTTCTTCTTTTTGGCGTCGTCCTCAGCTCGCTTCTTGGCCTCTTCCTCCTCCTTCCGCATCTTTTCCTCCTGTGGGGAGAAAGGGGTTAATTCCCGGGCCTCCCTCCGGCACCCTGGACGGAGAGGGGAGGGGGTCTGAGATGGGCACATGGGAGGGGCCTCTTCTGCACTGAGTGAAGCAGGGATCAGTCAGACCCAAGCATAAAACAAGGGCAATATCAGAACAGGCAAGGATGCTGACGGTCCCCTCCTCACCTTTCCAGGCCCGGCTGTGTGATGACCACCTGCAAGTCCTTCCTCCTCTTTGAGACTTTATATACCACCCCCAAGGAAAATATTAAACTAGTGGAGGGATGTGCTTGCTTTTTGCTGCATGCTCCAGCCTGAAATGGCCAATGGTGATCTTTGCTGTGTGACCTCAGTGCAGGCATGTACCCTCTCTGGGACTTACCTTTCCTTAGTCTCATGAGAGGAGAATGACTGTCCTCAGAGGGTCATGGAAGGTAACTTGTGATGGGAGTCGGGGGGCTTGGGGCAGTAAAGAGGCTCTTGGCCTTGAGCCTGAGGAAGAGGTTCTAGAATGCCTTCACTAAGGCATTATTACCACATCCAGAAAGTCTGCACTGCATGTTCCAGAATTAATGGCTTGTCCAGACCAAAGCCCCATCCCCACTGGAGAGGCAGGTGAGATGGGCATGATGGTAGTTCACTTGCCCAGGATTTCCCACCTGAATTAATTTCCTCTCGCTGCTGTAATTTGCAAACAGAGTGGCTTAAAACAATGAAAGTTTATCAGCTTATAGTTCTGCAGGTCAAAAGTCTGAAATGGGTCTCAGGAGCTAAGTCAAGGTATGGACAGGGCTGGGTCCTTCTGGAGGCATTAGGGGAGATTCACTCCCTTTGCTCTTCTGGCTTCTAGGGGCCGCCTGCATCCCTTGGCTCAGGGCCACTTCCCCCATCTTCAAAGGTCCTCCCTTGTTTACGGACCCTTGTGATAACACTGGGCTCACCCAGGAAATCCAGGAGAATCTCCTGATCTCAAGATCCTTAACTTAATCATACCAACAAAGTCCCTTTTGTCAGGCAGGTTCCCATATTCATAGTCTCTGGGAATTAGGATGTGGACATCTTTGGGAGACCAGTCCTTTGCGTACCACACCACCCATTTCCTGTTCTTTAAAAGTGGTTTCAGGGGGCTTCCCTGGTGGCACAGTGGTTAAGAATCCACCTGCCAATGCAGGGGACACAGGTTCGAGCCCTGGTCCGGGAAGATCCCACATATCATGGAGCAACTAAGCCCGTGCGCCACAACTACTGAGCCTGTACCCTAGAGCCCGTGAGCCACACCTGCTGAGCCTGCATGCCACAACTAGTGAAGCCCACCATGTCTAGAGCCCGTGCTCTGAAACAAGAGAAGCCACCGCAATGAGAAGCCCGCGCACTGCAACAAAGAGTAGCCCCCGCTCACCGCAACTAGAGAAAACCGGCGCACAGCAGCAACGAAGACCCAACGCAGCCAAGAAAGAAAGAGAGAAAGAGAGAAAGAGAGAAGGAGAGAAAGAAAGAGAGAGAGAAAGAAAGAGAGAAAGAGAGAAAGAAAAGAAAGAAAGAAAGAAAGAAAGAAAGAAAGAAAGGAAAGAAAGGAAGGAAGGAAGGAAGGAAGGAAGGAAGGAAAGAAAGAAAGAAAGAAAGAAAGTTGAAAGAAAGAAAGAAAGAAAGAAAGAAAGAAAAGAAAGAAAGAAAGAAAGAAAGAAAGAAAGCGGTTTGAGGGACTTTGCTGGTGGTCCAGTGGTTAAGACTCTGTGAGGGGGCATGGGTTCGATCCCTGGTCGGGGAACTAAGGTCCCACGTGCCGCGCAGCGTGGCAAAACAAAAACAAAAACAAAAAAAAGTGGTTTGAGTGAGCCACTCCTGATGCCAAGTCAGGTCATGTTTTCAAGGGTTAAACCAATGGGAGCATTCTAGCCACTCTCTCCCAACTAGCCAGTGATTCACTCCACAGTGGACAGGTGAACAATTTGAAAACATCCCAGCATTTGTGCAGGAGGCAGAGAAAAGAGGAGTTTAAGCCAGAGCTGCTGGTGGTCGTTTGCCACCCCTGCCTGGGAACAATCTGGTTTGCCTGGGACTGATGGGATGCAGGATTTTCAGGGCTCAGACCAGGAAAGTGCCAGGCAAACCAGGATGAGTTGCTCACCCTCCTGGACACACTGTCCACAGAAATATTGGCCAAGATGGGAAGAGAAAAGCTGGGTCTTTGTGATATTATTTGAGTCCCTTGATCCAGCCATGCCTGAAGCAAGCCATGCCCTAGACCTTTTAGTTATATGAGCCAATAAAGTTCTCTTTCTGCTAAGTTCAGTTTGGATTGGAGTTTCTGTCCCTTCCAACAGAAAGACCCTTGAATAATACAGCATGAGGACTTTTATGGGATCACAGAGAATATCATGAGTGGAAAATTGCAGTGTCCAGCTGAGAAAGTAATATTTGGGCTCTGGGAGGAGGGGAAACACCCACCACCAGCTTAGCCTGACGCTCGCGCTCCTTCTCGGTTCTGAAGCGCTGTTGCTCAGCTCTCTCCGCCCGGCGCCGCTCCTGGGGGAGAGAGAAGAATGAGGGGGTGCAGGGACCACCACACATCCCCTTTATCACTTCCCAGGGTAGGTCAAGAGTGGTGATGGGCACCAACTTGGGTACTTTCCCAAAAGTTTCAGCCTTGGGTCTGTAGTGGACGGGAACGTATCTCCCAAGGCCCAAAGGATGGAAGGAGGGAGAAGAATTTGGGGAACCCCACCTCCCTTGACTCACAATACGCTCTTTTAGCGCCACGAGCTCCTCTTCCTCTTTCTTCCGCTGTTCAAAATGCACGTCAATGAGCGTCTGCAGCTCCAGCAGATCTTTTTCCATGCGCTTCCGGTGGATGTCCTAGGGGACAGAGGGTGGGAGCACGGTCACTCCCCAGGTGGTGCCCCAAGAGGGCGCCAACCTCTCAGCACTTCTGAGAAGCATCAGGAGGGGGAGCCCTTTGCAGCAAGAATTGGTGCGGTTGGGCTTCCCTGGTGGCGCAGTGGTTAAAGAATCCGCCTGCCAATGCAGGGCACACATGTTTGAGCCCTAGTCTGGGAAGATACCACATGCCACAGAGCAACTAAGCCCGTGCGCCACAACTACTGAGCCTGCACTCTGGAGCCCGCGAGCCACAGCTACTGAAGCCTGTGCACCTAGAGCCCGTGCGCCGCAACAAGAGAAGCCACCGCAATGAGAAGCCTGCGCACCGCAACGACGAGTAGCCCCCCGCTCGCTCTGCGACGAGAGAAAGCCCGCGCGGAGCAACGAAGACCCAACGCAGGCAAAAATAAATTAAAAAAAAAAAAAAATCGCAATGAGAGGCCCGCGCACCGCGGTGAAGAGTAGCCCCCGCTCACCACAACTAGAGAAAGCTCATGAGCAACGAAGACCCAACGCAGGCAAAAATAAATTAAAAAAAAAAAAAAAGAATTGGTGGGGTTGACAGCTGGGACAGACGTCTGCCGTGCACTGTGTTTCCAGCAGATGGCAGCAAAGCATCGTATTCTGACACGACACTATGGGGCTGTCAAGACACAATTCCAAAAGAAGGGGGTAGGAAACAAACAAACAAAAGGGAAAAAAACAAACAAAAACCGGTGGCTAGGGAGGGGCACCTCTTCCTAATTTGCACCCTATAGGCTAGCAGCCCCTCCTGGGATGGGATGTCTGTTACTTACATCGAAGTCCACACGTTCCCCCTCTGGGATCTTTGGGGGGATCAGCGGAGGTACCACGGGCCGGCTGAGTGGACAGAAGAGAAGAAACACTGAGTAGTCTGACCTCCCTACTGAATGTAAAATATTTTACTAATAACGTTTTATATGGATTAATGTTGAAATTCTGAGATTTTGGCTATAACAGGTTGAGTAAAATATGCTATTATGATTAATTTTACCTGTTTGGGTTTACTTCTTAAAAGGCTGCTAGTAAAAAAAAATTGTTTCTTAAGTTATTACATATGTGGCTTGCATTGTATTTGTATTGGGTGGTGCTGCTTTGGGGCACTACCCTTGTCCTCTCCTTGATTTCCTGCCCTGGGCACTCCCACTTATTGGAATTTTCTCTTTCTTTGGTCTTTCTTTTCTTTCTTTCTTTCTTTCTTTCCTTTCTCTTTCTTTCTTTCTTTCTTTTTTTCTTTCTTTCCTTTCTTTCTTACTTTCTTTTTTAAGCTGCAGAATTTATTTTTATTCTTGCAGTTTTATACTAGGAAGTCAACATTTTTTAATAATTCATTGTTCACAATTGATTTATAAGAAACTTTAATCCTTAAATTGTACATCAGTGTCCTATGACTCCAAATCTTATTTATCACTCTCCTTCCAGTCTGAAGAAAACGATCATGTAATTTATTAACTTCCACAGACAGCACAGTCCCACTGACATAACATTTGGTTTGAAGTCCTACACTCATATGAAAGTTAAGAATAGCCAGTATCAAACTGGCCTGAAACCTGATTGTGTTCCTGGCTCAAGATACCTGTAGTAAATTTGTAAGTCCACACTAAGACACAAAAATAAACTAGGGTGTGTATATCGTATAAAAAACTTTTCACAGTATAGTAAAAATAACATTAAAATGTTACAGAATTTCAATCATATTACAGTGTTTTAATCAATTAGCTTTCAAAATGCCTGATTAATTGAATTAAATGCAAATAACTTTGTATGGGATTTTTTTTTTTATGTTTGCCCAGCATTTCAAAATGGTTATAGAATATAACTTTTAAAATGTCAAAATACGCTCTACATATTGCACTTTTCTGCTAGGCTGGGCTAGTATCCTCCATGGCAAGATACCAAAACTATTGAATAAAATACACTTTAAAATCAATAGCTATTTTATTAATTTCCTTGAAATTATCATCATCATTACCAAAACCTTCCAGGATTTTGTAAGATTTGATTTCTTAAATACAGCTTTAAAGTTTAACTTAAGGAATGAACAAATCCCTCATACATTTGACTTTTTATTTCCTTTTTTGGTCATTCAATGATCAAAGAGAATTTTAAACAAATTATGCTTCATCTTTCCTGGCTTAATAAAAAGCAACAATTTCTATTAACCAAATTAAGAGAGCTTTGCCCTTTGATTCATTCGTGGGACACTCTTGTGATTAACGTCATTCACTCCTGTGACTTTGATTATCATCAATTACCGAGGATTCACCAACTCTGTCTCCAGCCCAGACTCTCTCCCAAACCCCAGACTCCAGTAAACGGATGCTTCCTGAACATTTCCTGCCTTTGCACACACCCTGCCCCAACTGAGCTCATCAACCTGTGGGTCTCTCAGTCTGTGGCCCCTTTCCACCCTATGCCCTCTGCTCCAGCTTAGGCCTTTTCCCCTTGAAAACTCACCACATCCTACAGTTCCCTGGCCATGTCATGTGCCTTTGTGCCCCGGGGCCTTTGCACACTCTGTTTGCTCTGCCCTACAATGCCCTTCCCCTGATATACTCCACCCCTGAGACCTTCCCTCCTCCAACAAGCTTTCCCTGACACTGAAGCACACCTGTGCTTTCATGTGCCCCTGTGCTCTCAGCCAGATCTGATCCTCGGCCCCCTCTGCTCAGAACCCTTCCATGGCTCCCCGGTGTCCCAGAGAATTTCTGCATCTCATGCTCGATTGCTGCCTCCTTGCATCTCCAAGCTTCATCCCCAGTGTCACACCCTCCAGGGTGAGCTCTCACAGACTTCCCTGGTCTGCCTAGTTTGGGTCTTTCTCATCAGGATGACCTGTGTCCGCATCTGTTCCCTGAAACACTGGCCAAGATCCAGCTACTGGACCTTGCACACACCACTCCGCTTCATCATCTACAATCTCCCTTCTACTTCCTTCAGCTAGCAAACTCTTCCGCCCTCAGGACTCGGCATCACCTCCCCTGGGAAGCCTTCCTTGATTGCCTAGGGCACAGATAGGGCCCTCTTCTGCACTACCATTGCTGTATCTGGGTCTGTTTCACCAACAGGACAGCAAGAGTCTGACTCTTGCCAAACACAGTGGGAAGTTCACCAGAAATGTTTGTGGACAGAAGGAATCACTGTCCTTTTCTACGTTTCCATTTCCCCACTCTCCTTCCCTGCCTTTCTTGCACCCTATCTCTGGAGGTGGGGGACATATTTAAGAGGACATGATTGGGAGCCCCACCCCCCAGGATCTCACCTTGGTTTGGGGCGCTCCTCTTCTGGTGGAGGGATACAAAAAGATAATTAGCAAGAGTTCGTGGGGTGGGCATGACACATCCAAACGAGGGACCCGCCTCCAAGCGTTGGTCCCCACAAGCCCAGTTCCCTTCTCCTGCAGCTCTGGGGGAAGGGTATGGGGGGGAAGAGGATAAGGGAAATCGGGGTGGTCATAAAGGAGGGAGAGGGTCACATGCATCAGATATACATTCAGAACTGGTGTGGGGATCCCCCTCCCATTTCTCTGGGAACCCAGGTGTCCAAACCGCCAGACCATAAGGAGAAAAAACAAACAAACCCTCAGACCCTCGTTCTACATACCCAGAGCTCCTGCCCTCCATCAAGATCTAGCAGTGCAGGGAGGCCCCAAGCCCCCTCTTCACTCGGCGACCCGGGAGTTGTGTCGCCAGCCCCCTCCCCCTTGGGGACAGAGGAATACAGACTCCCACTGCTAGTCCCATCTACAACCCACGCCCCAACCTTTGAATGTATATGAAGGAGACAAGTAACAGACAGGCGAAGATGAGGGGGGAGGGGTGCCTCTCCGCAAACATCCAACCCTTCTATAAGTATTCCTCCAGACTGGGAAAGAAGGCTTGGGTGTTGGTCCCTTTAAGAAGGAAGGGAACGGGTTAAAGCCATTGCGAGGCTGTTTCCCTTCTTGGCCACCGGAGGGCGCGAGAGCTCTCCGGGGCTTAAAGGACCGGGCCGGCGACGGGTTACGGGGACGGGTTACGGGAGCGGGGAGGGAGTCATCTTGGAGGTCAGGGCCCGGAGGACCCCCGAAATCGGCCTCAGGAAGCGAAGTAGCCGCGGTTACCTCGCTCAGCCACCGGCTCCGGCTCCTCGGGGGCTGGGGAGGGGGCGGGAGAAGCGAGGATTTGGGGAGCCGGGGGAGGGGAGCAGCCATGCCCGGATGCGGGAAGGGGAGAGAGGGGAGAGAGGGGAGAGGCTGTTAAAGGAGCTGAGGCCGAGGCCATCGAGATCCCCGGCCCCGCCCAGCCTGCACCCCGTGGACTAGCGTCCCCACCGCACCAGCCCCCCGGTGCCGCGTCCAGCTCCAGACCTGCGGAGTCCAGGGCCTCACCTTCCTCCTCCTCCTCAGCAGCCTCCTCTTCTGGAAGGGGTGGGGGAGACAAGAGGAGGCGTGAGGAGCCCGGGGTGGGGGGGACGGCAGGGGCTTCAGATGGGGGGAAGGGTGCGTGAGTGCGCAGAGACCCGCGTTCGGGTTCGAGTCTCATCTAGACGGGGGGACCCCTCTGGGCCTCAGCTGCAAGTGGGCCCACCGAGCTCTTCCCACGGGCTGTGCGGACCAGGAGGGTGGGCGTAGGGCAGGGTGGGCTAGGATGCGCCAAGGTGTCCCCACCTCCCCTCCCCCCCAAGGCCAGCCCACTCTCCACTCACCTTCAGGCTGCTCCCTGAGGACCCGGGAGGGAAGGAAAGAGGGAGGGGGAGAGTTAGGCGCCTTGGAGGTGGGAGGTGTCTCCACCGCTCCAGGGCCCCAGCCCGCCTGCCAGCATCACTCACTCCTCATATTCCTGCTCTTCGGCGTCCGACATCCTGGTGTCCTGCTGTGACCTACGAAAAGCAGAGAATGGGCGGAGTGGGGTGGGGTCCAGAGGAGGAGGGGCTGGGGGCCTGGAGTCCTGGGTCTGAGGGGGGAGGGGCTGGGGGCCTGGAGTCCTGGGTCTGAGGGGGGAGGGGCTGGGGACCTCCAACTCCTAAAGACTCCTAAACCGAGGGTGAAGACAGCGCATTGGGAGATACGGTCCGGGCAGAGCCCCAAGGCTGCAGCCCCCGCCCCCTGACCACAGCTGTCCCCTTTTGTCTTATGACACGTCCGTAGGAACCTGATCTGAGTAGGCATTAGGAGGAGGTATTTGGGAAGGGACAGTGGTCCGAAGACAATAGCTGCCCCACCCCCAGGGTCTATTTTGGGGGGATGTCGTAGAGGGTGACACCGAGGACATCTCCTGAGAAGTATTCGTGGAGGGGGGGGTTCTAGGAGAATTAATCATACCCGCTGCCCTCTCCCACCCCAGGTCCCCTCCCCTTTGGCTGGTTATCTGCCCACCTGTCGCCTCCTTTCACCTTCACCCACTGCCATGGAGGGGACAGGACACATAAGAGCAGCTTCTGTCCCCAGACCTCATCCTGACCCCTAATCTCTGAGATCCCCGAGGCGCCCAGGTTGAGAGACCCCACAAAATCCCCATACCCACAGACCCCAATTTATGAATTCTGAAAAACAGTAACTCCTCATATCTCCAGATTCTGAGACTCCAACTGTCGAGACTCCCGATTATGCGCGCCCTAAAATCTTGACCCCCTAGGCCTTGACATCCCCTAAATTCTGAAACCTCAGGACTGTGAGACCCCCAAAATCTGGATGCATAAACTCAGGGGACTGATTCATGAAGCCCCCAAATATGACATTACAAATTCTAATACCGCCCATCATGAGGCATCAGATTCTGCGACCTCAATTCTTAAATCGGCAGATTCTGAGACACTGCCCCCCAGTTCTGACACCCAGACTGTCTGTCATCCAAGCCCAGGAACTCCCAGTTTCCGAGATTCCCTCAGACTCAGACCTCCGAGGTCCTAAGGTGTTATATTCTGGGACCCCCAAACCCTGCACTCCCAGCTCTGTAACCCTCAAGTCCTAATACGTTCCCTTCCATCCCCAGTTCCTCGGGGACCGTTACCTGAGGCTGCGTCTGCAGAGGTGTGAGCGGTGGGGCAGTCTTGCTGGGCAGGCTGAAGCACCCCCAGTTTATAGTGGGAGGCTCAGCCCCGCCCCAGGGGGAGAGGGAGGGGTAGAGAATTCCTTTCCTCACACTCAGAGGCTGCCCTGCCCCCACTCTGGCTCCACTTGCGGGGTAGAGGCACCCCCTGGCTGTTCCAAGGCCTCTCCTCCATCCCAAAAGCATTGTACAGGAACCCCGGGCTGGGTCAGGCCACCCTCGGGCTCCACATCTCCCAGATCACACGGCACACTATGCTCCGAAGCCCCTGGGCTCTGCACGCAGTAGGTCCTTGGAGGATGCTTATTGATGAAAAGGGTACAAGGGACCCCTTCTCGCTCCATGAAGGGGTCCCTTTCTCTGTGTCTCTCTGGGCCTCCACTTCCCATACCCCGTTTCCCTGTCTCTATCTCTCCTTTGTCTCTGTGACTCTTCGTCTGTGTTTCTCTGTGTGTGTCTGTCTCAGCTTCTCCGTCTCCCCACCTCTGTCTCTGTCCATCTCTCCGTCCCCCCCTCCCCACCCCCATCCCTTTGTCTGCCACCAGGATTCCACCCTGGTGACAACAGGCGCTAAAGCGGGGAAACAGGTGTGTGAGGGGGAGGAGGAGGGGAGGGGGAGGGGGAGGGGGTGTGTCAGGCCCACAGGACCTCACACTCCCCACCTCCATCAAACACTGATCTTTTTTGGTAGCCCCTCCCCCTTCCCAGCCAATCCACAACCTTGAACTCTAGGGGCTTCCTCACCCCTCCGTGCCAGTGTCTGTCTCTCCCCGCATTTCTGATTCTATGCATTTCTCAGGGGTTGGCTTTGGGGCTCTCTCTGCATCTCTGTCTCTGAGTCCTTCACTCTGCCTGTCTCCGTGCCGCCAGTTTTTCTCTCTGCATTTCCGCGGGTGTCTCTGCGTATCTGCCTCTCTTGATGTCTGGCTATTGGTCTGTGTCTCCAGGTGTCCCTGTGCTTCTCTGTGACTTGGTTTCTGTGTCTTTAGCTCTGTGTCTGTTTTTATCTTTCTAGTTGTTGTGTGTGTGTGTGGTGGTGGTGGTGGGTTGTCTCTTTGTATCTGCAGTTCTCCCTCTGTGGGTCCTTGTTTCTGTCTCTTCCAGGGCGAGGTCATCTCTGTCTCTCTGCGTATGTCTGTCTCTGTTTCCCCTTTCTGTGCACTTCTTGCTATGAATCTCCGCCTGTTTTCCCTCTCCCTTTGGGTCTCTGCCTGGCTCTCTCTCCCGGGGTCTCTGACTCAGTCTGTCCGTGTCTCCGTGTGTCTGTCTTTGGGCCCTGGTCTCGGCACCTCCGTGCAGCTCCACGTGGAGACCCAGCTCTGCTCCTGATGTGCGCTGCGGCTTTGGGAGAGCCTGGCCCTCAGTTCTCCCGCCTCTCTCACACCTAAGCCCCCCTGGTAATAGACACACAGCCACTCCCAGCTCAGAGAGAAGCTTTATTCCTCGGGTCCATCCTCAGGGCCAGGGCCAGGGCTGTGCACAGGCCTGCTCAGCCCTCAAACTTTTTCTTGCGGCCTTCCATTCCACTCAGCGCATCGATGTTCTTGCGCCAGTCTCCTACCTCCCGGTTTTCCTGGAGGAATGGGTCAGAGGTTAGGGCGTCTTCCTGGTCCACAGGCTCTCAGGTATCCTCCACTTGCCCTCCCGCCTGCTGGGCCACTCTATTCTGGATGCCCATCACACAGTCTGGTTCTGGAACACTTCCTGTCTCCCTCTTGGACTTCCTGTGTCCCTCCTGCACTTCCTGTCTCCCCTCTGCATTTCCTGTGTCCCTCCTGCACTTCCGGTCTCCCCTCTGCACTTCCTGTGTCCCTCCTGCACTTCCTGTCTTCCTCCTGCAGTTCCCGTTTCCCTCTTGGACTTCCTTTCTCCCTCCTGCACTCCTTTTCTCTCACAAACACCCTGCGGACATCATGCACTTCCTGACTCCTTGCCACTTCCCTTCTCCCTAATGCACTTCCTGTCTTCCGCTTCTACATGCTGTCTTCCTCTTGCACTTCCTGTGCCCCTCCTGCACTTCCGGTCTCCCCTCTGCATTTCCTGTGCCCCTCCTTACTTCCTGTGGAAGACCCTTACCAGATACTTCTCCCCACAACTCCAACTGCCACCTGCCCTCAGGCTAGTCCCTAGAACTGCTTGCGCGCACGCGCGCACACGCGCACCTCCTCCCCTAAGCACCCCCTCTCCCGGACCTGCAGCCACACTCACCTTCTCCGTGTCCTCCTTCTTCACCTGCTTGAGGTGGGCCCGCAGGTCTAGGGACTCCTTAGCCCTGGTCCCCAGCAGTGCCTGCATCATGGCATCCGCAGAGATCCGCACTCTACGCAGAGTGGGCCGCTTAAACTTGCCCCGAAGGTCAAAGATCTTCTGGGTCAGATCTGCGATCTGGTAGCAGCCATAAAGAGAGGTGGAGACCACTCCTTCCACTTCCTCCTTGCCTCATTCTTCCACCCTGCACTTCCCTCCAATCCCGATCCAGGTTCTACCTAGCTTAGGCTCCTACCGCCTTCGAGACAAAATCCACGCTCCCCATCCTGAAATTGGAACCTGATCTGCCCCAGCCTCATCTCTGAAAACTACTGACACATCCCAGTCCAGCTACATGCATCTCACAGTTCCCTGGCCCACACCTGAACTCACTTACCAACACTTGAGGCTCCAGCCACACATTTTCACAAACATATTTTCCACTTTCCCACCCCTTGGGTTTTGCATGTGCTGTTCCCTCTGCCTGGAACAGCATTCCCTGACCGTATTGTACTCATCCTTCTGCCCCCTCCCTGCCAGGCTCACAGAGTTGTCCTGGGTCTCCTGGTGTCTGCAACCATAAGCAGCTGCAAGGGTCCAGGCTGAGACCAGAGGCCCAGGCATCACCCCCTATCCTGAAGCGACCCAGACGGCCCAGTGTCTCCTACCTCTGTGATGTTCTTAGTGACTTTCACCTCCACGTCATATCTCTCCTCATCCACCTTGTCCACGCGGGCGTGGAGCTGTCGGCACAAGTCCTGGTGGAGGAATGCAGTGTGTGTGGTGGGGGGAAGGCTGGGGTTCTGGACTCCTGGGGTCTGAGGGAGGAGGAGCTGGGGACCTGGACATCTGGTCCTGGAGGAGTAGATTGAAGCCAGACCCTGGGGGACTGCGAACAAAGCAGAACTCCAGAGCCAGGTGTTCTGAGAATCTGGACTGGAGTGGGTTGGAGGAACCGACCTGTGGGTTTTGAGATTGCAGGCAGCTGCAGGCCACATTTCTGAACTCCTGAGGGTAAGAATTGGGAGACTGGACCCGAAGGTCCTGAGCAGAAAGGGGGGCATAGTAACTGTACCCCTGAGTCCTAAGGGATGCAAGACCGGACAGTAGGAACCTCGGATCCCGGGCTAGGCAGGAGTCCCTGATTGGAGCCGGTACCTGCAGATCCGCGAAGCTCAGCCCGGCCAGCTCCAGAGGCTGGCACCGCGTGCTCAGAGCACGCGCCTTCTCTCCTCGCCGCTCCTCGGCTTCCCGCTCCAGCTCCTGTTTCGCAATCTGCAGCATCAGGGTCTGGGGAGGGCACGACGGGTACGGCAGCACAGGTATGGGGATGAGGACAGAGCGGGATAGCCACCCCCGCCGGGCCCCGCCCTCTAATCCCAGGCCTGCTTCCAGAGACCTGACCCCCCCAAGGTTGATGTCCATCACTCCAAGGCCCCGCCCCTCCCTTTCAGGGCCTCCCGCCCACCTGCTCTTCTGAAGCCCCACCCAACTTCCAAGCCCCGCCCCCTGAAGACACCTAGGCGCTCTCCCCAGGCGCATCGCACCTTCAGCTGCAGTTTTCTCGAGGCGGAGATCTTAGACTTTTTCTGCCGGGGTGAGACAGAGCAAGGAAGGATGAGCGAGGAGGATCCGAAGGAGGACGCCGGGAGGAGCTTCAGAACCCGCCCCCTCAAGCCAGGTCCAGATTTAGTCCCGCCTCCAACTCCAGCCTTCAGTCTACGGGAAGCCACGCCCCCCATTCCCATCCACCAATGTGCTGTCTCTGGCTACGCACCTCCCCCCCACCATCTCTAAGCGATCTCAGTTCCCACGGGCAGCGGGATTCCGCCCATAGGCAAGCTCTCACCAAACAGAGCCCAGCCCTCTGATAAACTCCGCCCCTGAAGCGCCTCATCCGCTTGGGCTCCGCCCACGACCAAAGTCCGGTAAAGGCCCCGGCTCCGCCTCTCCTCTCCAAGCCGCGGGTAACCTAAGAATCCGAATCCAGACCCTGCGAAGTCCCGCCCGGCTCCGCCCACCGCGCTGGCCCCGCCCTCACCTTGGCGTGCGGCTCCGTGGCGTAGGCGCGGTAGTTGGCTGAGGAGCGGCGTCGTACAGGGGGTGGCGCGGGAGGCGGGTCCTCCGCCTGGGATTGGGGGAACGGAGCTGAGTCATCACAGGGACGCCCCCCCTCCCCAGCCCCTGTCCACGCAGTCTTCCAGGGCTGCAGCCTCTCGCCCCAGAACCCTCCCGGCAGCGCCCTCCCCGGCCAGGCGGGTCCAGCCCACGCCGACTCTCACCGCATCGCCGCTCCTGGAGGGAGAGAAACCAGGAAAAGGGGATTAATGGTAGGCCTGGGTCCTGTCCACGCCGTGTCCTAAGGGACCCCAGAGGCCCCTCTGACCGACAGGTCCGGCCCGCCAGCTGCCGCTTCTCGGCTCCTATGGGTCAGATTCCCAGACTCTTACCTCATTCCGATGCCCAGGAGTCCTGTCCCTACCTCCCTTCTCAGGCCTGGAGTCCAACCCCGCAGCTCTCACCCCTCACAGGAACCCGGGAGGTCACCCCCCTATCCGCCACTGCCTCGGGCCTCAGGAGTCCCTGTTACCAATTACTCACCGGTCCGCCATGCTGAGTCTCAAGCCAGGGGTTGCGGAAGGCAGAGCAGGGGACAAGGGGCTCTTGGAGGGTCAGTGAGGGGGCGTCCGGAGTGACCTTGAAGGCCCCTGGGGCTTCTGTCTCGTCCGGCCTGCTCAAACCTCACTGAGGACACTGAGATAAAGGGCGAGGACAGAGACTAAATATATTGCTGCCCCCTCCCCTCCCTGCCCAGGATTCGAGATAACGGGGCGCGTGAGGGCTGGGGCGGGCCATGCTCCAGCTGGATCACCCCTCCATCTTGGCGGCCTGGGAATCCAGCCCCTCCCTCCTCCCACCTAGGAGTCCAGACCCCCAACCTCTCCATTCTCAGACCCCGATGGGTGTCCAGGCCCCCAAAACCCTCCTCCTTCTGACACAGGAGTCCAGGCCCCCAGCCCCTCTTCCCTCTGACACAAGAGTTCGGACCCCAACGTCCTCTTCCCTCAGACCCGGGAGTCTAGGCCCCGCCCCCTCACTAAATTGTAATTCTCCTTGAGGGCTGGAACTTTTTTTTACCATGTTATGGTCAGTTTCGGTGCCCCAAACCTGTTAGCCGATCCATAAATTTTGCTGATTTACTTGAGAATCCAGGTGTGGGGTGCCCAGGTTCTCAGCAGGCAGCACGGAGAAATTCACTCCTAGCCCTCTTGGGAACCCAGAAATCTGCTCTCGAGTCTCTTCTCTTGAACACTCCTGCCCCTCCCCTCTCCCAGCCCTGGAGACAGACTGAGGGCAGGAAAGACACACGGACACACGGAGAAGAGGATCTGGCTCTCTTTACTTGGACCACCCTAGTGTTGACCAGCCTGTGAGAGGAGACGCCCCCAGCCCCTAGTTAGGAATGGGATGCCTGGGGATGAGGGGACCATGCAGAGGGCCTGAGCCCCAGGGCCGGATCTCCAGGCTGGTTTTAGAGTCTTGGGAGTGGAATGTAGAACTCAAGAGAACAATCTAGAATTCTAGGAATAAAATATAGAATCCCAGGAATGGAATCTGAAATTCTAGCGACACCTCTGGCGCTGAGTGCGAATGCTGGGAGTATAATTGAGTATTCTAGAGGCGCGTTCTGATTCTAGGACCCGACTTTAGAAGTAAGTTAGGGACTGGGGAGTTGGTCTCTGGAGGTACAGTCAGACTCTGGTTTGGGGGTCTGACTCCCTGTGGGTGGAACCAAAGCCTCCAACAGTGAAGCCTGAGACTCTGAAGGCCGTTTGAGGGGTTCAGAGGGTGGGATCCCGCCTTCAAGGGGCTGGGTCAGGTCCTCGGGGGGAGGGTTGGTTGCCTCAGGGGGCGGGGCCAGGACTTCAGGGGGCGGAGTCCCAGATCCCACAGCTGGGTCCTTGTGGCTGGGAGCAGAGTCTCCGGCCTTGTAGAAGCGCGCGAAGGTCTGCGAGCGCCTGGCCCCCGGCTGTGGGGCGAATCCAGCCGCCTGTGCTAGCTCCCCGACCCGGGTGGAGAACCCCTGAAGCTGCTCCTGCCGCAGGTCCACTAGGAACCTGGAACCAGGAAGCAGCGTGTTAGGGGACCTGGCTTTCCGCCCCCAGCCCGGAAGTTCCCCGCCCTGCTCTCCGCGGGCTCACCGGGCTAATTCTACAATGAGGCGTCCTCCGGGGGCCACGCAGGCACCGAGCTCAGGGCTCAGAAGATGGACCATCCTGCGGAGAGAAAAAGGGGAGGGCTGAGGCTCAGACTTTTAGGTCCTGAGGGGAGAGGCGGGCTGGGGACCTAGACACTGATTAAGGAGGGTCTGGAGACTTGGATTCCTGGGTCTGAGGGAGGAGGGGTTGGGGGAGGAAAATCTGGGAACCTCCCAGGCCCTCTTACCCACAAGCCACGTAGAGAAGCTGGAACCGTCCCCTGTAGCAGCTCTTGTGGTGGAGGGTCTGGGCAGAACCGAGGGACAGGAAGTGGACAGTGAAGGATTCCGGGACAGGGGCTGCTGGGGAAGGGAAGACTGGCGGGGTTAGGCAAACAGACAAAGCTTGGAGATGACTCGCCTTGTCCGTCTTCAAGCCCTTTCTCATCCTTCCTCTTAGGCAGATTCCTGGAAAATTCTGGGAGGATTGGCCTGGCACGCAGAGACCCATTTTACAGACCAGGCAACTGAGATTCAAGAGAAGAAAAGAGAGTGGTTGGCCCATGGCCACACAAGACATCCATTCACCCGGGAGGGCCAAGTTAGGGGATGGGTGGAAGGAGGCACGACCAGATTTGGGGGGGAGGGCTCTCCAGCGTTAAGCTGGGACCCAGCTTAACCTTGTTAAAATGTTCTCAGCCTCTTGGACTTCTGCAGGTAGGATGAGAATTCTACGACTGGAATTCAGAATGCTAAGGATGGTGTCAGGATTTAGGAAAGGGAGAGAAGCTCAAAGAGAAGAGAGAAAAATAGACCGGATGTCGGGAAGGGGAGGTCACTTGTCCAGGCATTAGATACCATATCAGTCCATGCTTGGACTTGAAACACCAGGAGCCTGAAGCCCGGGACGGGGGTCCGGATTCCATTCTCTCTCAGACATGATCACCCGAGCCCCACTTCCCATCTCAAGGAAGAAGGCTGAGTCCGTCGCTTACCAGGCTCCGGGCTTCCATCCGCGTCGCCTTGCACCTGCGCGGGGTCTCCCTGGGTGGCTCTCGGGCGCCTCCAGGCGGCCATCTCTCGGAACAGCTCCGTCACGTTGTGCTGCGTGATCTCGCCCGCGGTCTTTGGGGGAGAAGGGGCGTGGCCGGATGCGGGGCTAGGACCGCGGGGCCGGAATGGCAGGGGAGAGGCTTAGAGTACGCCATCCCCCACACTCCCCCACCCCCAGAGCTAGCATCTGGCGGGCAAGCTTACACTTCCATACTGGCCCTAGGAAGTAGAGAGGGGGCGCATAGGGGGCGGGGCCTCGCGAACTCGCCTCCAGCCCCAGCACCTCCAGCCTCAAACCTTGATAGGCTGACCGTTGCTGGTCTTCAGGAGGGTCTCGTCGTCCGCTTCGATGCCGAAGGCCACGAAGGGCCCCGTGACGATGTCCCCCCAGTACCCGCGCGCCGCTACACGCTCCCCGCGCTGGGAAATCAGGGAGAGAGGAGACGGGTGAGGTCGATGTTGGGGACTCCGACTCCTGGGCCCCCGAAAAGAAGCGGCAGCCAGGGCAGGGAGTGGACTCGCACGTGGCTCAGGAGGCGACCGGACGCCAGGGTCCGGTTGGGCACGTGATAAGCGCTGGAGTCTCTGAGTTCAAAGGCGACTCCTGTGTCCCTCCAGCGCCGGAACTCACTGGTGTGGATGACTCGGGCCTGGAGTGGGGGGATGCAAGAAAAGAGGCCTCAGTAAATCTGGTATATGGATCCCAGGGTCTCCTCCCAAAGACCCAGCACTGAGGGCCTCTGGCACCCTTTTCCTTCAGACCCAGGATTCTTCGGGGCCTCCAACCGCTGCTTCCTCAAGCCCCAGCCCCTCCTCCTACACACCCAGGACTGGAGACCCCAGGCCCCTCCTCCCAGCCCTCACCCCGCGATCGTGCAGCTTCATGTGCAGGTCCCAGTCGCTGACACCGCGCCGGGCGTCGTACCGGGAGCCCAGGTAGTGGCGCAGCCTCGAGTCCCACAGGCGGCTCATGGGGAAAGCCTCGGGCCCCTTCTCCCCTCCGGCCCAGAAACGGAACACGGCCTCCAGGGCGTCGCGCTCGCGGAACTGCACGACCAGGCCCGCGTGGAGAGAGAACGAGGGAGAGGCGGCTGCAGGGACCGCGGCTTCTTTTACCTGATCCTCCCTTCCCTCCCACGGCGTGGGAACGATTCTCTTTTTTCTCAGATGAAGAAACTGCGGCTCCGAGAGTAGAAGGCACCCCCAGGGCCATATCCCACTGTGGGAGCCGGGGAGCCCTCAGCTCTATCCATCAACGCAAACCCTTTTGGACTGCCCATCCCCATTCTTCCCGCCGCCACCCGAATCCACGCCGGTGACGGTCGCAGGCCGGGCGGCGGCACCTTAAGGGCGCCCAGGCTGAGCCAGGGCAGCTGCTCCGCCAGGCGATCGGGCTCCGGGACGAGGCGAGCCAGGCGGCCGGCCTGGGCGCGCACGAAGGCGGCCACAGCGGGGCGCAGCAGCGCGTTCCCCCACACCTCCAGGAAGGTCTCGCTCCTCTCTGCGGGGAGGGGGGAGAAAATTAGAGGAGGGGGCAGAGGAGTGAGCCCAGAAATGAGACCCGTGCGGATGACGCATACGCACTTTATAGTGATCTTCTCATTCCATAGTCGTGTAATCAGCACAACGGACCCAGGCAAACTCCCTACCCACCCGAATAGCTAGAACACGAAGAATAACTTACACCCCACCTAGGTCTCCTCGCCTATTCCTTCCCACCCCCTGCAGGTAACCCCAATCCTGAATTTCATGTTTGTTTCCCTTGCCTTAAAAAAGGAAAAGTTGTATATAAATATAGATGGAGATGAAGATTTATGTGTGTTAAAGTGTTGAATATTTTCATTTTAGTTAAGAATCTTATAAAAGGGACTTCCCTGATGGCGCAGTGGATAACTCCGCGCTCCCAATGCAGGCGGCTCGGGTTCGATCCCTGGTCAGGGAACTAGATCCTACATGCATGCTGCAACTAAGAGTTCGCCTGCCGCAACTAAGGTCACACAGCAAGTAGAGTCAGAATTTGAATACAGCCTGCCTGAGTCTACACTCTGCTCTAGGCACTAAATTGAAGTTTTTGTTACTGGGAAATAATCATTTCCCACCCAAATCCTCCTTCTCCCCCTCCTCCTTATAACCTCACTTCCAAGGCCGCTTCCTCCACGCAGATTCCCTGGGATGCACACCTCTAACTAAGGGAGACTCAGGACTCAGGCCTTGGGCAGGACTGAGCTCAGCTCAGCCAAACCCTCCCCGCATCTGGGGGACTCACTACCTCTCAGGAAGCCATTTGATCTCTTTTGGGCTTCTCCCTCGCTAAGAGGTTTTGAATGCTTACACTGTGTCATGCACAGTTCTGAGAGTTTTATGTGGCTTTTCTCCTGGAATTCCCTAAATGATTCTAGGAAGTATTATCTTTTATCCCCATTTCAAAGGTGGGAAAAGCTGAGGCTCTAAGGCTACCAAACAAGTGAGCAAGTGATGAAATAGGGAACAATGTCCAAAATGTTTAACCGCACCCTTGAAATGCCAGAATTCTTGCAGGGAGGGGGAAGGAGCTGGGGGCCAGATTGCCGGGTATTTGCTGACCTTGCAACCCCATCTTCTCAGGATCCTCCAGGGCTAGGCTGAAAATCAGCATGTGTCGGGCTACAGCTTCCATATTATTCTCCAGCACATAAAACTGGAAGGATGGACAGGGAAGAATGATTCTCAGACCTGTGTTCCTGGCCCCTAGGAGACACTGGAGTGGGAAACCTCAGCCCCCTCCTTCCACAGGACCCAGGAGACCTGTAAACCAGCCCCACTCCTTTAAACACAGGAGTGGGGGGGACTCAGAACCCTCCTCCCCATCACTACTCAGGAGACTTGATCCTTAGGCTCTTCCTCTCACTTCACTACTCAGGAGACTTGATCCTTAGGCTCTTCCTCTCACTTCAACCCAGGAGTCCCCAACACCAGCCCCTTCCCTCCTCAAGACCTAGGAGTCTGGGTCCCCAGCTCCCTCCTCCCTCAAGGACTCAGGAATCTGTGCTCTTATCTTCATCCTCCTCCTTCCAGGACCCCATAATCCCAGCTTACACGGAACCTCCTTCGAGGCCAGAGAGCCGCCCGGGTCAGGGTCCGTAGCAGGTGTCGCCCATCCACGGAGCCCAACAGCAGTACATTTAGCTCGGGGGTCCCGTGCTCTGTATCGGCCTGTGAGTCTGGGTCCACAGGAGGACCTGACAAGACGACAGCGGGCTGGGGTTGGTGGCCTGGAGAACGCCCCCTGCAGCCAACCCCAGCACTATGGACTACAACTCCCAGCAGGACTTGCACCCCAGGCTTTGGGTTTTTTTTTTTTTTTTTTTTTTTTTTTTTGTTTCAGCGTCCCTCCCT
>NW_006795957.1:591906-595801 GCF_000442215.2 Lipotes vexillifer | reverse complement strand
GGTACGCGGGCCTCTCACTGTTGTGGCCTCTCCCGTTGCGGAGCACAGGCTCCGGACGCGCAGGCTCAGCGGCCAAGGCTCACGGGCCCAGCCGCTCCGCGACATGTGGGATCCTCCCGGACCGGGGCACGAACTCCTGTCCCCTGCATCGGCAGGCGGACTCTCAACCACTGAGCCACCAGGGAAGCCTGCCCTTGGTTTTAAAAGGAGCGGTGCCTCTAAGCATTCTGGGACTCGTAGTTCGCAGAGGTATCAAGGCTGTCCACTGGAGGGAGCCCCCCGCCCTTGGAGCCTCAGAGAACGTTAGCGCCAGAAGGTTAGTGTCAGCCGGGCTGTGAGAGCAGCCGCTGTGTCGGATGATTTGCGGTCCTGAGTGGGCGACTCACTCTCAGCCTGCAGGTCAACCGCCGGGGACAGGCCCCACCAAGACACAGAACCGAAGCCAGTGCCCGAGCCCGCTGGTGTGGTCATCGCCCTGCGGGACAAACAACCCTGGAATCCCCAAATATCGTGTCTGCCTTGCCCACCCATTCCCCTCTCACCTCCGCTGACTTCTCGCCCCTTTCACATCCCCCTCACCTTTATCCTTCCAAATAACCCGAGACGTCCCCTCCCTCCCCTCTCGGTGCGGCGCTGGGATCCGAAGGCCCCTACACAACTGCTGCCCATAGTCCCCGCCCCTTTCAATCAGTCGGCCAATAGGAGCGTGCGAGCTGGCACCACCGCAATCAACTGACCAATGAGAGCGAGGGAGACCTGCCCGTTGCAAACTTTTAGCCAATGGGAGCGCTAAGGGTTTGTGGGAGCGGTGGGCGAGAGGACGCGGTTGTCATGACGACGGCGCTGGAGGGGAAGGGGCGGGGCCGCAAGAGGCTTGAGGGGAGCTGGGGGCGATCCAAATTTCTGGAAGCTGGAGGAGGCCTGGGCCGATTCAAATTTAGACAGAACGGAGCAGAATCTTGATCAACCCAAATTAAACTGAGGTGGCTTAGGCCATAAACTATAGACCTCTGTGGCCCCATTTCCCCTCACACCCTGGCTCTATCACACAGGGCTTCTCTCCAGGTGAGAAAAACACAGCGAAGTACTGAGGCCGGCTAGCACTGGCTCCGGTTGTTAAATTTTCGGGAATTTTGTGACCTGGTTTTACACACAATCATTACTAAAAATTAAACTTTTTACTAAATTAATTACTAAAAATTAAATTCCAATAAAATACATTAAAATAAAAGTAATCATACTCAAAACTCATCACTTCCTACGATATTTTACAATTATTGATGGTCTTAAGGTTATTTACAGCTGTTGTACCTGTAAGAAGGAAATGCTATTTTAATGCAATAGTTTAAAAAATGAAGTTGGCAAACTAGGACCATGGGCTGTTTATTTTTGTAAATAAAGTTTTATTAGAACAAGGGCCAGGATTAGGCTAAGGCAGAGTGGTCCAAGTGAAGGGTCAGATCCTGTCTTTAAATTTGTTATATCTTATTTATTTTTCCATCTTGTATTTCTTTTTTGCATTAGTTTTGAATTTTAAAAAATATTGCATTAAAATACTATCTATCTTGATTACTGGGTGTGTTGGTTTTGGTGACTTTGTTTTTGTTTTGGTTTTGCCTTAAATTGTGGGACCCTTGTTCTACTCTGGGAAATACTATAGGATGGTGTGGTAGTAGGCATCTCTTCTCAACTCTACATTCAGACTTCACACTGGTGGCTTGAAATCAGCCACAGTGACAGTATTTACGCCACGGAAGGGGGCAAGCTACACAACAGGGCTTCAGAGAGATGGTAACAGCACACCTCAGGAACCACACCAAGTCCTCTGTTGTCTCCAGGTCTATATGGCTTGTGTTTTTGTTTATTTATTAATTAATTTATTTATTTACTTGGCTGAGCCAGGTCTTAGTTGTGGCACACAGGATCTTTTTCTTTTTTTTTTTAGTTGCAGCACATGGCATCTTTTAGTTGCAGCATGTGAGATCTAGTTCCCTGACCAGGGATCGAACCTGGGCACCCTGCATTGGGAGTGCGGAGTCTTAGCTACTGAACCACCAGGGAAGTCCCTTTCTGGCTTGTGTTGCTCCTTCTAACATCCTCCCCTTCTACCCCTGGAAAACTCCAAATGATCCTTCCAACCTTAGCCAGGGATCTTCCTGAGTTCTGCTCCTGCTTTTTCAGCAGATGGCCACTGTAGTCTACCCTGTGACTCCCAGTATTTTATATCTGGGGTTGAGGACGCTTGAGAATGTGGCTTTTGGTGCCAGACGTGGCTGGGTTTACACCTTGTCCTGTCACTTGCTGGCTGAGAGAACTCGGCCAGGTGACTTAACCTGTCTGTGAGTTCCACAAGGGCAGGGACTCCAGTGAGACACATCTCCAGATCATCCCCAGCACCCAGCCCAGGGCACAGCACCCAGGGAGCCTTGGTTCTCTGTCCCCTCTCCTCACCCTGCTACATGAACTTAGCCAAGTCGGTCACCCTCTCTGCCTCAGTTTCGTGTTCTGTAAAATGGGAAAGGTAACATGCAGCTAGCAGGAGTGTGGTGGGTTGAAAGGAGGTCCACCTGCCTGCTGAGGACAGTTCTGGTTAGTGGGAAGGAAATGAAGGCTGAGTTTTCAGCAACCCTCCAGGAGTGGGCCGGCCAACCTGGGCCCCTCCTGAGTCAGCCTTCAGCCCACTAGAGCCCCAGATCCTGACTTTCTCCCGTGAGGCTTAATGTCTTTTATCTTCATCACCACCACTCTCCACAACGCCTCCTCCACGGAGGAGCCAGAGTAATCTGAAATGTGAACCAAGCCATGCCACTTCCCTCTAAAACCCCACTGAGGCTTCTCACTGCAGGTAGATACAATCCCAGTTCCTTAGCTTCACCTCCTAGTTCCTGTGTGATCTGGCTCTTGGCTGTGTCTCTTACGTCTTGTCCCCACCCCCACCCCCATACATCCACCCTGATGCTCCTCTCCAGCCACACTGGCCTCCTGGCTCTTTTGAGAATACATCAAGCCTGTTCTTGCCCCCAGGGCCTTTGCAAGGAACTTGGGGTTCCTTCTGTATGGAATTTTCTTCCCCCTCATCTTTGTGTGTGTGTGTGTTACAATACACACAATACGAAGCTTACAATTAATGATGTTTAGTACATTCGCAGTATTGTGCAACCATCACCACTATCTAGTTCCAGAAATTGCTCATCATGCCATAAGGAGACCCCATACTCATTAATCAGTCACTCCTCACTTATCCGTCTCCCTAGTCCCTGAAAACCACCAGTCTACTTTTTCTTTCTCTGTGGATTTGCCTATTCTAGATACTACATATAGTTGGAATCATACAATATGTGGCCTTTTATGTCTGGTTAAAGTCGTGTCTTCGAGGTTCGTCTATGCTGCTATGCATGAATCCGTGCTTCATTCCTTTTTGTGACTGGATCATATTCCACTGTATTTCCCCTTCACCTTTGGAAGCCTCATGCCTTCTTGTCATTCATATCACAGCCTAGACACTAGCTCTTCAGAGAAGCTGATGTCCCTGACAAGCCTTTTTAAATGATCTGAGCCCTTACTGGTTTCCTTCCCAGTTTGGTCGCCACCTGTAATGGTTTTATACTTCTCACTTGTCTGCTCACTTGCGGAGACAGAGACCCAGGGATCCCAATGTCATCACCTAACTCAGAACAGATTCAACCCCAGGATTTAGAGAAGGACTTCCTGGATGTATGATCCCGAGCAGGTCATGTTAATTCCCTGAAGCACAGTTTCCTCATTTGTCAGCTGGGAATAATAATCGTGTCTATTTCCTGAGGTTGCTGTGAGGATTATCATCAAAAGCAGTAGCAGTGGGCTTCCCTGGTGGCGCAGTGCTTGAGAGTCCGCCTGCCGATGCAGGAGACGCGGG
>NW_006795957.1:576932-591616 GCF_000442215.2 Lipotes vexillifer | reverse complement strand
AAAAAAAAAAAAAAAAAAAAAAAAAAAAAAAAAAAAGCAGTAGCAGTAATAGTAGTAATAGTAATAATATATACATAGTACTGTCTTTATAAAGATGCCCCCCACTCACTCACACATGAGAAATTACTGCATTCCTTTGGAGGAATTTTTTAAACTTCATGGACCTCACAACCTAGGTAACTGATCAGATTTCCCTTTTCCCATTGGCTACCAGGAAGCTCAGGGGTAAGTTCTGCCCCTTTCCTTAGCAAATGGCAGTACTTGTTGGTTCATTTTCCACTTTACCTGATGCTCAGAGAGCTCTCTTGCCAAATGTCATGGACCTTTGTCCGTCACCTGAAATCCTGTCTGGGATGAGATGGGGGAGAAGCCAATAAAATGATCAACTTTCCTAGATACAGACTGAGAGAAAGAATTTGTTGAAAAAAGAATGAGGTGTAGCTGGAACTACTGTGTCTCCCTAAGGAAATCTTGCCCTTTCTCTCATTCTCTGGGGATTTTATTCCTAGACGGTGCATATCTACTTTGTTTCCTTGATGACAATAAGTTGCTTGGAAGTAAAGTCTGGATTTGCATCTATTTGGGGGTCCCCAGCATCCAACAGAAGCTGGCACACAGAGGGCCTCAGGGAATATAGAAAGGATGGATGATGCAAGGAAGAAAGAAAGGGAGGGAGGGAAATATGGGTATGAAAATCTATGTAAATCATGGGTGAGGGAGCAGATAAATTCATGAATAACTAAGTGAATTCTCATTGACTCCTCACAGCAAATGTACAGTAGGTATTAGTATTATCATGATTTTTTTCAGGTGAGGAAGCTGAAGCTTGGAGGGGTGAGTGAATGAATAAGTGATGGAGTGAATGGGAGAGTGAGTGGGTGAAAAGGATGGATGGATGAGTGGGTGGGTGAGTTTCCGTGTGTGTTTCCAGGATAGGCAGCCCTATCCCTGCCCTTGTGTGGTCCCACCCCTGGAGGGTCCCTCCTGGGTTCTCAGTCCTCACCCCTACCCACCCCCATCAAGGAGCACCGGTCCAGGCCAGCAAAGTTGCTGAGTATTTATTTGGTCCCAGGAGCAGTGCAGGAATCAGACCGGGGACAGGAGTGGGTGATACTGTGCAGGAAAAGGGATACTGGGAGCCAAGGGGATAGTAGGCTGGGATCACTGATTGTCAAAGCAGAGGGCAGGACCCTGGCATGGCAGGAGCCCAGACTGCTCCCCTCCTCCAGGGGTCCCTGGGGCTTTTGGGCATGTGCCATATTGGGGGAGTTGGCAGGTTATCATGATTGGCATAATGGGGATGGGGAGAAGGCAGGAATGGGTAGAGTGGGGGGGGTGTTAGCGTTCAGAGAAGGCTTAAAGGTGGGCATGGACGTGGCTTTGGACAGGAGTCTGGGGTCAGGGGCTTGAGGGTGGGGATCAGGGTGCTGGCGGTGGCCTCACTCGGTCAGGGGGCCGCAGCGAGTGCCACTGGGCGATGGGCCGCCGGGGGTTAGCCAGCATGTCTGCCCAGTGCCGCAGGCCAGCGCCCCCGGCCGCTGCCCCTACGGCCACCCTCCCGATGGCCTCGTTCTTGCCCAGCTTGTCATAGTCCAGCACAGTCAGCTCCACCTGAACCTTCTGAGGTGGGCAGGGGAGGAAGAAGAGACAGAGAGTGGGGTAAGGAGGTAATGTGAGGGACTCAGATTTCATTGCTAAGGAGACCCTCTCCCTCGCAACCCTCATTCTGAGGGGTCTTCCTAGGCCCCTGGGCTAAGGCTTCATCTGGAGCTTGGATGGGAGGTGGGGGGCGGGGGGCGGAGATAAACTCTCAGGACCCCGTTGCTCAGGGGTTGTTAGGAGGCCCCTTAGGGTCAGCCTCCTAAGGGGGGCAAATCTTCAAGACTTTGAAATGGGTGGAGGGGCCGGCCCTTAGGGTTGTGGGGAAGTCTCTTTTTCTCAGTAACCAGAGCTCCTGAGGGCAACGGGCACCCTGGTCTTGCTTGTGGGTGGGGCTTTCTGGTCCTCATGGGAGAAACTGAGATTGAGAACACAATCAGACCCCCAAGACCTGGCTTCTCAGGGTTGCTAAGGAGTCTCCCTTCCCTTAGCAACGGGGGTTTCTAAGGGCCTGGGACTCCGGGGTAAGGGCTGCTCTGGCAGGGGCTATGGGCAGGTCTGAGCTCACCTGGACCTGGTCACAGGGCACCTCGAAGCTGAAGGCCTCGTTGTAATAGGGGTTCAGAGTATTCTTCTTGATGGTCGTTTTCTTCTTCCGCACCTTTTTGCCACCCTGCAGCAGGTGGACCTTGACATACGGATCTGGGGAGAGGGAGGAGGAATCTTATAACCCCACCACTCTGGTGAGTCCAAAGGGATCAGATTGAGGGGAATGCATGAGACTCTTCTTTGCAACAACACGGAGACAGCCCATGGACCCCTCAGGTGTCCCTTTCTCTGTGCCCAAATAGAATCTAAATCCTCCATGACAGCCTGGATCTCCCTCTCCCCTATGAGACCCTCGGGGCCCAGACACTGCCAGAACCTTAGCCAGAGACCCTCCCCCGCTCATCACCACCACCATTTGCTTGCTTCCCACACACCTGACAGCCCTGCTACATCCATCTTCTTCAGGTTTTTAGCCTCCAGGACGATGACGGTGAGCTTCCCGGCCGTGGGGACATAGCGGAGGGAGAAGCAGATGTCACCTAGTTTCTCCTGCTAAAAGATGGAGAGGGACCCATCACCGGAACCGGGGCTCCGCATCCAACCCCTCTGCGATTTTTCTTCCCTCCCCCTCGTGTTGAAATGGTATGGTCCAGAGTTAAGACCCGGCTGGTACAATCCGAGGGGGACTGCCCAGGGGAGGCGTTGATCGCCAGGATAGACCTGGGAGCTAATCTTCTGCAGCACGTGGAAGTGCTGGAGCCCGGAGGATCGCGGAGGCCTGTGATCTGATTGGCCCGGAGTTGAGGTGGGCGGGTCCAGATGTGGGGGCGTGGCCACGCCTGCTCACCTCCTCCCGGGGAGCCGCCTGCAGCTCCCGCCAGGCCAGCACTGGCCGTCCCAAGTCCACGGAGCTCATGGGGACCCGCACCTCCCCAATGGAGTCGTTGCGGGAGAAGCGGTCGAAGTCGTATACTGCCATGACCAGTACCCTGCCCCCCAGCTCCACGTAGGGGACCTGGGGGGAGGGGGACGCAAAGAAAGCACACGGTGAGAGTAGGAGGTGGGACAAAGCACATCCAGGTGGAAGGCGATGAGAGGGGGCAGCGAGGGTCCCAAGGAACAGTTAGGGGGGTGTCCATGGACCCCAAATGGGACAGCCCAAGGACCAACGAAGCAGTCCAGGGGCCAGTAGTGCTCCCCAAAGGGACAACGCAGGGTCCAGTGGAATAGTCCCCAGAGCTGGTAGCTGCCACCAGTAAAAGCTGAAGATATCGGTCCCAAGTGTTTCAGAGACTGGGGACAGGCTGCCGGGCGTAAAGCACTGAGGCCACGAGCTCACCTTGAAGGCAAAGTTCTCCCCAAAGTGTGGGTTCAGCGTCTGCCGATGCACCCTGGTCTCGTGCCGCCTCCGTTTGTCTGGCAGCAGGTAAACCCGCACGTAGGGGTCAGAGGAGCCACCTAGGTCCAAGGCTGCCAGTCCCTCAGCTTGCACGATGCCCACCAGCAGCTGTACAGTGATAAGGGGACCCTAGTCTTAGCTTCCCTTCCAGAGCCTCCTCCAAGTTAGAACCCCTGGGACCCTCCCTTCCAAAGCATCTCCCCTCCTCCACACCCACCTGGCCACTCTGGAAATCATAATCCAGTGAGTACTGTAGTCGTCCTAGTTCATGCTTCTCTGCCACCTGCTGCCCTGGCCCAGATGGTGTCGGCTCCAGCTCCTCCACTTCTGGCTGCACCTTAGGGAGCCAGGGGCAAGGGCAGGTGAACTCTTCCCCTGATAGTGATATCCACCCAGGCGCAGAAGCCAAAGGAGACTCACAGATCCCTCCAGCTATACCTGAACACTTGCAAGCTAAGCAGAGTCGGTGTTTGATTAGTGATGTCTGCCACAGGTGGGACTAGCCAGGGCAACACAGTGTGGTACGTCTGTCAGTGTTTTATTAGTGATGCCTGCTACCGGTGGGGCATAGACGTGATGACACACATGCAGTGTGCTTGTCATGTCTAGACTAGAAAAACAAGCACTGACAGTGTCTCATTGCCTACAGGACGGATGCAGATTTTAGTTCACACATTAATGGATGTATTGGGATGACTGTCCAAATTGCCACATTGATTAGTGATCTTGCACAGAAAATATGGAGGAAAAATGGCATATTTAGTGTGTATTTGCCATTCTAAACTAGAACAACAAAGTCAGAAAACTTCTTAACCTAAGCCACCGATTTTCAAAATGCAATGTGAATCAGAATTCCCCTGAGTAGTGTGGTAAAATGCCTTCACTTCAGAGATTCTGATTCCTTAGGTCTGGCACAAGATCCAGAATTTGCATTTCAACAAGTACCTGAACTGATTCTGATACTGACTACTGACGGTCTTTGGAGTCACTGGGTTAGGGGAGAGGGATGGAGACTGGATACCAGGGCCCTAAAGGACACCCCTTAAGGGTAATAATTATAACAGCTATTTGTTGAAAAGGGAGGTAAGGAAATACTAGTTATGGTCCACAAACTTGAGGCTCAGAGACAAACAGTGAATTTCCCAAGGTCACAGAGCCAGTTGCTCTGGGTTGGAAACCTAGGACTCTGGCTCCCAGGAGAGCCTCATTCCACTCTGCATTCAGAGGCCCAGTGCTCAGATACTTGCACCTGTAGCTTTCCACGCCAACGACGTCTTCCAACTCGCGTTTGCTTCAACCTCTCAAGGCTGCCATACAGCCTCCTCCCTTGTCTCCTTGCCCCAGACCTGTCCTCCACAAGGGTTCCAGGGGATTCATCCCAAAGCCCATGTGACCTTGTGCCTCTCCCACTCAAAACTTCTGTGGCTCCCAATCACCTTCATTACATGGGTACTGCTGAGCTCTCCAGAAACCTCACCCTAGAGCACAGGATATCTGTATGCTATACCCCAGCTATTGTGAAGAATGACTCTTTGTTCTCCAAATATCCCTCAGAATCAGGATTCCAGGCCTCAACACATGCTCCTCCTTTGAGGTAGAATGTCCTTCTCTCTGCTCTCAGTTAATTCTGAGTTCCTTTGGGTCTCAACACAGAAGTCACCTCCTCCAGAAGCCTTCTCAGACCGCCTAGGCTGTCAGGTGGTTTCTCTGTACTCCCATATGCCCTGTACTGCCTCTAATGTGGCACATACCACTCTGTATTTTGAATGTCTACATGAGCATCTGACTTCCCCATCAGACTGGAGGTTCTTGTGAATGTCTGGTCTATCTCCAGGTCCCCAGGTCCAGGTTAGGGCTAGACACACAAGGGAGATGAGCAAATACAGCGGGTGTAGGAGGGATGGAGAAGGGACTGAGGCTGCTGGGCCATTGAGAGGAGTAAGGGTGAAGGAAGGAGCAGGGCTGAGGGTCTGGGCCAGGCCACACCTTGTCTATGTAACTCCGGCCCAGCTCCTTCACTTCCTGAAGGTGGACCTGGGCTTGAGCCTGGCTCTTCTTGCCCATCCGCCTCCGACAACGCTCCCGGTAGAGACAGAAACAGCAGCTGAAGACGAGGAGGCCTGAGACCAGCACGATGGTGGCCAGAGCCCAGGGGGGCACTGCAGAAGACATGGAAACAGCAAACATTGAGGCCCTGAGAGACAAGAAGGCTGATTCATTCTGTATGACACGTGTCAGCTGAAATCCTGGCCTTGTTTCTCCTCCAGCCATTTCCATTCCATTTTATTCCCATGTTTTCCTTCCAACTGGTCTCACATATAAAACTATTTGAAGACCTAAGGCAGGCTGACACCATCTAGGTTTTCTTGCCTATTAGGATTAGTTCCACCTCCTCTTCTAACCCCATTCTAATCTTTTTGCTCAACCGCTGTGTTTTAGAAGGCTTAACTCTTCCCTGGGCCTCAGTCTTCCTCTTTAAAAGAAGGGAGAGGTGGACCTTCCAATTCACCAATCCACAGTTCCATTCCATTCCACACCCCTTGATTTGGTTCCTGATTTTCTTGCAAACCTGTTCCTTTTTCATTTCATTTAGATTCCAATCCAGGATGCCGACTATAATCTCACCCGTATTTTCCAGCCCGCCAGCCTGAATACACCCGTTTGAACCCCGCCCCTGGGAATACTAGCCCGGCTTTCCCTCCGCTCCACCCCGGGTTTCGCTCACCAGGGCCGTGGCTGATGCGACTCGAGTCTGGAGGCGTGTCGGTCGCTGGAGGCCCCGGTGTTGGGGGCTCCGGGAACATGGCGGCGGGGTCTTACTGTTCTTTCTGCGGAGGCACCCAAATGCTCTAGTCCCCCCCACACCCACCCCGTGCATCCGTCGAGCCATCCGAACAACAAGGAACTCCAACTCCCATGGGCACCCTGGGCCGTATGGTCCCGTATGGGAACCTGCCAACCGCCGCGAGGCATGCTGGGGGTTGTTGTTTCAGCCTTCCTGCGACGGAGGGCGAGGGCTGGGGGTGGATTCCAGGACCAAGTCTCATCCCAAGGGACGCCCCCTCCCTCCAAGGCCTCCAGGAATCCAATCCCGCTGACTTCTGTCCCTTCCTTGCCCTTCCCCGGGGCCTGAACCGGAAGTGGGCGAGGGCGGGCGTGGGAACCAGCGCACCGGGTTGCCCAGAGCAACGGCTGGCTCCGCGAGGGCGGGGGGAAGGGAGGGCTGGTTGCCCCGGCAACGGCCTGTTGCCAGGACAACGGGCGGGGCTGACGCACAGAAGCCGAGTCCCAGAGGCGCAAGTTGGTTCGGTTCCCCGTCCCACCTGGGACCTCAGACCCGGATACCCCTGACAAGAGAAGATGCGGAGGACGCGGCCTTGCCCATGCGTCTGTCCACGAGCCCACAGCTGGCTCCTCCCTCCACATCTGGCCCTGGGAGTGAAGACTTAGGCTGCCCTCCCTCTCCCACTCTTGCGGGGAATGTGAGGGGCGGGCGTGCTGCCTTGGCTGGGACCCCACATCCTTTTCAGCCTGTTTGTCTCTTCCGCGCACCCTGAGCTCTGTCTTCACACCTGTCTTCGTGGCCGCCTCGGCCTCCATTCCTCTCTCGACCCCACATCGAGGTCCTTCTCCCCGTCGGCTTCTCGCCGTTCCTCCGTCTGGGTTGTCTGATCTCAGTCTACCGGGGTCTCGCACTCTCTTCCACTGCCTGCTCCTCCCTTCCCTCTGGCTCTTTGTCTCCACACCTGTCTCTAAATCCCATTCTCCCCGTTTCAGGCTCCAGCCCTCCCACTCCATCTGCTGGTCTCTCCCAGTGTCCCCGCCACCACACACACGCGCGCGCGCGCACACACACACACACACACACACACACACACCATCTCTCTAGGGATGGAAATGAGGATGGGGCTTAGGGAGGGGGTTCCAGTGGCTCCTACCTGCTCGGTGGCTAGACAGGACCCTCCCGAGAGATACCGAGGCGCCGGCCCCGCCCGGACCCCGCCCCCGCACGCGTGTGGCTGGCGCTGTCCCGGGTGCTGATCGCGGAGCGCTGTGGGGCGGGGGCTCGGCCGAACGGAGCCGGCCCGGGGTGTGTATGTGTCCGTGTGCGTGTGTGTGAGCGTGTATAGGTGTGTGAGAGAAAGCCTGAGAGTGTGTATGTGTGTGTGCGCGTGCGTGTTTGGAAGGTGGAGAACCCCGCCCCGGCCCTTGTCCCGCCCCAGCCTGGAACCACCAGGGCGCCCACGGATATTTATCCTGGTCCCAAGGATTTTCTGACTTCTAGTCCAGCCACCTGGCATACAGACCCCTTCTCCCCACCCCAGACCCCGGGACTGTCCATAGAACCAGGCTCCAGGATATGGGGTTCTAGGACCCAGAAGACTCTCTCCGGAGACCCACCTATTCCGATATCCAGACAGGAGACTAAGCGTGAAATTCTCCAGCAAATCCGATACAGACTTCACTCCACCCTCCAGGTTCCCCTAAGGCCGGGCCCAGAAGGCAAGCCCCCATGCTCCTAGCTCTAGGGACGCGAGTCCACACTGCCCAGACCCTAGACCTACAGCCTTCTCGGAGAGACTCAACTGTCCAAACCTACATTTTTCAGGTGCAAATTGTGAGTCCCTCTAGTTTCCTCCCTAGGACGTTGGCCTCAGTACCCAAACATCAGGAACCCACCCCAATATTATTTCCAGACCCAGAAATCCAATGGGGCAGGCGTCTCTGGGGAGAATAGTGAGTTAATAAATTATGGGATAAAAGAAAAAATATGTACCGGCAGTGGGGTGCAGGGAAACCTCAGATCCTCGAAGGTTGACAATTCAGTTTCTGGAGTAAAATATGGGCAGCATCCTGCCGCGCCTGCCCTGGCGCCTCGGGTGTGGCCACAATTCTGGACACTCACTAATTCCTTTCGTCCTCAGAATTCAGCTCGTTTCCTTGAGACCCTGCGGCCTCTTCCTCCCTCAAAAAGCAACAAGGAAATCCTAGATCCCCTCCCTCTCCTTCTTCAAGGAACTGGAAATCCAGGATCTGGGCCCCCACCTGACCTCTCTCCCCTTCCGGAAAGCAGGAATTTAGGCTGCCAGCCCCCTCTTCCTGCAGGGCCCAGGAGTGTGGGACCCCAGCCCTCTGCTGTCCCAGGGGTCCAGGTATCTCGGGTAAAGTAGGGATGCAGAATTTGAGTCTAGATGGGCTGGGGTCTCAGCCCTCCCACAACTTAGGCCTCTGTAGGAGCTACATTCTCGAAAAGCAGGTTCTCATAGGTGGGCCCCTTCTCAGCGGGCACTGGGGATGACTGTTGCAGAAACCTAAGGGTGCACTGGTGCAGGAACACATACTGGGCCTGGGGACAGAGCACGGGCAGGGGAGGGTGCGCTACTGAGCCTCGGCCTGCTTTCCTCTGGGGCCCCACCCCACCCCACCCACCCTGTGCCCGAGGATCCCCATCACCTCAGTCTGCACCATATGTGGCCGGCTTTCTCACATCTCCATCATGTAGCTGAAGGGCCCCATGAGACCCTCACACTCCAGCTGCCGCAGCAGGACATCCAGGGCAATGAGGGTGCCCGTGCGGCCCACGCCAGCGCTAGGCAGGGACAAGAAGGGTCAGACCACGAGAGAGGGAATCTCAGCTGACTGGAGGGATCTGTGTTTGGAGCACCCAGGGGTCAGGGTATTCAGTGAGACCATTCTGGAGGCTACAGTGTTAAGTGGGGGTTACTTAATTAAGTAGGAAGTAATAACAAATGACTGTGCTCTGTGTTCTATCTATCTGCTAGGCCCTGTTCCAGGTGCCTTATGTGCTTTTTTCACTCCTCCCACTCCTAAGAGGTAGGAACCATTAGTTGAGCGTGCCCATTTTACATACGGGGCAATGGAGGCTGAGTGAGGTGAAGTCGATTGTCCCAGGCCACTCAGCTAGTAAGTGACAGAGCTAGGGTTCACACACGGGAAGATAAGCTCCCAAGCTTGTCATTTAAACAAAAAATTTAGGGCTTCCCTGGTGGCGCAGTGGTTGAGAGTCCGCCTGCCGATGCAGGGGACACGGGTTCGTGCCCCGGTCCGGGAAGATCCCACATGCCGAGGAGCGGCTGGGCCCGTGAGCCATGGCCGCTGGGCCTGCGTGTCCGGAGCCTGCGCGTCCGCAACGGGAGAGGCCACGACAGGGAGAGGCCTGCGGATCGCCAAAAAAAAAAAAAAAAAAAAAATTTAAACATGAAAATGACCGTTTTATTTTTCATTAAAAAAAATTTATTTTTGGCCGCGCTGTGAAGCTTGTGGGATCTGGGCCCTCGACAGTGAAAGTGCTGTGTCCTAGCCACTGGACCACCAGGGAAGCCCCCAAGGAGCTGTTTTAAATGTTTCTTAAAACCTTTGGCTGCCTCTCCCTCCTGCTCTTCACCCCTCCTCCCTCCTTCTCCCCACGCATGCCTCCTCCTCTACCTCTTTTTCTTTCTTTACCTCTCTTCACCTTTATCATCATTCTCGACCTGCGTCACCACCCCTTCACCTTCCGCCCTCCCCGTCTCCTCCACCTCCTCTAGAAGTTCCTAAGGACCCAGAGAACCCTGGTTTCTGAGCCCCAAGGGGGCGGTTTCCTCACAGGCAGAGGGCTCTGGCTGGTCCTCACGGGCAGTGTACAATGGGCGGGCCTCCCCCCACGGCCTGGTCCAGCCACTGCCAGAGCATCTTCCAGAAGGCCAGCAAGGGGTCTGGGGAGTGGGGGACGCCATGGTCTGACCAGGTCACGTACAGGAACTGACGCACAGATGAAGTCTTCTGCTCTTGCATCTAGACGGAGGGTAGTTGTGGGGAGCTCAGGACCCGGGGGCTGGCTTCTGACCGGTGGGGACATCCCTGGGGCACATTGCGGTCCCTTGCGGGAGTGGCGCAAGCTTAGACTTCATGGGGGGGGGCTCTGGGGGGGAGACTGTCTGGAATATCGCGGGGGAGGAGCTGAAGCTCAAGGCGGGGCTGACGGGGTGGGGAGGGGGCTTACATGCCAGAGCTTCCGGTTCCGTACTGTCCAGGTCTCCATCACCTCCTCACCCACCAGGCTCACTTGTAGGTGCCCGTGGGTGCAGGGCTGGGCGTCTAGAGGCCAGTAATGCTCATGCTTCACCTGGGGGAAGACCGGGGCGGGTCAGAGTACAGGGGGCCCCAGAGCACCCTCCCTGGTGCCCCTCCGCAGGGTGGCTCTTGTATTCAGTGCCGGGGAATCCCCCCTGCTCTGGTGACAAGGCAGGACCCACGGGCAGCCAGGTGTAGATTCATCCCAGCCGGGAGGACTCTTCTTTCCTAAGGTCCTTGAGATCAGCTTCACCCTGTAAGTGGACAAATGGGTGGACTGGGGGAGACAGGAAGGTTGGGGCTGTGGTGGAGGGAATCAGTGAGGTCTAAGTCAAGGTCTACCCTGGGATCAGTGTCTGGGGCAGGGTCACGGGCTGGAGCTCAGGGGTCAGCACCCAGGACCCAGGTGTCCTCTCACCTGGGCAGACTCCACGCAGTTGGTCAGCATGAGCAGTGTGGGGCTCCGCTGCCCCTACACCAGGCACCAGAAGTCGCCCACAGTGTGGGGAAGGGGGCCCTGGACTGCAATGAACTCCCGGAGGCTCCAGAGACCCTGGTTGAGGAAAACAGGTAGGTCACGTCCCGCCTCATCTGGCCCTTGTCTTCCAAGGCTCATTCAGCATCCTCCTGGCTCCCAACCGCAGTCTTACAGGGATGCAGCTGGCGTTGATGTATTCAGAGCCCAGCTCCCCAGGGAGGGGCGTCAGGGGCACATGGGACCAGTCATCTAGGGGAAGAGGCCAGCATTAGCGATGCAGGGGGCAGGGTGGGAGACCCGGGGATAGAGGTCACGCCGACACGTCACGCTGCACACAGACAAGGGGAGCTGGGAGAGGGTCTGAGGGACCTCGGGCAGGAGGAGCCGGCCTGGGGTTTCTCAGCTCATGGGGGCAAGAGCTTTGTTCCTCACGGGTAATAAGGGGCAAGGGTCAGGCCTGGGATGTTGACAAAGTCATGGCTGATAACAAAGTCAGCAGAGGCTCGTGACTCACAGGGCAGCACGTTTCTGTAACGGTTCTTGGCGCTGTTCTCCGGAGCTGAGGCCACCGTCTGGGACTGGCTGTGGTCCTCCGGGGCCGGCTGCTGGGGGCGAAGCGAGGGGAGGGTGCACAGATGCTGGATTTTCTCTGCCCTCCCCCAGGGATACCCGCGTTGCTCCCTCCGCCTTCCTAAGGGCCACCCCACTCACCCCTTACACCCTGGAATTCTGTAGCACCTACAGAAATAGGACGAGTAGGACTTCCCTGGTGGCGCAGTGGTTAAGAATCTGCCTGCCAATGCAGGGGACACGGATTCGAGCCCTGGTCTGGGAAGATCCCACGTGCCATGGAGCAACTAAGCCCATGAGCCATAACTAGAAGAAGCCTGCACACAGCAACAAAGACCGAACGCAGCCAAAAATAAATAAATAAATAAATTTATTTTTTAAAAAAAGAAAGAAAGAAATAGGACGGGTGTGTGCACCATCCCCGGGGGGCATTTGGGAGGAAGGGCAGGAGGATGGGGACTGGAGAGGTAGGTGAGAGGGGAGGGGCCAGGGGAAAACCAAGGTGTTGCTTTAGGATTAACCCATCCAACCAACACTACAGTAAGAGTTCAGTGAGTCAAGAAGGTGGATAATCATGGCTGAGAATTTCTGTGTGAGCCAACCAAGTATGTATCCCTGCTTCTGTTCAATCCCAAAGGGGTGGAAAGGTCTCCGTGGGCACGTGGGGCTCGGCTCGGCCCCCTCTGTTCTCACCCGACCTGGTACTCCTCAGCAAAGCCACAGCCGCTGTCCTTCTCATGTTTCCTGACGTGGTCGGCAAAGTCTTCAGCCAGGATGTCCCCTGGGAAGCTGTGGGGGAAGAGGGGCACATAACCTCCTTTAACCTTGTGCGCTTGGGATAAAAGAAAAGGATTTTGTGTTTTGTTTTCTTTTTTTTACCTCCCCAGGACTTATTTATCTTTTAACTGGAAGTTGGTACCTTTGATCACCTTCACCCATTTCACCTTCTGCCTCTGGTAACCACCAGTCTGTTCTGTGTATCTATGAGTTCGAGGTTTTTTTAATTTTTAAATTTTGGCCACGCCGCACAGTTTGTGGGATCTTAGTTCCCCGACCAGGGATCGAATCCGGGCCCCTGGCAGTGAAAGCACTGAATCCTAACCACTGGACCCCCAGGGAATTCCCTCGAGTTTTATTTTAGAGTCCACACACAGGAAGTCCCCTGCATACAAACCTTCAAGGTGCGTTCGCATGTCCAATCACATAAGGCGTGAGTGAAATGGCAGCTTGCCCTCTGTCTCCTATGGCTGAGGATCCTTCAGCTCTACCATCTCCCACCTCCTCTCCCTCCTCCAGTCAGTAACTCTTCTTGCCTGTTCACTCAATGCCAGCCCCTGTATGCCAGCTGTTATACTGTACTACTGTACTTTCCAAGGTACTGTTCTGTAAGATTAAAAATGTTTTATTTTTTTGTGTTTGCTTGTTTTTATGTATTATTTGTGTGAAAAGTATCATAAACCTATTACAGTACAGTACTATATAGCCAATTGTGTTAGTTGGGTACCTAGGCTAACTTTGTTGGACTTATGAACACAGTCTTGGAACGGAACTCATTTGTGTGTAAGGGACTTACTGTATAAGTGATATCTCATACAGTATTTGTCTTTCTCTGTCTGACTTATCTCACTTAGCATAATGCCCTCAAGGTGCATCCATGTTGCCACAAATGGCATTACTTCATTCTTTTTTATGGCTGAATAATATTCCATTCTATATGTATATTACACCTTTTAAAAAATTAATTTATTTATTTCGGCTGCGTTGGGTCTTTTGTCGCTGTGAACGGGCTTTCTCTAGCTGCAGTGAGCGGAGGCTACACTTCACTGAGGTGCGAGGGCTTCTCATTGCAATGGCTTCTCTTGTTGCGGAGCACAGGCTCTAGGCACACGGGCTTCAGTAGTTGTGGTGCACAGGCTTAGTTGCTCCGTGGCATGTGGGATCTTCCTGGACCAGGGCTCGAACCTGTGTCCCCTGCATTGGCAGGTGGATTCTTAACCACTGCACCACGAGGGAAGCCCTATATTACACCTTCTTTATTCATTCATCCATTGATAGACACTTAGGCTGTTTCCATATCTTGGCTATTGTGGGTAATGCTACTATGAACATGGGAGTGCAGATATCTTTTCAAGTTAGTGATTTTGTTTCTGATTCATCAATTCCATTTGTAGGTACATATCCAAAAGAATTGAAAGCAAGGTCTCAGATATTTGTACAGCCATGTTCATAGCAGCATTATTCACAGTAGCTAAAAAGAGGAAGCAAACCAAGTGTCCATTGATAGATGAATGGATAAAGAAGATTTGGCCTAACCATACAATGGAATATTATTCTTCCTAAGGAAGGAAAGAAATTCTGACACATACAACAACATGGATGAACCTGGAGGGCATTATGCTGAGTGAAATGAGCCAGCCACAGGAGGACAAATAAAAGGACAAATACGATTCCACCTATATGAGGCAGTCATCAAATTCATACAACCAGAAAGTAGAAGGGTGGTTTCCAGGGGCTGGGAGATGGGGGAAATGGGGCGATAGTGTTTGATGTGTACAGAGTTTCAGTTTTGCAAGATGAAAAGAGTTCTACGGGGAATCCCCTGGCAGTCCAGTGGTTAGGACTCCGCGATTTCACTGCTGAGGGTACAGGTTCAATCTCTGGTCGGGGAACTAAGATCCCACAGCCATGTGGCGTGACCAAAATAAATAAATAAATAAAGTTAAACAAAAAAAGAGTTCTATGGATGGATGGTGGTGATGGTTGCACAACAATGTGAATGGACTTAATGCCACCGAACTGCACACTTAAAAATGGTTGAGGTGGTAAATTTGTTATTTGGAGGTTATTTGTTTTTTTTTTTTAACCACAATCAAAATTTGTTTTGACTCAAAAAAAAGGAAAGGGTATTTCTTCTCCCACTTAGGACCACTGCCCTTCTCTGGGCCCCAATTCCCTGTGGCCCTCTCTAGCCATGGTTCTTCCCTCTGTGCTGTATCTCTCCCCTCTCCTCTTTCC
>NW_006795957.1:564411-576654 GCF_000442215.2 Lipotes vexillifer | reverse complement strand
CCGCTGAGCCTGCGCGTCCGGAGCCTGTGCTCCGCAACGGGAGAGGCCACAACAGTGAGAGGCCTGCGTACCGCAAAAAAAAAAAAAAAAAAAAAGAATCCTTTGACCTCCTGTAGCTCCAGCTCCAGCTCTTTGTCTCTCTTCCCCTTGTACTATAGTGTTATATATACAATGTCATATATACAGTCTTGACTCAGTTTTGAGACCCTGGCTGAAGGTTCGTCAGTTTACCTTCTTCTTTTTTGCGTGATTTTTTTTTTTTTTACAGTTTTGTTTATTTATTTGGCCACGCTGCGTGGCTTGTGGGAGATACCCGAACAGCGACTGAACCCGGGCCTAGCAGTGAAAGCCTGGAATCTTAACCACTGGACCGCCAGGGATCTCCCCAGTTCTCCTTCTTGAGAAGCTGATTAAATCCACACCCTCACCACCTCCCCTTTGGGGATCCATCTGCTGGAATTGCCACCAGGAACAGGGGACAGGCCCTGTGCATCAGAGTCCACTGAAATGATTCAAACTAAACCCGTTTGCCTTGGATTGCCCACTTCTGCCTGCAGAAACCACAGTAAAGCCTCTTCCTCAGGCGTTCCCAGGCCTCCCAGCTGACCCTGGTGCTTCTCTGCATGGCCTTGCTTGGTGTAACGTGTAATCCCCCTCCTGGGATCTGTGATTGTAATGAACTATCTTTCAATGGTGTCTGTCTCTGGATCCATTGGCCTTATCACACCTAAGCAATAATAAGACCTATGAAAACACACCTTCACATTCAAACGTCTCACGCTGACCAGTTTTCTCTGCTTCCTTCCCACCTTTCACCATGGCCTGGTGTCTCCACCATGACTACAGGGGAACGAGGACTTTTTTCAAAGTCCCCTATCTTATTTGCCTCCTTATCACCAATTCCAAAGGCCACCTCTCAGTGCTCAGCAGCATTTAGCACCTTTGACCTTTGACCGCGCCTTCCTTTCTTCCGGATCCACCCTCTTCCTGAACGCCCTCTCCTGGTTTGCACCATCACCGCCTCTCTGGCTGCTGCATCTCCATCTCCTTGGTGGGCCCCTGGTCCTCCGCCCATCCTAAAAGGTGGGCATCCCCAGAAGCCCCTCCTCAATGCCCCCTTTCTCACTGGACACACACTGCTTGTGGGGTTTGTCCACTTCCTTAGCTTTGCTTTCCATCCATTCATCTGTGACTTTTGAAGCTCCATTGCCAGTCCCTACTGCTCCCCGTCCCGAGCTTCAGAGCTGTTATCCCACCTGCCTCCTGGAATCTCCAGCTGTGTGTCCTCGAGGGTCATCGCTGGGACATCCAAACACGCACGTTGAGGTTGAGGAGGGCAAGATGCTCAGCATACAGGTGGGGCCAGACCTGGAATCCAATGGGTGCAGTGATTTGTTGCAGATGCCATATAATGGACACAGGGTAAGGAGGGGAGAGGTCACAGGGCGAGTGGGGCGGGACGCTGGCCAGGACAGATTCTATGGTGAAGGAGAAACTGGACATCATCGTATTTACTCTCCCTCAAGCCCCTGCCTCTGATGGCCATGCCCTCAGTTTATGCCTCTCTTTTACACCCAGGCCGTCTCATCTGGTTTCGCAACATCCCTTAACTCCCTGGTCTATCTCTCCTCTATTGATCCCTGGGGATCATTCTGACATAGAGATTTGATGATGATTGACCCAACTTAAAGGGGACTCAAGGTGATGAAGACATCTGCACAAACGTTTTTCTGAACCACGGAACTCTGTATCCAACAGCCCATTCAGCATTTTCACTCACATGTCTGACAAGCGTCCCAAAATCAGTGTGTCCACCACTGAGCTCCTGATACTTTCCCCAAAACCTGCACCCCGCATAGTCATTCCGTCTCAAGTAATGGCCATTCCAGCCTCCCTGGGGCTCAGGCTGAATTCCTTGGGTTCACTCCTGAGCCCTCTCTGAATCCCACACCATATACATCCATTCTTTAACCAGGTCTGCTCTTCAAACACTCAAACGGCATCTTGAATCTGATTCCCTCTAACTGTTTCCTGCTCCAAGACATAACAGACATCTGGATTATACACAGACGTCTTCCTTTGCTTCTCTGCTTTTGCCTTTGCTTCATAAAAATGTGAGACTGTGTCACAGGTCTATTGAAAACCTCCAAAAACTCCCATCTCAGGATAAAACCAAAGTCCCCACTATCATCTACAAGGCCCAACCTGATCTGATCCCACCTGGTAGCTCTCCGACCTCATTTCCTACCCCACCCCCACCCCCACCCCGCCTCATCCACTCTGCTCAGTCTCAGAGACACACCACGTTCTCCAAACACGCCAAGCCTGTGCCTGCCTCGGGGCCATCGCACGTGCTGGTCCCCCTGCCTGGAATGCCTTTTCCCCAGATGGGCACAGGACTCTCGCCCTCGTTTGCTTCAGGTCTGTCCTCAAATGACTTCGTCTCAGTCATCTTCTTAGTAAGGCCTCTCCTGGACACTCTATTTAAAATATTCCTCCACCCTTCCTGCCTCCACCTCTTGCTTTATTTGTCTCCAAGTAAGCATCACGTTCTTTATCATCTTGGTTTTGTTTTTTGTGTGTTTGTTTGTTTTGGCCGCACTGCACGGCTTGCAGGATCTTAGTTCCCCGACCAGGGATTGAACCCATGCCCCCTGCAGTGGAAGCGTGGAGTCCTAACAAGTGGACCGCCAGGGAATTCCTAGTCATCTTGTTTATTAATGGCTGCTTGTGCTAGAATGTAAGCTCCACAAGGGCAGGAATCTTTGTTTCAGCCAGTTTCCTCGGCACCTAGAACAGTGCCTGACACTTAACAGGGGTTCAGTGAATGTCTTTTTGGATAAATGAATGGAAGTCCCAGAATTGAGACTGAAAGAGATCCCACAGCCACCAGCCCAGGCTGCTTAGGGAGTGGGCAGCGGTGAAGGCATTGCGATCCCTGCCGTAGTGGGGATCTGAGGCTGGTGTGGGTGGGTTCCTTGGCCCTGCCCTCTGACCTATACAGTGACCAGCTGGATTTGACCTGACAGTGAGTCTTTTGAATGCTCCCCAAACCCACTCACCTGAACACCAGATCCCTGGGGGCTGGTTTCTTCTCACTCTTCTTATGCCTGGGAAAAGGACATGGGGAGTGAGGCCAGAACCACGGATCCCCATCTTTCCCCAGGCCCCCTCCCTCCTGGCGCCCGATGAGCCCTGCACCGAGTCTCACCTCTTCAGGAAGGAAACCAGCAGGCCCACCAGGTTGAGAAACAGAAGAGGACTGACTACGGCACCTGGGGGAAGGAGGCGTGGTGGGCTGTGAGAGCCTAGGTCTGCTCTCCTGCTGTCCCATCTCCCCTACCTCTGTCCTCACCCAGACTGTGATCAGAGGGTCTAGAGGGTAGATTCGAGGGCAGAGAAGGGAAAGGAGAAAGCTTCTGGATAGAGCCCTACCTCCCACCCAACCTCTTCCCCTTAGGTCCTCACTTCCCGAGGAGCCTGATCCAAAGGCATCACTTTCTCAAGTGACCTGGTTGTTAGAGAGTGACTCTTCCCCAATTTGGCCTAGACTCGTCGTTCTCAGAGAGGGCGATTTTGCCCTCCAGGTGGCATCGGGCAATGTCTGGAGACACTTCTGGTTGTTACAGCTGTGATGGTGGTGTCACTGGCATCTGGTGGGTGGAGGCCGGGGATGCTGCTTACAGCATCTTACAATGCCCAGGGCAGCCTCCCCTCCCCATCAGAAAGAGTGATCCAGTCCAGGATCCAAGAGGACCTGTCTTCTCAGAGACCCTTCTTGCTAAACCAGAGAATCCTGGACAGTGGGACCCACTGAGCCCAGTTTGGAAGAGCATCCATTTATCAGTACACCAAACTCCAGTGTCTCCAGATCAGAGACCCCGTCTCATAAGAGGCTTTCATTCCTAGGAAATGGTTGACAGGGCCCAGGGAGGCCCACGACCACGGTCAATGGTACATGATCAAAGATTTCCTGAGCGTGAGGTTCAGACTTCTTCAAATACCCCACTGGTGGGTGAAAAATGGTGCGGCCGTGTTGGAAAAAAATTTGGCAGTTCTTCAAAAGATTAAACACGGACTTACCATATGATCTAACAATTCCACTCCTGGGTATACACCCAAGAAAAATGAAGACATACGTCCACATGGAAACCTGCACACGAATGTTCAGAGCATTTCTCATAATAGCCAAAAAGTAGAAATGGCCCAACAGATCCATCAAACAGATGGATAAACAAAATGTGGTCTGTCCACACAATGAAATCTTATTTTGGCAATAAAAAGTAATGAAGCACTGATACACACTAGAACAGTGGATGAACCTTAAAAACATTATACTAAGCGAGAGAAGCCTGTCAAAGAGGACCACATATTGTGTGATTGTATTTTTAGGAAAGCTCTAAAAGGGGCAAATCTATGGAGACGGAAGTAGATTAGAGATTGCCAATGGCTGGCTGGTGGGGGATTGGGGAAATTAGGGGGTGATGGCTTAAGGAGATGACTTTTCTTTATGGGTTAATGAAAATATTCTAACATTGATGGTAATAATGGTTGCAAATACTGCAAATATACTAGAAGCCAGTGAGCTGTACACTTTCAATGGGTGAACTGTTGTATGTTATAGGAATTACAACTCAATAGAGCTGTTTAAAAGAAAGCAGGAAATAAAACAAACAAAAAGGACTCCATGGGTTGGTGAGACTGTCTCACTGTGTAACAGGGTGTGAAGGGGTCTGGAGAGAATGTCATTGTATCAATAGCTCTCTGTCCCCGTGGGGCTCTGCTCACCTGTGCTCTCGGTGTGGCAGGTCACGGAGGCAGACTGGGCCCTCATTCCATCCCAGACGGTCGTGATGGTGGCTGAGTAGGACTGAGCCGGCCTAAGTCCCGACACCCACACGTCTCTCCCACAAGAGGAGCTGTCCTGGAGTCCCGCTGCCCGCCCACCTCCAACTCAAAGGCCTCATAGCCTCCCGGGGGGCAGGACTAGGTGAGGATGACTCTGTGGCCCCCCGAGGCGCTGATACAGGAGGTGATGGTAACGGGATCCGGGGCTGGGTGGAGGGGACAAGAGGAATCAGTAGGCTCCATCCAGGGGGGCTTTCCAACTCCCCACTCCTCACCAGTCAGGCCAGTTCTCTGAGAAATAGCTTATCCCTTCCTTCCCCTAAATCAAAATACCTCTTTGTCCCTCATTATCTGTTGTCCCCAAATAGACATGCCCCCCTTAAACTACAACTCCCATGAGCACTTGGACTCTCTGTGTCACTGCAGCTAATGAAGTCATGACCCCATGGCCTGATGGGATTTGGAGTCCACTCACCTTCATTGCTCCCAGGTCTGATCTAAGTTACTACCTGGACCTTTACGGGAAAGGTTTGCTGGCCCATGACATAGTTATTTTCACCAGAACTTTTAGGTTCACAGCAAAACTGAGTAGAAGGTACAGGGATTTCCCATACGCCCTCTGCCCCCATCATGCATAACCTCCCCCACTGTCAACATCCCCAAAATGTACACGTTACCATTGATGAACACAATGATAATCATCCAAAGTCCATATTCCATTCCTTTTCGTGGCTGAATAATATTCCACTCTATGGATAGATGACAATTTGTTTCTCCATTCACCAGCTGATGGACATTTGGGTTTCCATCTTTTTGGCTGTTAAAAATAATGTTGCTTGAATTGTATGTTTTCAGTTGTATGTTGTATGTACGAAAACATTGTATGTTTTCAGTTCTGTGGGGCCTGCCCCCAGGAGGGGCCAAACTCTCTTTTTACAGACTCCGTGGCTATCCTCTTTCTAGCCCACTCCAGCTGCCAACCCTGTCCACCCCTCCACCACCAGCTCACAATCCCCTTCAATCTTCCCAGGAGTTTCTCACTGTTTTTGCTGCTCAGTGGACATCAGTCTCTCTGCTCCACGCTTTCCTCTCCTTGTGTGGTTCAAGAACTGAAGCCGTGTTCATTCACCATCTTGAAGCCATTCCCTGCCTGCCTGCAGGTGTTTACCCAACACCTATGGCTTCCTGCAGGCAGGACCACAGGCTCAACCAGCACCGGGAACTCCAAGGGCAAACAGCCTCTTCCAGCCCTGGCCAAGCTTACACTGTGGTGAGGGGGCAGACTGGGAAGGTAACCGCAGAGTGACATGAAGTGGGCTACAATGGTGAGAGCACCGAGGAAGCATCTGTCCCTTAGTGGGAGGTGACACTGGGGCTGAGTCTTCGTACAAGAGCAGGGTTTGGTCAAGTGAAGAACTGCATTGGGAAGTCATCACAGGCAGAGGGGAGAGCCCATGCCAGGGCTAAGAGGGAGCAGAGGGCTGGGGGTAATCTGGGGGGGGATTTCTGTGTGGCCAGAGTGCCAGGTGGAAATGGGACTGGAGGGAGTGATCTTGAAGTAGGGGTCAGGCCACCCGGTCCCAGCCTAGTCTCAATCTATAGTTAGCCTGCGGGGTTGGTGAACACGTGGAGATTGGGGAGAGGAACATTTTCTGGATAGGGCATGGAAGCTCTGTGCCCTCTCCCCACACCTTGCCCTGTGCCTGTGCTTCCATCTGCCTGTTCCTGAGTTACATTCTGTAATAAACCAGTGATCTAGTAAGCAAAACGTTTTTCTGAGTTCTGTGAACTGCTCTAGCAAATTAATCCAACCCGAGGAGGGGGGTCTTGGGAACCTCTGATTTATAGCCAGTTGGTCAGAAGCACAGGTTAACAACCTGGGCTTGTGACTGGAATCTGAAGTGGGGGTGGGGGGTAAAAGGTGGCAGTCTTGTAGGACTGAGTCCTTAACCTGTGGGATAGTGTCAGAACTGAGTTGACTTGTAGGACGCCCAGCTGGTGTTGGAGATTGGCTTGTTGGTGTGGGGAGCAAGACCCACACTGGAATTGAGTGCAGAGTAGTAATTGTTTATCATCATGAAACACGGAACGATAAACAACAAGGTCCTATTGTATAGCACAGAGAACTATATTTGACTTTTTTCTTTTTTCTTTTTTTTGTTATTTGGCCACATCACAGGGCATGGGGGATCTTGGTTCCCCAACCAGGGATGGAACTCACGCCCCCTGCATTGTAAGTGAGGAGTCTTAACCACTGGACCACCAGGGAAGTCCCTGGAGAACGATATTCAGTATCCTAGGATAAACCATAATGAAAAAGAATATTTAAAAAATAATGTTTATATACGTATAACTGAATCACTTTGCTGTACAGCAGAAATTAACACATTGTAAATCAACTATACTTCAATTAAAAAACAATTAAAAAAAAAAGAAAAAAAAAAACACTGAAAACAACCCAAATGATTGGAAACACCAACATTTAGAGATGAATTATGGGGAATTCTCTTGCAGTCCAGTGGTTAGGACCCTGCACTTTCACTGCCGAGGGCACGGCTTCAATCCCTGGTTGGGGATCCTGCAAGCCACGCGGCGCAGCCAAAAAAAAAAAAAAAAAAAAAAAAAGTGAATTATGCTAGTGGTTTCCTTGGGCTGGAGGGGATGGGTGATTTGTAAAAGGCACGGGGTCTCTTCTGGGGGTGATGAAAATGCTCGAAGACTGATTGTGGTGATAGCTGCAAAACTGTGAAAATACTAAAAACCACATGCACACTTTGAGTGGGCAGTTGGTGGTGTATGAAGAGTATCTCAATAAAGCTGTGATCATAACATCGTTTTCAGGAATTGGATATAAATGCCTTCAAACAGAACATGGTCACAGTATAGTGATTACAGACAACAATGCTGTATCATAAATTTCAAAGTTGCTAAAAGACTAGATCTTAATTGGTCCCACCACAAAAAAAAAAAAGTTATGTGATGCCATAGAGATGTTAGCTAACATTACCAGGGTAATAATCATACTGTGACGCATCAGTGTATCAAATCAACACCAGTACACCTTAAAGGTACACAATGTTTTATAGCAACTATATCTCAATTAAAAAAAACAGAATATGGGGGCTTCCCTGGTGGCGCAGTGGTTGAGAGTCCGCCTGTTGATGCAGGGGACGCGGGTTCGTGCCCCAGTCTGGAAAGATCCCACATGCCATGGAGCGGCTCGGCCCGTGAGCCATGGCCGCTGAGCCTGCGCGTCCGGAGCCTGTGCTCCGCAACGGGAGAGGCCACAGGAGTGAGAGGCCCGCGTACTGCAAAAAAAACAAAAAAAACAAAAAAAACAAAACAGAATATGGGCTTTAGACAGATGGAGGCTGGAAATATTGCTCCTTTAGCATGTTTCCCTGGGGTGGAAGGTTGCTCTGGGGGGCCCTTTAGGAGGGGAGAGGGTGCTCACTTCATTCACCCACCAGTTAGTCTGTCATGAGTCTCCCACCCTTAACGGCTGACAGAGTGATGAGGACCTTGGTAGCGTAAGAGGTGGTCATGACCACCAAGTGGGTGTGGGGCTGAAGGAAGGCATCCCAGGCCAACGTGGCATCTGAGATTGTGAAGAGCAGGGCACCCCCACCCAGAACACCTGCCTCCTCTGGCCTGAGGCCTTCCTCTATGGTGAGTGGGGATCCTGGCCTGAAGGTGAGGCAGGGACTAGAAACCAAGGGTGGGCTCTGGAGGTCCCTAAAAACACATCATGGGTAAGTTTCCTCTCTGATATGAGTCCCTAAAAAACCACATCATGGGTGTATAAGTGCCCTCTCTGCTATAAGAGTCCCTAAAAGCAAATCATGTTTGTAGAAGTCCTCTCTCTGCTGGAAGAGTCCCTAAAAATCACATCATGAATGTAGATGTTTCCTCTCTGCTACAAGAGTCCCCAAAAGTACATCACGGATGCAGAAGTCTCCTCTCTGCTCTAAGAGTCCCTAAAAATCACATCATGGATGTAGAAGTCTCCTCTCTGCTGTAAGAGTCCCTAAAAGCACATCATGTCTGTAGAAATTGAGCAGGGTTTGGAGAGCAGCTGACTGCTTTCTGTCCTCACATGTAGAACCTGAGGCCCAGAGAGGAGCAGTGGGCTATCAAGGTCACAGCCAGGACGAGGGCCATACCCAGGTTCTTTCTTATTTAGTACTCTATTCCCACCGTGTTGCTACCTACCCCTTCCTCCAAGTCTCTTCTTGAGTTTCCTCATCTCCTCAACGCTCTCCTCTCCTGGTACTGTATGTGACTGTCGTCAGTTGAACTGTGGCCCCCAAAGAGATATGCCCAAGTCCTAAGCCCCAGCACCTATGGATGTGATGTTATTTAGGAATAGGGTCTTTGGAAATGTAATTAGGGATCTTGAGATGAGATCATCCTGGATTTAGGGTGGGCCCTAAATCCAACAACTGGTGTCCTCAGGAGAGGACAGACTTACAGAAGAACACCATGTGAATGTGGCTAGGGCCACCAGGAGCTGGAAGAGGCAGGAAGGACCCTCCCCTAGAGCTTTGGAGGGAGGGCACCCCTACCAACACCATGATTTTGGACTTTTGGCCTCCAGAACTGTGAGAGACTAAATCTGTTATTTTAAGTCACCCAGTTTATGGGAATTTGTGACAGCAGCCACAGGAAACTAATACACTGACCAAACCGTCTCCTCCTGGCCTCCAATCTGTAAAATCCTCATCTGTACAATGAGCATAATGAATCCCCACCACCATCAAAGGGCCTGGGGTGGGGGGCGCTTGGTTATTCCATATCCCCTAAGCCCTGAGCACCAGGACTGGTCCACAGGGAGTCTGCTGTGGGTATAGTTAGCAACATTGCGTTGTACGTGTAAAAACGTGTTCCAAGGGTAGATCTCACAGCAAGTGTTCAATGCACAACACTGTGAATGTACTTAACGTCACTAAGTCATACACTTAAAGGTGGTTAAAATGGTAAATTTTGTGGGAGGAAAAAAAAAGGAAAACGAACCACTTGCTGTTATTGTGATCACCCCTCCCTTCCCACCCCTCCCCAAATAATGGAGATGTCACCATTTCAACACCCACTTTACTTAGGCAACAGAAAAAAAGATCAGGGCCAGAAACAGTTCTGTGTCTCCAGATAGACTGGCACCAGCAGATGGGAGTCTGGGGGACTGGCTCTCACCCCCAAGGGTGTTTCTCTGGCCTCACTGGTCTTGGGGGCCCAGGTCCTTGAGGGAGGAGGGGGGTAGACATCTGCCTGCCTCAGCCCCCTGGTCAGTTGGACTTGAGCCTGGGGCTCTGGAAGGCCGATAGGGCGATCAGGATCTGGGCAGCATAATAGGTAGCCATGACCACCAGGTGGGCATGGGGCAGGGGATGGACGAAGATGTTCCACGCCAGCACGGCATCTGAAAGCGTGAAGAGCAGGGCGCCCCAGCAGGTACTTCCGCCCCTGGCCAAGCCACGCCACAGCATAACGGCCAGGACCAGGGAGTAAGCCGTCAGGGGCAGGACCATGTCGGGTGGGAGGTGCCAAAGCAGGAGGCCATAATATGGGATGGAAGCCAGGAGAATAGGCAGCAGGAGACCGGGCTTCAGGGGAGCGAGGCCGAAGGCCCAGAGGTAGAGCAGGTGGGCCACGGCGAAGGCAGCCATGCCTGGAGGAGACAGGGGTGGGTGTGCCTGCTGAGACCCCTGCTTCCCGGCATCACCTCGTTGCCCTCAGAGCCTGAGGAAAAGGGCCGTCCCCAAGCACCAGCTCCCACCCTGGCCACACCACCCCATCTGCCAGGATTACAAAGCTGGCCTCCTTGGTGGTCCTCTTTCCTCCTGCTCTTGGCGCCAGAATGACCTAAAAACGCGCAATGCATTCCATCCTCACTCTGCTCAGAACTGTCCACTGACTGACACCCCATCTTGCTCAGCCCCTAGTCGGCTTCACCCAGCAGGCACACCCACCCCAGGGCTTCTGCACTTGCTGCCCCTCTGCCTGGAAGGGCCTTCCCTGGAAGGGCACCTGGCTGGTACCCTGCACCCGCTTCAAGACTTTACCTTCTCGGCGAGGCTGTCCTCGACCAGCGTACTCAGGACTGTGACCTCTGGACACTCACACAGCCTCAGGTAATGCTGCCCACGCCCTCATGGAAGGAGAGCTCCTCGGGGGCCAAGGTTTGGGTATGTCTCCCTCACTGCCGTCCACTTCCCAGTGCCTTTACACGCCAACTGGCTCAAGCACTTGGCAGGGGTTCTGTTGGGGAGTCGCCCCCTGCACCCCGGACACTCCCCCCGACGCCGGGGTCCAGAAGGGACAACACAGTACAGCCCCTCTCACCATGGAGGAAGGCCTCAGGCCAGACGAGGCAGGAGTCCCCCACAGCTGAGCACAGAAGGGCCCCCTGCAGGAGCAAGCTGTAGCTCCCGCCTGGGTACACGGTCCACAGGAACACCACGAGGTAGAGGATGGGCAGGCACTTGACCAGGGCACCGACCCAGGACGGCTGGTTCTCAGGGCTCCAGAGGAGAAAGTAGACAGCACAGGTGAGGAAGAACGGGCTCAGCCACCTGCCCACACGCGGCTGCTTGGGGGACAAAGGAGCCGCTGAGCCACTGGAACTCAGCCCAGCCCCCAGGCCCTGGGACCAGGCTCTCAGCCAGTTCCCAGCCTTTGGGGGTCAGGCCCCACATGGCCAGGAGTTGCGAGTCAGGGCTTCCATCCCACCCCCACCCAGGGACGCCAGCCATGCTGTCCAGGGTAGGGGGGCAGCTGCACAGGGACCAGGACATCCAACCCCACAGAACCCGGCCCCCTAATTCTTCCAGGTCACGTGGGTTCCCAGGAGCCCAGGCCCAGCTCCCACCCCACACTCCGTGGCTCTCACTTGAGCTGAAAAGCGAGCTTTTCCAGGCAGCCCCTCTTCCCGGGCGTCCATGTCAACGTGTGACCCACCCAAAGTGGCCTGCATGTGGGCACCGGTGGCTTTGGGGGTGGAGGGGATGGCGTGTGGTTACACGTTAACCCGAGGAGCGTCCTGTGGACTCTGGGACTGATAACAGGGCCCAGGGAGGTGCTGCCCCCACCCTGGGGATGGCCCTGCCTGGCACCCGCTGATAAGGTGCCCACTGGGACCCAGGGGTCTCTTCTCCACAGCCCCCTGCCCCTGGCTTCCTCTCTTGCCTAGGGAGCCATGGCTGCCAATGCCCCTCCCACTGTGCTGTGCCTGGCAGGTCAGAAGGGAATGGGGTGCAGAACTTCAATGCCCTCCCCTCCATGAGCCGGGGGGGAAGGGCAGGAGACCAGAGCCCAGGGACAGGTCGGGAGACTCCCTCCTCCCCTCGCCGTCCTCGGCCCTGGCCTTCCCTCAGGAGTCCCCACCACAAACGCCTGCTG
>NW_006795957.1:563151-564257 GCF_000442215.2 Lipotes vexillifer | reverse complement strand
AACCAACAGCAAGGAGCTGAACCAGGAGGCCGTGGCAGCCCTCAGCTCCAGGGAAGGCTTCCCGCACGTGTCCGCCAGCGCACCTGGTATGTTCTTTACCTTTCCTTTGGAAGACGTGGACCTGCTGGGCGCCCACCTGTCTGGCTTGGTTGGCTGCCCCCAACTACCACTGCTCCACCAAGGGGAAAGGGTTCAGGGGACATGGCTTCTGCAACACGCTGGGCAGGTGAGGGGGTGCTGGGAAGGGGGCTGGTTAGAAGCCCACTCACCACACCTCCCAGAGCCTGCGCGTGTGGACAGGGGACGGCTCGCTGGGACCAAGACCCACGTGAGGCCGGGCAGTGCTCAGCTCCTCCAGGAAACGCTTAGCAGTCTGAGCAGAAGTTACCCCACAGCAGAGCCTGGAGGTTGAGGACCCTAATTCCATGCTCCAAGGGTCCCACCCCAGAGGCCACAATGCGGGAACAGCTCAGGCTCCCCGACCCCATGTCCCAGAACTCAAGGTCTGAGCAGCAAGAGTCTTAAACTGTCTTCCTTTATTTGTTTATATTTGCAATATGAAACAGAAGCTCGGCACAAACACACGCACACTCACGCCAGCCTGGGGAGAGGGAGCTGGGACAAGGTCACTTGGCAGCTGGGCTGGACCCCAGACCCTTGGGAGTAGGAAGGGGACCCCAGCCAGACCCCCACCCCAGAGTCCATGGGAGATGGGGGGGGGGTCTCAGTGAGTGCGTGAGGGCCCCAAGGGAATGTCACTGGGGAGGCCCCCTGGGACCAGGACCCCCAGCTCCCTCCCACAGAGCTGGCTGGGCCAGGTGGAGGGTCTTTTAGCTCCCAGCCTGGGTCAAAGTGCAGGTCCAAGGCAAGGGGATTTGGGCAAAGGCACGACCCCCACTTGGGCCCTCCCCCAAGGTGGACCTGAGCTGAAAGGCCAAGTGTGGGTGTGGGCGTCTGCACCGGAGGGTGGATGGGCATGGTGGGAGGGGAGGGTGGGTGGCAGCCTCAGGACCCTCACCACAGCAGCCCCAGTGGGACAGGGTGAAGGTCCAAGCCACTGCCGCCCAGTCCTGCTTCCTTCTGGCTCCCCGCCTACCCCCCCTCTC
>NW_006795957.1:559146-561392 GCF_000442215.2 Lipotes vexillifer | reverse complement strand
ACACACACACACACACACACACACACACACACACACACACACACACACATATATATACACACATAATATATAATATAGGTCTCTCTCTCTTTCTCACTATGACTCTATTCTAGGAGACAAAACTCCATAATTTCTTCTCTCAGTGCAAATGGGGGTGGGGTGAGGGGCCTGTCTCCCTGGCACCAGCCTCCTGGGAGTCCAGAGAGGACCTGGGGTGGGTAGGGTAGGGATGGGGTGATGGGGCAACAGGACCACTGCGGAACCTGCCCTGCCCCCACCCGGACAGGGTCCACGTGGAGTACGGAGGATTTGGCTGCCACCACTGGGACCAGGCAGTTACCTGGGAACAGAGAGGAAGACCCACGTGAGGAGCCTGCCACCCCGTGGCCACCCCGTAAAGTTCCTGCCTGCCCTGCCCCAGCCCACCCTCTGCCCCCAGCCCCACCACTCACGGGGAGCCCGGGGACGCCGGCCCTCCTGGGGCAGAGCCATTGGGCATCGGAAGTGGCTCGAGGGCCAGGGCACTGTTGGGGGAGGGGGACATGGGGAGGTCAGTGCCCCCTATGTAACATCAGCTGCCCTGTGAGGCTGCACCATGCTTACCTCTGGCTTCGGGGGAGACCCAAGGACTCTGGGCTCTTCACTCCCTCCGTGGTCTGGGGGGGCTGGTGGGCCCTGGGGGCCGGGACAGAGGTAGCAGGGTCTCTGGTTGCACTGTGGGGGGACCCGTGGGGTTACTGTCACTGACACCCTCCTGGGCACTCTCATCGCTCAGCCCCCTGCTTGTGTAAGCAGGGAAGGAGTGCAGGGCTCAGAGGCGTCCCTCACATCCGAAGACCCCTGGGAGCCGCCCACCGGCAGGAGCAGCTCACGGTTAGCGGGACACGAGCTCTGCACACTCCAGCCCCCTTCTGATCCTACTGGGCCTTCCCACCCCAGGGCTGAGTGCGGGACCCTGGGATCCAGGATCCTCCCTTGTGGCCATGTGTGGGCACAGGCACAGCCCTAGACCTTCAGCTTCCCAAAGCTCTGAGGCAGTGGCACACACCTGGGGGGAGGAGGGTCCTGCAAGGGCCACGTGGATTAGCTCCAGGGCAGGGACAGCCCAGGGACCAGGCTCTACCCACCTCCCCAGATTCTCCCCTTCTTGGCCCCCTAGCGGCTGCTCCCTAGCCAGTTACCTGTCCAAGGAGCTGGGGGCGGAGTGCGTCCCTCTGAGGGTGGCCTGGAGGTCCCCAACACTGACCAAGGCGTGGCAGGGGGCTGTGCGGAGTAGAGTGGCCCAGAGGTGTGAGACTCGGCGAGCTTAACACCAGCCTCGCTCCTCTGAACCAGGTGTGGACAAGGCCAGGGGACAGCTGTGTATGGGAGGGCTGAGGGTGAGGTGGGCAGGATGGGGAGTGGGTAGAGAGCGGCTCACCCGAGGGCTCTGCTACTTTGCTGCCGTCTGTGGCTTCCTGAGGTGCTGAGGAAGGGATGGGATCCTGAGACCTAGGAGGCAAGAGAAGGAGCCTAAGGCGCAGCCCCCACCCCCCGCCACCTGCAGCTGGGGTCGGCGCTGGAGCTTAAGGCAACCAGGCCCTGGGCACCCACCACTAGGCCTCACCTGAGCTGCAGGGTGCTGGGGGCTGCAGGGCCAGCTGGGCTTGGGGCAGGGAGGTCCAGGGGCCCGCTGTGGGGCTCCTGTGGGGCAGGGGGCCCAGAGTGAGGTTCCTTCTCCCTGCAGGCTTGGGGGCCGGTTGGGGCATCCACAGGCACTGGGTCAAAGGTAGCTGTCCAGCTGGGGCCTGGAGAGGGAGAGCAGCGCAGGGGTGAGCACAGAGGCAGACAGCCGGAGGCACCTGACCACGCCCGCCCCGCGCATGCACCCACCCGGAGGCTGGGGGCCGGGGCTGGGATGACAGGTGGGCCCAGCCCTGCCACGGGCCACCCGCCGGTCACCATCCTCGTCGTCCTCATCGTCCTCGTCGTCCTCATCGTCCTCGCTGTCTGTGCTGCCTCCGCTCCTGCCCCAGGGACACCCTGTCAGTCAGCCACTGTGCTGGGCACCCTTCTGACCCCACCGAGGCCAGCCCCAGGCAAACGATGGGAAGGAATCGAAGGGGTGGAGAGGAGAGGGCAGCGGGGAAGAGGCCCAGAGAAAGAGCCCATGTCCCATGGTGGTGGGAAGGCAAGTGGGAACTTGAGCGCCCTCTGGAAAGAGCGTGGCCAGCAGCACAGGGGCGGAAAAGCCCTGCCCAGCCCTC
>NW_006795957.1:555354-559136 GCF_000442215.2 Lipotes vexillifer | reverse complement strand
CAGCAGGAACGGGGACACCTCCCACCCCCTGCACAGCCCTCGCAGGGAAGGCTGACTCCGCACTCTTCCTCCATCCATTATAGCCTCGGAGGAGGGCAAAGTCCAGCAGCGCAGCTGCTCCAAACGTAACGCAGTTTGAGTGTCCAAACATAACGCAGACACCGTGTCCAATGGGGAACCGCTAAGCAAGCGTGGATGCTGCTCCACGGTCACTGAGTGCCGTGACCAGAAGGGGCTTGTCCGCACAGTGAAAACGAGCCGGACGCTTGGGTAGACAGACAGGGTAGAGGGAGCTTCCTGAACCTGGAAACCTCGGAGGGCATCTACAGAACCCACAACCCATGTCACACTCAACAGGGAGACTCGATGTCCCCCCAGATCAGGGAAGTGACGTGGGGGCCTGCTCTTCCCACTTGGAAAGGAAGGAGCAAAACTATTTCTAACTGCAGAAAGGGTGATTTTGTATACAGAAACCTAAGGAATCCTCTAAGACTGTTAGAAACAGCAAGTTCTGCAAGAATGCAGGATACAAGATCAATGCAGGATACAAGATCAATGTGCGAGAGACTTTTATTTTTACACTTATGACAACTTCAAAATGACTTTGAGAAAACAATCCCACTCAGGATTGTATCAAAAAGAATAAAACGCTTAGAAATAAATTTAACAAAAGCAGCATAAAACTTATACTCTGAAAACTACAAAACACTGTGAAAAGTAATGAACACCTAAATAAATGTAAAGACATCCCATGTTCATGGACTGGGAGACAAAATATTGTTAAAATAGCAACACTCCCTGAACTGCCCTATAGATTCAGGGCAATCCCTCTCAGAATCCCAGCTGGCTTCTTTGTTGAAATTGACAAACTGACCCTAAAATTCACCTGGAATCTCAAGGAACCTGGAATGATCAACACAACTTAAAACAAGAACAAACTGGATGCTCACATTTCCAATTTCAGAACTCACTACGATGAAACAGTAATGGACCAGAAGACAGAGGCCAGAAACAAACCCTTGCACGTACAGTAGAAAGATTTTTGACAAAGGTGTCAAGACCATCCAGTGAGCGGGGAGTCTCTTCAACGTGATGCTGGGACACTGGCATTCCCACACACAGAAGAATGAGGCTGGACCCTCCCGCCTCACACCACATCTAAAAAACTAGCTCAAGCTGGATCAAAAACCCAAACGTTAAGAGCTGACGTTGAAAACACAGGGATGCATCACAACCTTGGATTTGGCAATGACACCCGTAAGTGCAAATCAACTCGGCAGTCACACAATGACACACCAGCAGATGGCAAGTGACACACAACCACACCCACCCGAGGGATAGGCCTCACATGTAGGAAGAGGCAAAATCTATAGGGCAAGAAGTCAGGAGAGCGTCACCCTCGGAGGGCGGCCAGCAGAGGGCATGGGGGTACAAGGATGGTTCTGCTCCCTCCTCTGGGTGCTGGCAAAGGGATGTCCACGTGTCTGGACACTTAAGATTCGTCTACTTGTCTGTATGCTAGTCACCCGTCAATTTAAAAAGTTAAAACACTCTAACCCTCAAATCAGAAGCCACAGGGGTCAAGTTGCAGGCCCTGAGTTGGTATTCACATTGGCAAGTCTATGCCACCCAAAGGCATTTAGTCAGTGATTCTGGGGCCAGTAAGAGAAAAAATAATGTACTTCTTGTACAAAGAGCAGGTCACAGCTTACTGACCCGCATGCTGGGACTGTGAGAGACAATCATCATGTCTCATTTCACTGGAATTTGGGAAAGGAGCTGACAGGACACTTACTGCCCTTTTGGGAAGAACACCTGCCCGACAGCTACCGCAGGGGAGAGGAGAGTGGGGGCGGGGGCAGATAATGGTTCCATTCGCACCTGGACCAAGCTGTACCTGAAGGACCCACCTACTGTTCCAGCCTTGCACAAGCGGTTATCCTACTCCTTTTGTAACTGAACTCATCTGAATTGGGTTACCATTCACAACTGAAAGCGCCCCAAATAATACACACACTACATTCTCCTTATTTTTCTCACTCACTCCAGCTGATGAAAACCATTTTACACGGGCCCTGTGGCCCTGCTGTGCTGGGGAGCCTGCAGGAGGGTACTCACCGCACACCCGGGGGCTGGCCCAGGCGGGCCCCCCTGGCCAGCTGGCCGCCCTGCCAGGCACCATCCTCTCCATCAGACCCCCCCGAACCCTGGCCCTCTTCCTCGTCCTCCTCCTCATCATCGAACTGCTGGATCCGGTCCTTGTAGCATATCTCAAGCAGGTTGGCGTTGGGCTGCGGGGGCGGGGGTGTGTGTGTTTGAGGTGAGCTGACTGCCTGCAGCCCGGCCCCACCAGCAGGGGTCGAGGCAGCACTCACGTTGTCGTCGTCGGCGTTGAGGGAGAAGGTGATGTTGGCCGTCTTGTCGAAAGGCGCGCTGCGGGAGAAGCACAGGGGCACTGAGGGGAGGCTCGGGCCACGTCCCCCGCTCATCCCCTTGCTGGACGACCCTCGCTCTCCTCGGGCCCTGTACCAGCGAACGCACCTCCTCGCTAAAGCTGATCTGTAACCCCAAATCAACTCTGGCAGCACCCTCCATCAGCGCAGATGTCTGCAGAGCGGAGTTAAGTGAGTCGCCCAAGCTGCACACCCCCAGCCGAGCGAGGTCCCACAAGAAGACGGGGTCAGGCCCCACCTAAGACTCCTGAACCTTCGTTCCTCTACCGTAAAATAAAGGACACAGAACCTAGCTGGAGAGATTGTTTTTAGGGTTTGAGATCATATGCTGGGTGACATTATTCATTTTCTATGTACACACTTCCCCCAGGAGACAGCTCACTGTTCACAGCGACTTTACTGGATGCAGCCTCACACGGGCCGCCCCACACAAAGCATCGCCCCAGCCCCAAGAGGGTCAGTCTGGGCCAAAAGAATCAGCCTTGGAGCTGAAACAAAAACGCTTCTGTGTGGGCCCCACTGCCAGCCTGAGGCAGGACCCAGACTGGGGCGAGTGATCCTAGGGATCACGGGGAGTGCGGTGCTCATCATCTCCAACTTCCAGCCTTTTAGGGTCCACATCCGCCCACACCCATCTCTGCTCAATTCTTTCTCTTTCAGAAGTCCTCACAGAAGTGCAATTCCTGGGTTAGGGAATTAAATCCATGCATTTTAAATACTGACACAAATTGTGGAAAGGGATTTGCCAATTTATACTCCTACCGCAGACTGTGCAGTTTTTCGCAGCCTCCTACTGGTTTTGTTCGCACCCTGCACCCCCTCTTTTTCCTGAGGCACCGGTCCACCCTTCTCCTGTTCTGTGGAAAGGGCTCTTTGTATCTATGCCGAGGTCCGGGCTCCACGCCACGCGGTAGGGATACTCCCCAGGTTGTTATCTGTCTCTCTGATTCAGGAGGTACATTAACAATCTCTGAGTGCTGACCTGGCACCAGCCATGGTCCAAGCACGTGACAGATGGACTCACAACCACCACCAGGGCAGGTACTCTCATCTCCTTCACAGAGATGGAGCAGCCCGCACGCACAGCTGGTAGGCCCAGCAACCAGAACCCTGCGAACAGCTCATTCAGCCCTGAGATGAAAGATACTCATCCATTTTCTGTTCCAGAGTGCTTCACGGCTTTACTCTTCTCTTACGTTTAAAGCTTTTAACCTCACTAGAATTTTTTTTTTTTTTTTTTTGCAGTACGCGGGCCTCTCACTCCTGTGGCCTCTCCCGTTGCGGAGCACAGGCTCCGGACGCGCAGGCTCAGCGGCCATGGCTCACGGG
>NW_006795957.1:553662-555160 GCF_000442215.2 Lipotes vexillifer | reverse complement strand
TGGCATGTGGGATCTTTCCAGACTGGGGCACGAACCCGCGTCCCCTGCATCAACAGGCGGACTCTCAACCACTGCGCCACCAGGGAAGCCCAACCTCACTAGAATTTATCTTGACGGAAGAAGCAACACAATCTCATCCCAAAAGGGCAGCCGGCTAAGCTGAGGCCATTCACCGAGTGTCACCACCCCCGCCAGGAGGGGTGGTGTCTTCCTTGGCCAGGGTCCTTCCTCTCTAGGGGGCCTCCCAGCACCGGGCGCTGTGCGGGACAGAGCAGCAGCAGACACGAACCTCACTTCTGAGTCCTACAGGGTCTCTGGCTGTGGGCCCGAGAGACCACAGCTGACCCTCGCACAGTAACTGGTGAGTGCCCTGGGGTGAGTGACAGCACTGCGTCTCCCGGCTGCAGATGGGCTCCTGAGCCCTGAGCAGAGGGTCGTCATGGCACACAACTGGGCAACACCTGAGAGGGCCCGGCATGCTGCCTGTGATGAAACAGACCAGGCCAGGGCCCCGGCCCCCACATGCAGGCCCTAAGGGGCCAGCCGGGCCTTTCTGTCACTACCCAACTCAGGAACAACCCCACAGCACGCCCTTTGGTGACTGTTCCACTTTTTCTTGGGCGTCATGGACTCATCTTCTACCCTCACAGCACTGGCTGCGCCGGTCACTGAGCACGTCCCCCAGGAGCCTGCATGGCCCCCAGGGCCCAGTGTGAGTCCACAGGCGGTGGCTCCACTCCCACCCCGACACAGTCTCCCCCTTCAGACTCTCGCTGTCTGATCTTCCCTTCACTATGTACCCATTGCTGTCGTAAGGCTGCTCGTGAAATTGACAAAACAGTAAAACTTTTAATTTTTTCTCTGTCAGCAAAAAACTTGGACAATAAAGAACGTAGTTCACGAGCGCAAGGCCAGAAGCGACTGCTGCCAGTGTTACAGGACAAACACAAATAATCAGACCTGGTCATTGAAAACCATCTCTCATGAGGCCCTGAGGCCTCCGCGGGCGGAGGTAGGCCAGCTCTGAGTCTGTGAGTGTCTGTCCCACAAGCTCCGCAGCCCAGCTCTGCACAGCCAGCCCCTGTGTCTCAGGACGCCCACGCCTCCTGCCTGGTCCTCAAGAGGCGGGGAGAGGGCCCAAGGCTGGCTGCTCTCCAGGCCGAGCGCCACGTGGGGCTGGGCGGGCAGTGGGGCCACTAGGAGGATGCGGGGAGGACAGCAAGAGGAGCACGCCGCAGCAGTGCGTGCCGCCCCGCCGCCGCACGCGCCTCGAGTCACGCGGCCAGCGGCCCCGCCCGCCGCAGCCTTGCACGCGCCGCACTCACTTCACGCTCTCCTCGTGCTCCCCGAACTCCTCGTCGTTGAAGCCAAAGTGGTCGATGAAGGCTGAAGTCATGCGCTGCATCTGGAAGTCCATGAAGGCCTGCCAGGGTGCGGGCGGCAGTCAGGGCCGGGTGTCCACAACAGCCTCCCCGCCCCGCCCCCCCCCCCCCCCCCC
>NW_006795957.1:550378-552288 GCF_000442215.2 Lipotes vexillifer | reverse complement strand
CACCTGCTGCAGCACCGCCTCCTCCGGGAAGTTGAACTCCTTGAGCCTGTCGTCCTCGTCGTCGCTGGAGGAGTGCAGGTGGTGGGTGTTCACCTGGGCGGCGGGGGTGGGGGCGGGGCAGGGGTCAGGGCCTGCGGAGCCCCCAGAGAGGACGCGCGCGAGCTGGGGCTGTGGGGAGGCGTGTCCGGGCTGGGCCAGGAGGAGGAGCGCCCGCGAGGGCGGACGTGGGCGCGCCTGGGTGCAGGGGCCTCACCAGGTCCACCGTGTTCTTCTTGTTGGTCTCCGCCAGGGGTCCCGACACGAACACCTCCCACCGCTCCCGCTGCTCCTCTGGCAGCCCTGCTGGGGGAAGGGGGGTGTGAGGACACAAGGCCCCGGGCGCCCAGCCTCCTCCCGCCCCCGGGTCAGCCCCAGCCCTCACCCTTCAGCAGCTGCCCCAGCTGCTCGGCGTTGGGCCCCTTCTCCGAGTTCTGCGCCAGGGCGTTGGCCACCCTTGTTAAGTGGCCCATGTAGCCTTTCCGAGGGCCCCCTGCGGACCTGGGCGAGAGGGGCCGGGGCGGGACGCACCCCCGCCCCGCCCGCCCGCCCCCCGGGAAGGCCCCGGCGCTCGCTCGCTCACTGCGCGCGGTCGTTCTCCTCCCAGGAGGTCAGGATGCGCTCCACCAGGCGGCACTGCTGCAGCAGCTGCGGGCAGCGCGGGGCTGGCGTGGGGGGGGGCCGCGGCTGGGCCCTGCTACCCCAGCCCACTTCCAAGCCCCTGGTCTGCCTACAAGGAGCGTGCAGCGAGTGTGCACGCGCACGCTCCTCCTCTGCTCACCCACAAACGCCGCCTGCCTGTGTGACGCCCGCCCAGCCCACCCAGCAAACCCCAGAGCCACTCCACCTGCCTCCAACTCCCGCTTGTCCAAACCCCCAGCGCCCCACCGGTCAGCTCCTCCCTAGGCCCCGGGCTACAACCAGAGAGGCATCTCCACTAGCGTGGTGGCCATCACCCTGGGAGGACCCTTCCTGGTCCCCCAGGACACCCACTGTCCCCCAAAGTCACCACTCCACTCATCCCCACCCCCACAGGTCACCCTCTACTTTCCAAGACTCTCGCCCTAAGGAAGAGGCTGAGCCCCCAGTCCCCGGCACATGAATGGCCTGGCAGCACCCAACAGGCGAGGGGCAGGTGTGGGGCAGAGCCCACCCCCAGAGATCAAAGGGGGACCTGGGAGCCCCACTCACGTGTTTCACGACAGGGTTCTGGGCGGGTGTGTCAGAGCTGCTGTTGGAAGGAGGCCCAGAGCTCAGCATCGTGCTCACACACACCTCCACTTGGGCGTGCAAGAAATTGTTGAACACATAGTGGAAGAAGAGGTCCTGGGGGTAAGGGGCACAGGCTGGCTCGAGCGGCCCCCACCCAGTCCCCGTCCTCCCCACCCAACCATCCCTCCGCACAGTGCCCCCTCCGCCTCCTGCCCTTTGGCCCCTGTACCAGAAGGGTGTTGGGCACGTCCAGCGCCAGGAGCTCCTGGGTCAGGGCTGCATCGCTGGCGCTCAGGGCGCTGGCCAGCAGCTTGACCACGTGCAACCGCGTGTTGCCCAGCGGTGGGGCCAGGCTGCCCCATGTCGTGCGCAGCGGCTCCAGCTGCAGGCACAGGAGCAGCTCAGCTCCTGCCCCCAGCACTGCCCTGACGGCGGGGCGCCCTTGTTGCCACCCCCTCCCCCATGCGCCCCACCCACCTCAGGCGGCTCTAGCAGGAGTTGGTGGAAGCGGCTGAGCCGTGGGCGCAGGGCATGCAGGGTCCCCACGCTGGACGCGGCGTGGCCCAGGGTTGCCTGGGCCAGAAGCTCCAGCTGCCCGTGCGCGCCGCTGAAGAAGTCGCTCACAGTCACAGCCTCAGAGCTGCGGAGGGGGGGGGGGGGGG
>NW_006795957.1:536002-550349 GCF_000442215.2 Lipotes vexillifer | reverse complement strand
GGGGGGGGGGGGGGGGGCGGCAAAGCGCAGGGTGAGCCGCCCAGACGGCCTGTGCACGCGCACGTGTGGGCCACACCTGGGAGGGAGTGAGGAGCCCGGGATCCTGGGGGCAGGGGCCCGCCCCAGCAGCCCGGATCCTAAAGACCAGCTCGAAGCTACAGGTGGTCTACTCACCCTGTTTCCTCATCTGCCAGAAGGGAACAAGAGGACTCCTCTCCGGAACCCCAGTGACCCCCAGCCCGGAACTGAAGGGTGGGGCTCCGAGGGGTCACCCGGGGAGGGAGGCCAGCCTCTCACCTGGGCCTCCTGGGCTCCAGCAGCGTCAGCAGCACCTGGATTCCGCTCACGATGACGGACTGGCTCTGCTCCCCCTCCAACATGTTGCTCAGAAGCTGCTCGATCGTCTCCTGCCTGGGGCGGGGGTGGCAAGCGTCAGGGAGGAGGGCCCCCAGATGGCTCCCCCTTCCCTCTGGACTGGGCACCACCTGCAAACCCACTTCTCCAGGGTGGCCAACAGCTGGTCAGGCTCCGGGCTGTCCTGCACTTGGATCACCTGCTCCCGGCTCAGGCGGATGATGTCGCACAGGGACTGGGATGCGTTGGAATGTTGCTGGGGACGGGGGAGACAGAGCTGACACCCCGGCCCCGCCCTGGTGTCGGGAAGCCCTACAAGCTGAAGACTGGGCACCCGCCCCCGAGGACAGAGGGTCACACAGACCCCGGGACACAAGTGCCGAGGGAGAGAACAAGAGCACCAAACACTGGGAAGGCAGAGACGACAGAGAAAAAAGGAAACCAAAGACGACTTCCTGGAAAAGGAGACACCCCACACAGACACCACACTATGCACAGTAGCTACAGAGGAGAACAACCCGGGCATCCACTAACTGGTGAACAGATAAGCAACTGTGGTCTATCCACAAACTCAAACGTTCTCTGGCCTTAGAAAAGGAGGAAGCGCTGACACACACTACAACATGGATGAACACAGACAACCTGGCGCTAAGGCAAAGAGGCCAGTCACAGAAGACCCTGCATCATGCAATCCACTTATACGAAACGTCCAGAACAGGCAAACCCAGAGACAGAAAGCAAACTGGTGGTTGGTGGGGGCCAAGCAACCACGTGGGAAATGGGGAGCGGCAGCTAATGGGTACAGGGTTTCCTTTGTGGAGTGATGAAAAATACTCTAAAATCAACGTGGCAAGGGCTGCACATCCCAGTGAACATACTAAAAGCCACTGAATCCTATATTTTAAATGGGTGAGTTATGTGATATGTAATAAAGTTGTTGCAAGATAAACAAAGAAAACCATAAGCAGGGCTCTGAGTCTAACCCAACAGGTGCTTCCAGGGCCCACCCACACAGACCCCCGACCCATGCAGACCAACCAGGTCACGGGCTGCACTTCAGAGCCCCTCACAGATGCCCTGCCGCCTGGCTCATGGCAGATACCCCTAGTCCCTCTGCCACAAAGGCCTGGACTGTCATCACTCTCCCAGGCCAGGCACTAGCTGAGTGCCTGGTGCTGACTACCTGCGCCTGTGGACCTCTGCCTGCAAGCCAGTGGGCCGGGCGGACAGACTCAGGGCTCCTGGGTGGCTTCTTTGAAGGACCGGCAGAGCTGATCCAGGCACAAGAGACAGGAAGAGCCACCAGGCCACAGAGCGAGCAACAGAGGGGAGGAGGAGAGGGGCCCCTGAGAAGGGCAGCAGCGAGGGGCCAGGGCCAAAGGACCCGCTTCAGAGCCCTGAGCCCTCAAGGGATGATGGGCCAAGCTCCTGAGAAACGTTCCATGTGTGTACACCCCTTTTCTGTTCTCAGCAGGAGCCCCCCGCTCAAATACACACAGTTCCAAATGCCTCCTTTTCTCAGCAACTCGTTTAAGAAGGGAGTGGAGGGGCAAGCTGGTGTGGGGCGGAGGCTGGAAACATCAGGTGGGTGGGCTGCACTCACATTGTCATCCTTCGATGGGTGGATCTGCTCGATGAGCCGCTGGACAATCTTCTCCTCATTGAGCCACTGGGGGTGAGAAGGTGGCGCTCCGCTCACTGACCCCGCTCCTGCCGCCCGCCCCGCCCAGCTGCCCCGCCGCGGCCCCCCCAGCACTCACGTTGACCACGTCCTGCCTCAGCTGCGGCCGCTCTACGCAGGTGAGGAGGCGCAGCAGGAGGTCCATGATGGCGGAGGTGCCGATGTGCCGCAGCAGCAGGTCCACAAAATCGTCCTTCTTCCGCAGGAAGGACACGAGCTAGGGACACAGGGACCGGACGTCAGCGCGGGCCCGGGCCTACGCCCACCCTCCCACCCTCCTTGGGGCCCCAGGCACCTGGTCGGTCTTGCGGTTGATGAGGACGCCCATGACCTTGCTGAAGAAGCTGGCCAGCAGCGGGTTGAGTCTGCCGCTGCTCTGCAGGAAGCCATAAAGCCGGTGCAGGAGGGACTCGTCCGCACCCAGCGCGTCGTTGATCTGGGGCACGTCCAACGTCAGGATCTCGCAGGCCACGCTGGGGTACCTGACATACCCGGAAAGGGCCAGGGAGGGCACGGTGGGGGCGGAGGCCAAACCACCCCGCCTCCCAGTCGCAGCCCACTCATGCTCCCCACCCCCCAAGGCAGCATCCAGCCTCCTGAGCCTGGACCTGACCCCCTATCAACACCTGTCCCTCTAGTCCCTCTACCCCCAACCCTCCAGTCTGACCCAGGCCCAGCCCTGATGACCCTTCTAAAATCCAACCTCATCCCCTCACCTCCTTGCACAGACAGGGAGAGGACTGCCCCACCCAGTGTGCCACCCAGGGCCCTGGGGGACCACAACCTTCTCCAGCTCTGCCCCATAAACTGTAAGGCCTCTGGGAAGCAGGTTCCTTGAGGCACAGCAGGGACCCCAGGGGCAGCTCGGCACAGGTGTCAGAATGGAGGCTCCCTGCTACTATGAGCAAAAGCCCAGTCCACGGGGCCACTGGACACGCTCAAGGGGGTACAGAGGCCAGGCGAACAAAGCAAAGAAGGGATAAGACACACGTGGGGGCAGGTAAGTGACAGATGAACACTGGGGGACACAGGGGACACTCTGCTGGCCCCCCAGAGGTCCCCACTGTGCACCAGGCCCCACACTAAGCAGCTGGCAGCACCTCACAGACCCCCACTTCACAAAGGGCAAAGTGAGGAGAAGCAGTCACCCCCTCCCCATGTGGCTCAAGACCTCCAGGGACAGAAGATGCAGAGCTCGTAAGGACCACCTGCGTGTCTATAGTGTGAGGGGACAGGGAGAGGGCAACACCAGGGAACCAAGAGGATTGTCCAGGACAGACTGAGCAGGGCTCAAGAAGGGCAGCAAAGGGACTTCTCTGGTGGTGCAGTGGTTAAGAATCCACCTGCCAATGCAGGGGACACGGGTTCGAGTCCTGGTCTGGGAAGATCCCACATGCCGCAGAGTAACTAAGCCCATGCTTAGTTACAGCGGCAACAAGAGAAGCCACTGCAACGAAAAGCCCGTGCATCGCAACGAAGAGTAGCACCTGCACCCGCTTGCCACAACTAGAGAAAGCCCACGCACAGCAATGAAGACCCAACACAGCCAAAAATAAATAAATAAATAAATAAAAAAGAAGGGCAGCAGAGACCAGGGCAGACAGAAGCCTCCCGTCATGGAGACGATTCCTACTGACCCTCAACAGGGCCCTGCCCTCTTCGCCCACCCTCCCTGGCACACCCAAGGGCCCTATGGTGGGAGGGAAGGGCAGAAGAGCATGGGGGAGGGGGCACAGGCACACCCTTAGCACCTGGCGTCATGCTGGGCACTGGGGATGTGGGGGGTGAGGGGGCAGGCCTCACGCTGCCCATACTCCAAAAAGGGAACAAAAATCCAACTGAATAAACCATGGAAATAAAGTGGGGGTGGGGTGTGGGCCAATGAAACACACTGCCCAAACACGGTGCCCCTAACGGCTGGGGAAGGGTCCGCGGGTTCGTTCTGCCCACCCCTCCATCTGGGAGATATCTGGGAAGTCCCGTAACAAAAACGGGAGTCAACAATGTCCACAGCAAGTCGGGGTGTCCCACCGTGGGGGACCGACAGGGCGGGGCTCACTTGTAGCGCAGCCGCTCCTCGCCGCTGGCCGGCGGCTCCTGGGTGACCCAGGCCACCATGGCCTGCAGGTGTGGCGGCTGCAGCAGAAAGTCCAGCAGCTTTCGGTTGATGACCTTGCACTCCTGCAGCACGTCCTCCTCGTCCAGCAGCTCGGGCAGGCTCAGGTCGTCCCGCTCCAGCAACGTGTCGAGGTGCGAGCTCGTGTGCAGGTCAAACTTCCAAAACATGGCGCCCTGCGGGCAGGGGCTGTCACACGTGGGGTCCGACCCCGCCCGCTTCCCTCCACCTCCCAGCCTACGAGGACCACCCTATGGGTGACTGTCCTGTCCACTGCCGAGCCCCCAGGCCTGGGGAAGACCCCCGGGTGCGACCACACACAGGCCCCGTGGAAAACAGCCCCGACGCTGTGCACGGAGCCGCCATGATCCTGTCCCCCGCAGGGCCTGTGTCCACTGTCCCCACATCTAGGCTGGAACTGTGCTCATCCTGGAACCTCTGGCATCAGACTCGCTTCAATCTGCATTGCCGAACAAATTAAAATGCCCCATGACAGCCAGCACGGTTGCCATCCAGCCCAGCAATCTCCGTGCTGTGTGCAGGGTGTGCGGTAGGGGCAGAGGGAGGAAGGTCTGCGACGTCTCCAGGCTGTGGCCGCTGCCTGGACACCACACACACACACACACCCCAAGCCCCCGTACCCAGTGCCATGACAGGAAGAAGAAAAGTTTGAGGGGAGGGGGTGGCAGCTCCCAGAACAGCCGCTGCCCGGGGCCAAAAGGAACCAGGACAGGGAACCACCTTAGCAGGGAGGACGGAAAGCCAGCGCCCAGCACTGGAGGATGGCAGCTCGCTGGCCAGCACTGGAGACCCTGTACGCCTGGCTGTGGCCCACCCCACCCGGCACTGGCCTTAGGGCCATCTCGGGTGTAGCACTGACTAGGTGCCAGGGGGGTCCAAGCCCTCGACCAGCAGGGATTTGGCTGCTCCTCTGAAGATTTCTACAGGCTCCCAGCGTCGACCACCGGGTAGAGACCCGCCCTGAGCTGGCCGCCAGTTCCCAGGTCACTTGCTGCCCACTCAGGTTCCCTATGCGCCGGGTGCTGTGCCTATGGCCCTTGGGAGGGGCTGTGGTCACCCCACTGTATGGGCAACCACACCCGGGTAAGCTGGGCCCCCCAAGCACCGTGCGGGCGCTGACCAGAGCTCACGCACGTCAGCCACCTTGTGGAGACCACCTGAAGCAGAGACCACTGAAGACAGACCCAGAGACCAGGATGCCCCTCCTGGAACCTCCCAGATGCGCACGCCAGTCCCTCTCCTACAAAGCCCTCCCTTGCCGTTTCTGGCCCACACCATCCCAACCACGGAGAGCATGCTTGCCAGATGGGGCACCAGCCCAGGGGAGAAAGACGCTCGACTCGGGAAGCAGCTGGGGCTGAAAGCGGGGCAGAGCTGGGTGGCACGTGTGGCCGTGGGCAGGAGACTGGCCTTCTGCCCCTCGGTTCCTTCAAGACGCCACCGGCACCCAGCTCTCCCTTCCAGCCTCCTCAGGAGCCTCACTTATCTCCTCCCAGCCCTCAGGGTGACTTCTCAGTGACTGGGAACAAGTGGCTCTAAATCTGCAATCCCTGCCAGGACTCATGTCAGTTCCTAAGCCCTGGCCACCTACGGTTAAAGGTGGAGTGGACGAGCCATGACCTCGGGAGACAGCAGCAGACACCGACCCCAGACAGTGGGTGGGCATAGGGGGCACTTGAGGGCCCCCAGTCCCACAGGCCTCATGGGTCCTGTCCGACAGCATGCCGGGACCACCCCCTTAGCCCTGCACCCCACTCCACTCAGGACGCTTTTCTGAAACACAAACGTGAGCACTTCATGCTTGTCCCCCCAGGAGACCCTGAGGTGGCTCCCCCGTCTCCGCACGAAGACCCTGAGGGCCCCTGACCATCTCCTGGCGCTCCCCACCCAGGACCTCCTGCTCTTCAGCACTCACCGTCCCAGTCCTGTCTGAGTATGTGCACCAGGCTTTTCACACCTGCCACCCCCTTGGCCAACCCACCTCCACGTGTGTGCCGAGCCCAGGCCACGTCCCCTGGTACCACCCTGTCCCCGAGCAAGCTCTGGCCTGGCTGCTCACATGTCGCCCCGCGACTGCCCTTTCAGGGCGCATCTCCTTCAGAGCCTGCGGCCCCCTGAGAAGCCTCTTGTGTGACGTCACTGCCTCCAGCCCTAGGCCTCTGGGTCTGCGGGAATGGGGGCATACTGCGGACAACACGCCAGACACATGAAGTGGACAAACCACGTTAGCTGCACCCCCGACACCGTTCCCAGGCCCACACAGCCATTATCTCAATCTACCCTCACAATCCCCCCAAGGAAGGAACCGATGGCCCCATTTTACAGGTGAGGAAACTGAAGTACACAGAGGTGTGGGGGCTGGTGAACTGTGGAGGTGGCACCCAAACCCCAGGAGGCAATTGCTCAGGGTGCAGGGCCTCATCCCATTCACTGGTGCCCAGCCACTGCCAATGAACACTCACAAAATAAGTGAGTGAGCTCAGGCCCAAGGTGGTTGCCAGCACTGGCTCTGCCCTGGCTACGGCCTTCCCTAACCTGGCTCTCACCAGCTGACACACTCAGGGAGCTGAAGGCCAGCTCTTTCCTGCTCCCTGCGGGGCTTAGCGAAACGCTCAGCCTCAAGTCTAGCACTTACTCAGTGGACATCTCTGAGTTCAGGGAGGAAGGCTGGGCCAGATCCCTCACAGCCTATACAGCCCTTACGCTAAATGTGCCCTGATAGGATGGTGGACAACGCAGAGAGAACCTTCCTTGCTGGGCTGCTGTGAGCACCCTGGACAGCACCTAGCACGGTACCTGGCATGCAATTTGTGCTCAGAAACACTGACTGAAAGACACCCCAAGTTTTCCCACGGACCCTGCTCCTGAGGCAGGAAGCTGACATACCTGTCAGGGAATCAGTAAAGGGACCCGCTCCCACCCTGTCTCCCCTAGCCACACTCAGAGGCTCCCTATAAACCACAGTCACAGGTCGTCTGGGGTGGGGTAGGGGTGACCACCAGGGCAGGCACGCTGGGGATGGGAGGAAGGAGAGTGGGCTGAACCCGGTGCCGAACGTGGGTCCCTGTGTCGGAGTGAGGACCACTGCTCCAAAAGGAAATCAAGGCAGCACCCCCGGCTCTGCAAGTGCTCAGAGACCTGCCTTTGCACGAGGGCAATTCCCCACTTCTGCCCAGTTCCCAGACCTCTAAGGGACCCTTCCACCGTCCTCTTCACTTCAAGACACAGCCGGGCCTGGATCTGTTTCCTGAGCTAGGTGGATCTGGGACCAGAATCACTTCAAGGGGCAGCCACTGCTGGGCCCAAGGGACAAGGAGCTCGCCATGGCGAGAACACCACCTCTTTCTACATCACAGACTTGTGCGGCGATAAGGAGACCAGAGAGGTCAAAAGGCCACCCAGGTGGAATGAACAAAGCCAATCACCAAAGACTACGTCGTATATTTCCATTTACATGAAACATCCAGAAAAGGCAAATCCATAGAGACAGAAAGCGGATTAGTGGTTTTCAGGAGCTGGTAGACATGGGGGGTGGGGGGGAAGAACTGCTAGAGGGTATGGGGTTTCCTTTTTTTTTTTTTTTTTTTTTTTTTTCCTTGCGTTATGCGGGCCTCTCACTGTTGTGGCCTCTCCCATTTGCGGAGCACAGGCTCCGGACGCGCAGGCTCAGTGGCCATGGCTCACGGGCCCAGCCGCTCCGCGGCATGTGGGATCTTCCCGAAACGGGGCACGAACCCGCGTCTCCTGCATCGGCAGGCGGACTCTCAAGCACTGCGCCACCAGGGAAGCCCTGGGGTTTCCTTTTGGGGAAAGGATGTTCTAAAAAAAAAAGTTCTAAAACCAACTGTATACAACTTTATTTGTCAATGATAGCTCAATTTTAAAAATCCATTGTAGGACCTCCCTGGTGGCGCAGTGGTTAAGAATCCACCTGCCAATGCAGGGGACATGGGTTTCAGCCCTGGTCCAGGAAGATCCCACATGCCGCAGAGCAACTAAGCCCGTGCGCCACAACTACTGAAGCCCGCGCACTCTAGGGCCTGTGTGCCGCAACTACTGAGCCCGTGCGCCTACAGCCTGTGCTCCACAACAAGAGAAGCCACCACAGTGAGAAGCCCGCGCACTGCAACGAAGAGCAGCCCCCGCTCGCCACAACTAGAGAAAGCCCACGCACAGCAATGAAGACCCAATGCAGCCAAAAAAAAAAAAAAAAGAAAGAAAGAAATGGTTAAGCCACAAAATGTCTGGATTAGGATATACTGTCAAAATGGAAAGGAATAAAAAAGTCTATAATAGTCATTAAAATTTGAAAAAAAAAATCCATTGTGGTGACTGATGGTTGCATAACTCTGAATAGACCAGAAACTGTTTAACTGTGCACTTTAAATGAATAAGTCATATATGGTGTATGAATTACATCTCAACCAGAAAACCGTTATCAAAAACAAAACCAAAGCTGCCTGAGGCTGCTGTGACAGAGCCAGGCCTTGGCCTTGCTCTGCATCCAAGACACCCCGAACTGACAAGCCGCCAGGGCAGAGTCGAGGCTGAGGCGTGAAGGCTCCGCCTCGGGAGCACACCCAGGTCTCCCCTCACTGCCAGTGCTGTCCCTGAGCTAAGCAGGCCCCCCAGAGCTGGGGGACAGGGCCCTGCAACCCCTTCAGAGAACCTGTGCACCTGCATGGCACTGTATCTCTAATCAAGACGACTAGGTACAGCACTGTTATTATTCCAATTTGATAGCTGAGGAGATGGGGACCCGCAGGGGTCGAGCCACAGCAGAACCAGGACTCAGTGCCCTCTCCAGAGCACAGGAGGAAATTCTCAAGGCTGAGGCACGCCCACACACTTCCAAAGCATCTGGAGACACGGGCACAGGCTTCACTCCTTCCACCCCACCCCTCCCACCTGCTTCGGACAGCAGGTAGGACTTCCCTCCCAAAGCTAGCTTGCCAGAGAACGGAGAATGGAGAGCAGGTGCGGTGCGGGGGCTGGGGGGTGTGGACTCCAGCGGCCTCAGAAACCAGGTGGCCCCTTAACTCTCAGAACCTCAGGTCCCTCCTCTGAAAATCAGAGAAGGCTGCAAAGATCAGATGCAGTCAAGTGGTAGTCAGTATCCTACAAACATCAGGTCTCAAGCTCTACGCAGAACAAAGATGCAGATACAGAAGTGGAAAAAAGAAAACAGAAAAAAGAGAAAAACACTTTCCTCCGCCACAAACTCTCAATTCACTCTAGCCTCAAGTCCTGACAGTCAATCCCACCTTCCACTTAATGGAACTTCCTGGAAGCCCTGGGAACTGGACAGGAGAGGTGGCTTTCATTCTTACTCTCTAAGGGGGTGAACATGGGCAGGCACTTGGCATCCAAATGCCTTGTTTCCTCATCTGTGAAATGGGGGCACAGCCATCAGGAAGGGCCATTTTATGAGAACAGCTGGGTCAGGCCAGTGGTCCTGATACAGCAGGCGCTCAGCAGGTGTTGGTCTTTCCTATCTGTCCCTGAGGCCAGGCTAGAGCCTGCACACTTCTGAGCAGGAGGGAAGGAACAGCCACTACCCAGAGTGACGACGCTAAAAACAGAAGACCTGAGGAAATGCCCCATTTGCCTGAGTGACCGAGGTCACTAAGTGCTCTGGTGGGCGCCATACACCCTGCCACCCCCACTCGTTGCAACTTTTAGTGAACTTCAAGAAAACGGAAGTGACTACCTACTGGTTTTTAGCGACCGTTTGAAAACCACGACTCTGGCTGCAAACGGAAGAAGGGGAAACTGTAAATGAGAAAGGAAGCCATTAAAAACGAAAACTACCTCTCTCTCTGCCAGCTCTGCACCATCGCCCCAGGTTTCCTGCTTTGCTGCGTTGTTCTCAGGCCTCCGACACCAGCTGCCCCTCTCAGGAGCCTGCCAGCCCCTGGCCCTGCCTGGGCTCAGAGAGGGCCCGACTGCAGCTCCCACAGAGCGTCCCCACTGCCGCTGCTGCCACCGTCCATCCAAACACAGCCCCACCTGCAAGGGAGCCTGTGGGCTGATCCTTTATCTGCCACCCCTTTCTCGCCTGCCCTGGCCCTGAAGCACCCGGAAGTGGAGGTCAAGTGTGAAGAGGCCTCTGGGAGGGCCTTGGGGCGGCCACCTGAGATGACCAGAGACTCCAACATTGGGAGAGGCCAGCTCAGGCCTGCTGCCGCTGCTGCCCTCAGCCACCACAGGCCAACAGGCCCCTAAAGAGACAGCGGCCAGGCGAGCCGCAGGAGGGGAGAACCTGCTGCTGGTTGGCCAGCCCCCAGCCCCTTGCAGGGCCCAGCAGGTCAGAGGACAGCGAAACCACCACCCTCTAACTGCCCCCCGTCCGTCAGCTCTCAGCCAAATCTGAAATGAAATGGGGGTGGGGGACTTCCAATTCCAGGAAGGGGACAATGGATAACAGCAGGACCCAACACAGACCCAGCAAGGTAAGCAGCGGGACATCCATTTGGAAGTAGGGGCCGCAGAAGCCAGAGGAGAGGGACCTGGCCAAGGCCACACGGGACGATGGGCTGAAACTTTACTGTGGCTCATCCTTCCCATGGGGGGGCTGGGGGGTGGGAAGGCAGCAGTTAGGGGCAACACCTCCCACCACTCTGGCGCTAGACCACACCTGCCCAGGGAAGGTGGCAGCTCTGGTCCAACCCCAGAGGATGGAACAATTAGGAAACAGAAGAGAATGGGATACCCGGCCAAGGACTGAGGAGGGGCCCGAAAGCTCCCATTCAGTGCCATCTCCCGGATGGGTTCAAAGGGGAAAAGAGCAACGAATAGATTTTGAAATAGCTCTTGAAAAACAGAGGGCAGGAGTGAGTGTTATAGGGTGATCCAAAGTCAGAAAGGCCTGAGTTCCAATCTGCCTCTCCAAACTCCAATCTCTGGGGCCTTAGACCAGGGACCTCACTCCACTAAGCCTCAGTCTCTTCCCTGAGAGACACCTCACGGTCACTGTAAGACGGCACTTCCCATGGGAAGATCCACAAAACCAGTGTTCGGGGGGGGACCATGGTTCAGCCTGGAAAGGAAGGTGTGTCCCCACCCCCCAGGTACTGAGCCTGCCCAAGCTCCCTTTCGGAGCCCGGCAATGCGGGGAAGGCTTCTGGTTTCCACCAGGGTGTCCAGGCCTCTCTCACCTCATCTCTTGCTGCAACCCGCATGGCGCTCAACACTCCTGCCACACCTGACTGCTCGGCTGCTCCCTCTGCCTTCCCTCCAGCTCTCTGGGCCTGACTAGCTAGCTCCTCGTGGGTCCTTCAGGCTTCAGCACAGACACCACTTCCTCCAGGAAGCCTCCCCTGACTGCGTTAGAGGCCTTCTGCACACTTGCACAGCTCCCGTGGTCACACTACGGATGGCATCCAAGCGCTCTGCAACAGGACTCGCCTGTTCGGTCGCCTGCCTCCCGTAGCAAGATGCCAGTTTCCCGGGACCTAGCATAAGGCCAAGCCCACAGCTAGAAATACTTCTCTTCTTTAACTTATTTTATTGAAGTCTAGTTGATTTACAATGTTGTATTCATTTCTGCCGTACGGCAAAGTGACTCAGTTATACATACATACACATTCCACTTCATATTCTTTCCCATTATGGTTTATCCCAGGACACTGAATATAGCTCCCTGTGTTATACAATAGGGCCTTGTTGTTTTTGACATACTTCTTGAACTGATGAAAACTGGAGTCCAGAGGGGAAAGGCGACCTGCTATGGTCACCTGGCCATGGATCCTGGAAAAACATTGGGTGGGGGGGTGGGTGGGTGGGTTGGGGGGAGACCAGCAGATTCTCCTTTACTGGAAAGCAACAGTAGGTATCCCAACAAAACTAACTACTAAAAACACAAAAGTAAATGAAAGTACACAACTCAGAACATACAGCTGCTCACAGTAGCAAGAAAGCAAATAAGCCACAAGGATACAACACCCATGCAAGAAAGCAGTTTCTCCACTGCAGCACTACTGACAGCTGGGCTGGAAAACACCGTGTTGTGGGGGGCTGTCTTCTGCACTGGAGGGGGTCGAGCAGCATCCCTGGCCTCCACCCACAAGATGCCAGTAGCATCCCCTGAGCTGTAACAACTAAAAATGTCTCCCACCGTTAGTAAACGTCCCCTGGGGGATACCATCGCCCCCCCGCCCCCGAGTTGAGAACCACTGCAATGGATAATCCCAAACTAGATAATAACCCTAAAAGCTCCTCATCCTGGTGCACTTCCTGTGCCTTGCTTTCTGCTACAGGCTTCTACAAACAGCAGCTGAATTCCCAGAACCACCCTATGAGGACAGCACTGACATCAGTGCCACTCTACACCCCACTGAAGTTTCTTCTTTACAACTCTGAAGCCCATCCCACACCTGACAACACATCTTCCTTTCCAGAAACATCCTGCCTTTCAGGCTGGTGTTGCCAGTAACAACTGTGTCCTCGGCACTGACGTACAGGTATGTAAAACATCCAGCAAGAAAGACCCTAACCGGGTCACGTTCAAGGGCCTGGACAAGCAGTCTGACCAAGGTATTCCGCCCGCACTCCCAGCACATCTGCACCGCAGGTGCGCAGACTACTCCTGGGTTCCCACCTTCACACATCTGCACGTGCTGTTCCTTCCACCCAGAAGGCCCTTCTTCCCACTTTCCATCTGTCAACTCCTACTCACCCTTCCTAGATAGAAAAAGCCACCTGAGCCAGTCTCACCAGTCCCTCTGCTCTGTGGCCTCCACAACACCCTGAGTTACCTCTGTCACTACACCAGCAACGGTGACTGTCCGGCTCTGCCTTTGTTTCCCCCGGGGCAGGGCCTGGGCTGGTCCCTCCCTCCCTCTGTGCCCTCAGCTGGCCTCACCTCACAGAAAGGGGACGGAGTGGTGGCTGCTCCACAGAAGCCTGGCTCCCTGCCCTCCTCACAGCCCGACACAGCAGGGCGGGGAGCCATGGCCAGGGTGAAAGCCTGACTACTCTAGTGTCCTGAGCCCAGGGTGAGAGTCAGAGCCCACGAGTCTACGAAGCAGGCATGGAAGGAGGGGGTGAGGCAGAGAGAGGGAGGGCAAGGGGTGTCCTGGGGAAGGGTCTGCGGGGGAGTGGGCCAGAGGGGAAGGGAGTGGGGGTGGAAGCCCAGGGGCTTAGGGGGGTCAGAGGGGGAAGACACTAAAAAACTACAGGGGGCACCTGTGGAATCACAGGAGGTGAGGAGGGAGGAGGCAGGGCACGAGGTGAGGGAGGGGAATGTGGTAAAAAGAGACACTGAGGCAGGGGAATGGGCCTGAGAGGGGAAGGAAGTGTGGTCTGGAGGAGGAGAGACTAGGAGACTAGCGGGGCTGAGGGGGAGAGAGACAGGAGACTTGGGGGGCTGAGGGGGAGATAGGAGACTGGGGGGCTGAGAGGGAGATAGGAGACTAGGGGGGCGGAAGGGGAGAGACTAGGAGACTTGGGGGGCTGAGGGGGAGATAGGAGACTGGGGGGCTGAGAGGGAGATAGGAGACTAGGGGGGCGGAAGGGGAGAGACTAGGAGACTTGGGGGGCTGAGGGGGAGATAGGAGACTGGGGGGCTGAGAGGGAGATAGGAGACTAGGGGGGCGGAAGGGGAGAGACTAGGAGACTTGGGGGGCTGAGGGGGAGATAGGAGACTGGGGGGCTGAGAGGGAGATAGGAGACTAGGGGGGCGGAAGGGGAGAGACTAGGAGACTTGGGGGGCTGAGGGGGAGATAGGAGACTGGGGGGCTGAGAGGGAGATAGGAGACTAGGGGGGCGGAAGGGGAGAGACTAGGAGACTTGGGGGGCTGAGGGGGAGATAGGAGACTGGGGGGCTGAGAGGGAGATAGGAGACTAGGGGGGCGGAAGGGGAGAGACTAGGAGACTTGGGGGGCTGAGGGGGAGAGACACTAGGAGACTAGGGGGGATCAGGGGGAGAGAGACAGGAGACTAGGCGACCTGGGGCGCTGAGAGGGATGGATCGGGGGTGGGGAGCCCCCACGGACGAGGGACAGGTTCCGAAGGAGAAGGGGTGAAGAGACTCGAGGGATACCTGGGCGGGGCACTCGGGGGAGGGGAGGGTGACTCGGGTGCTTGGACTGCGGGGAGACTCCCAGTACGGCCCGCTCACCTGCGCGGGGGGGCGGCGGCTCCTCGCACTCGGGGCTCATCGGGGCGCCCCCCCC
>NW_006795957.1:535216-535865 GCF_000442215.2 Lipotes vexillifer | reverse complement strand
GGGGTCCGGGGCCCGCAGGCGAGGTGTCTGAGGGAGGCTGGCGGGGTCGCGAGGCCCACGTAGGCCCTCAGCTGGGAAGTCGCCCCGGTTTCCCCGGCCCGGCGCGCCCTGCGGAAAAGCAAGGGCCGGTCACAGCAGGCGTCCTACTCCGCAGTCCGAACAGGCCGCAGTGCTGAGCAACGGCTGACGGAAGCCGAGGCCCACTTCCTCCACCGCCCCCTTCCCCACACCGGCGAGGCTCCCGGGCTTTGCAGTCAGCTTCAGGGCCTCAGACGCCCGGCTCCGTCCTCCACTATCCCACAATCCCTTGAGAACGGAGGCACGCAGGAGGCCCCGCCCTCCCGCCGCCGACTCGGTGCGCAGGTGTGCGGAGGCCACGCGCCCGAGCCCTACAGTGCGCATGCGCGCTGGGCCAGCCGCTGCGGACCACGCCCAGCTAGAATAACTCCGCCGCAGAAGTGCTCGCGCCAATATGTGCCAACGGTCTCTTCCTAAGTAAACCCAGGCAACCCAGTGCGCAGGCCCCACTGCACACTAGGGCATCGTTTCTCTGCGACTCCGTTCCAAAGTCCACAGAAAATCCTGCTCCTGAATTTCTGTATCCCCTCGCTCCCTTTGGATATCCATTTGCTCTTCTGTCTCCTCCAAT
>NW_006795957.1:526937-535206 GCF_000442215.2 Lipotes vexillifer | reverse complement strand
CCTGCTTCGGCTCCAGGGTCGGCTCCTGAGCAATCCATCTCGGGTTTCCTCTCCAACCCCGGCCAGGAGCTTTTTGTCCCGCCGCGATCTTTCTCGACGCCTTCCTCCTCTGTGCCCTGGGCTGACTTCAGTCCCACTTCTAGGCCTTTGCCCAGGCCGTGTCTTTACTGTTGCCAGCCGCTGCACCAAGTATCCTCTGACAACATCGACTGGAAGGGTTCTCCTAGACTTTGTGTCCATGTTCTTTAAGGTCCCATCTTGCTCTGATCCTCAGTTTCCTCAATTTTCATACCCCTTTCTTGCCATGTTACAGGCCTTTTGTAAGAATCAGCGCTGTAAGTGCGTGTAAGGACTCGGCATCTAAAATTTTTTTAACTTGCAGATTTACCTTTTCCATTTCAGGGACATTTTTACTGTTGTTTGTTCTCTATTTCAAGGATGTCAGTTATGCATTTGTGCTTAACATCTGTTAGCTTCTCTGTAACTGCTTTAATCTTTGTCATGTCTACCTGCATCTGCTGATTACCACATGTCAGTAATTTCATTTTACAGCCGTGTCTCTTCTGCTCCTTGCTATTTCCAGTGTATTTGTTGCATGTGATGTTCTTAGCTACTGCTGAGTGACAGGCAACCACAACCTATCATGCTCACAGCTTAGAGCTGCAGGTGTGAAGGTTGGTGAGGCTGGTTCTGTTCCTCATGTCTCTCGTACTCTGGGCACCAATGGACATCCCAGGGCACCATCTCACAAGAAAAGACAGGCACCTCAGATCAAGCCAAACTGTGTTAGCACATTTCAAGTCTCAGGTTGCCTCACATGTGCCACCATCCATTGGTCAAAGCAAGTCACGTGGTCAACCCCAAAGTCATGGGGCAGGCACCTACGCCCCACCCACCATGGGTGAGGAAATGTAATTCTCTCATGGAGGTGCAATGAGAGGGAGCAGATATTTGTTGAACTATCTAATTTATTAATTACCACAGTCCTCGATTTGTTTCCTTAGGTTTGCCAAGCTTACCTTCTCATCTTTGAGGTCTTGTTTAAAAATGGACACAGGTTACTGTTGTTATACAGCTTGAAGCATTTGTGAGGCATTTCCTTCTGTTCCTTGAATCATCTTCTATATCAGCTTTTTTTGTCGTTTGCACAGCATTTTGCTTGCTTTTTCCCCAATACGATTGCATAGTTGCCACACTTTTAACGCATAAGCTCAGGAACTGAGGGGCAGGGGGTTGGCCATATTAAATCACCAAATGGAACCTGAGAAGCTGACAGAGTCCATCTCCAAGAACCTGGGAAGCTGCAGGGGCTTAGGACTGAAGTTGGGTCTCCACCTTGTCAGAACTCACAGCTCGACAATGCTGTTCTTTGCATTAGAATTGGAAGGAGCTTCTTAAAGTGTTTGGGGGCGGGGGGCTTCCCCAGTGGTGCAGTGGCTAAGAGTCTGCCTGCCAGTGCAGGGGACACGGGTTCGAGCCCTGGTCTGGGAAGATCCCACATGCCACGGAGCAACTAAGCCCGTGCGCCATAACTACTGAGCTTTCACTCTAGAGCCCGTGAGCCACAACTACTGAGCCCACGTGCCACAACTACTGAAGCCCGCGCGCCTAGAGCCTGTGCTCCGCAACGAGGAGCCCGTGCACTGCAACGAAGAGTAGACCCCGCTTGCCTCAACCAGAGAAAGCCCGCGCGCAGCAATGAAGACCCAACACAGTCAAGAATAAATAAATAAAATAAAATAATTTATTTTAAAAAAAGTGTTTGGTGGGAACACTCATTCCCCATTGCTCACATTTCCACATGGAGAAACTTCTATTGCTGTCTCTTTCCTTGCCTTTTCACCCCTTCCAAAGGCTGAGGAATGATTTACTGGATTGGATAGGCATCACGGCTCAGCCCTCCAGCTTCCCTCCTCTTGGAGCCAGCTTGCCCAGTGTTCTGACCTGCTGCCTGCACCCAAGGGGAAGGACTGCACTTGCCCAGGGGGAAGGACTGCACTGCCTATGACCAGACAACCACATCCAATGCTGGGTGAAGTGGCAGCAAGACCAATGCCGCTTTCTCATGTCTGCTCTAAAAGTGATACAGGTTATATGTTATCTCCAATTCTCGGATCCTGTAGCTACCTTTCGATTTATCCTGAATTTGGGAAGGGGAGTGAAGAAATAACCATTCCCTCCCGTACAAGTAAATTCCACAGGAGAGGAATTAGTCTGGCATTATCTAGGAAACCAGGATACAGGGAGGAGGGGCACAGCTTTGGAATTGGCCCAGGACTAAATTTTGGCTATGAACTTGGCCACGGATCAACCACCCTGGGCTCAGCTTCCTCGTCTGAAATATACCACCGGTCAGGACTCTTGGTTGTAAAGGAAAGCTCCTTTGACTAAACTGAAAAGGAATTTATTAAAGGAGGCAAGGCAGTTTCCCTCTGTCCCGGCTCGCCTCCCAATCTCGGAGAAGGCTGGAGAAAAGGCTTAGCACTTTCGGGTCGGGACAAAGCCCACGCCCAACCACGGCCTGCCCCAGGCACCCATAGTGACCTCTAGCCCTGGCTCGGGCAGTACAGCGGGACCTCCGGCACGTGCTCCCCGTTCTCCGGCCGCAGCTCGCGAGCAGGTGCACGGCGAGCTCTGATTGGCAGAACTGAAGCCACGTGATGCCCCCACCCCCCGGCCCTGCACGTCCTGCCGGGAGAGAACTTGGCTTACGCCTTAGGCTCAGCAGCGCGGGTGTATGACGTTGAGAGTCCTCAAACAGAGGAGTAGTTGCAGGGACGGTGGGGGCCAAAGAGGAGGAATATCCCACACAATCCTTCTCCAGAGAGGCCAGGAGGATGAAAGAAGACAATGGCTCTGGACTTTAGATAGCAACACTTTTATTATTCCCAGGTTCCGCCCGCTGCTGTCCCCTCCATGGCTCCCCACGTCCCCTAAGATCGTGCCCCTCCTCCCCAACCAAGGCACTCTCCAGGGGAGGTGACAAAGGTGGCAGTGAAGGAGGTGGTGGTGGAGAAACACCTTTACTGGAAGACCAGTGTGGACACGAGAAGGGGGAATGGAGTGAGAGTGCGCGAGAGGTGGGGTCCAAGGAGCCAGTGCCTTTTTCAGCGCCCCTCCTGAGGGCTGAGAAGAGACGGGCTGACACGCCCCGGCACCATCAAGGCCCTGCTCTCCTTTGGGAGAGGGCCTCGTGGGTGAGGGGGAGTCAGGAGGCCTGGGGTTCCCACAAAGAGAGGGAGAGAAGCCACCGGGTTTCACCGATCCATGCTGTCGTCCGTCGGGGTGGAGAAACAGGTCTGTAGCAACTTTTCGCAGAACTCCAGCTCCTCCTGGATTGGGGTGTGAGATTGGGAGCCCTGAGTGCAGAGGCCAACCCCTGCCTTCACCAGCCTTGCCTGCAGAAACGGCACCTCTTCCCTCCCACCCACCACCCCAGAAGCTTCCTGTCTCACCCCACTGGTCTGTCCTCACATCAGCCCCCTCCAGCTTGTCCTAACTCCCAGAAATGACCAACCTCGATTAATCCCTACTTAAAATCCCTTCCATGGATACAAACTCCGGAGACCAAGAAAGAAGCACTGATAGATTGGACCACATAAACATAAAAGGTATCTGCATAGCAGAAAGATGCCAGAAACAAAAGTGAAAGAAAAACAACAATTTGGGGTGAAAAATATTTGCAACTCATCACAAACGTCTAACATACTTAATACTTCAAGAGCTTTAATGGGGGCTTCCCTGGTGACGCAGTGGTTAAGAATCTGCCTGCCAACGCAGGGGACACGGGTTCGAGCCCCGGTCCGGGAAGATCCCACATGCCATGGAGCAACTAAGCCCATGCGCCATAACTACTGAGCTTGCACTCTAGAGCCTGTGAGCCACAACTACTGAAGCCCGCGTGCCACAGCTACTGAAGCCTGCACGCCTAGAGCCGGTGCTCTGCAACAAGAGAAGCCACTGCAATGAGGAGCCCGTGCACCGCAACGAAGAGGAGCCCCCGCTCGCCACAACTAGAGAAAGCCTGCAGGCAGCAACGAAGACCCAACGCAGCCATAAATAAATAAATGCATGCATGAATGAATGAATGAATGAATTTTTTTAAAAAAATAAAGCTTTAATGAATCAGTTGCAAAACCACCACCCATTAGATAAATGGGCAAAGGATATGAATGAGTAGTTCACAAAAAAAGGAAAAAGATGCCCAACTTCACTCACGGGAGAAATGCAAACATAAACTGGACTGGAATACTGCTTGTCACCAATAAGCTTGAAGAAAGGTCACATGGCTTGAGGCACCCTATCCTGGCCAGGATGTGGGAAAGTTGAGCACCCTCATGGCTGCAGTGTCGACTGGTTCAACTTCTACGGAGAACAACTTGGCAACAGCTAAGGACATGGTGCTTAAACCCTGTAACTTCATCTTTAACCTACCTTAACCCAGCCTTTCCCTTTCTAGAAATTGTTCTATAGACATACTCCTAAAGTTACATGTGTAAAAGGTTATTCTTTTAGCAGAGTTGATAGTAGTGAAAGAGTGGAAACAAACTCCAAGAGGATAGAGCCATAGGCACCGACAGGAAACACACTCGTGGGTATGTTATGAAAGGGAATATGGCAAGAGCAGAATAGTGGTCAGAATAGGCTGAATTGACACAAAATGAAGAGAGGAAGAGGAAAAGAATTGATATGTACATTTCCTTGTATGTGCACAGACTATCTTAGGAAGGCCACAGGAAGAACTGGGTGGATAGGAATAGGGGTAGGAGGGAGACTTTTCACTGTTTATCCTCTCATGCATCTTAAATTTTGAACCACATGACTATGGGGCCTATTCAAAAAGCACCAATGTAATTTAATTTAACTCTACACAGGGCCCACAAAAATACCTACAAAAGAGGACTGGCTAAATCATGATGTAATCACTTCAGAGAATACTATGCAATTATAATATTGAATTACACTGAAATTAAAGCACACCTCTATTTACATATCTGGAAAGAGTTCTAAGACAGGCACATAGGGGAGAAAGAAGGCCATGTGAAAACAGAGGCAGAAATCGGAGTGACGGATGTATCCATAAGCCAAGGAACGTCAAGGACTGCCAGCAACTACTAGAAGCTGGAAGAGGCAAGGAAAGATTCTTCCCTAGAACCTTCAGAGGGAGCACGGTCTTGGTGACACCTTGACTTCAGACTTCTGTTCCCCAGAACTGTGAAACAATACATTTCTGTGTTAAGCCACCCAGTGTGTGGTACTCTGTTACAGCAGCTCTAGGAAACAAATGCACCACCTTACCTAAAATATCACAGCCCACCATTCTCTAACTCCTCACTGTAGTTCTAACTTCCTCATGTCATATTATACATGACAGTATATGTTAAATTATATAGATACGTATTACACGTGTGTCTATAGATAGATGGATATGTATCTGTAAATATGTATTTGTGTGTACGTTTGTCTACATTTTTATCTGTTACCCCATGAGCCCCATGAGAACCAAGGCTGTATCCCTTTACTCCAAATCTCCAGTGCTCAGGTTGGGACCTGGCACATGGGTGACCTGCCCCTGATGGAAAAATGAAGGTTTCCACAGCTGTATACATATGTAAAACTTCTCACACCGCACACTTTCAATATAGGTAAACTATACCTCAATAAAGCTGTTAAAATTTGTTTTGAAAACAAACAAAAAGGCATGTTGGCCGGTTCACAGGAGGCTTCCCTCACCAGGTTGGTCTCATGGTCTGGTACCAGGATCTGGCACACTAGAGACTCAGGGAACAAACACATGGATGCACCAAGCAAGGATGGCTAAAACCACAGGCTGGACGAGGGCCGGGGCTTCCCCTGCCCCCCACGGGCACAAATCTCCACGGGTTCCCGTGATGAGGTCAGGGGGCGAGCCCCTGGGGGCGGGCACTGTGCCTCTCCCAGTCACCCCCGCTCCTCACACCCAGTGCCCAGCACCCTTCTGTAAACACCTGATGGTGTCCACAGAGGAATGATCTCAGCAGAATGGAAGTCCCAAGAAGCTGGCATGTTTGCTGTGTCCAGCTTTGATGAAACACCAGCGTCTGGACGGTGCTATAATGGCTGGATAAATTACTTAAGTGAAGTTAACTAAATCACTTAATCCTTTAAATAAATAACTACTGAATATGTAAGTAGTTGTTCTTTATCACTTATTTGTTACTTATCTATTTAAATACCTGAGTTGTTACTTATCACTTGCTACTCAGTATCTATATAATTAATATCTAATGAGTTATCACTTATTTGTTACTTATCTATTTAACTATTTAGTGAGTTATTTATTGCTGTTATTTATCACTTGTTACCCTTTATCTAATTAAATAGCTAATGAGTTGTTATTTATCACATATTAGTTACTTACCTATTTAATCAAATATTTAATTTGTTGCTATTTATCACTTATTTATCAATCTAAAAATACTTAAATATTTGAATGATATGATGTAAACAACAATATTAAATAATTTGGATAATAATTAGATGAGTTTGGGGGAATTCCCTGGCGGTCCAGTGGTTAGGACTCAATGCTTCCACTGCAGGGGTTACAGGTTCTATCCCCACTTGGGGAACTAAGATCCCGCAAGCTGTGAGTCATGGCCAAAAAAAAAAAAAAAAAAAAAATCCCATAACAAATAACCAAAAATCATGAAAACTCAAGATGAAAGGCAGTGCATCCTTCTTGAAGTCTAACCATGGTTGACATCTGGCCCTGTAGCGGTCACTTTAGACCAGTCACCTGGCTTCAATTCCATCTTGATTCCTACTTCCATTTTGCCCACTCATCTTCCCACCTTCATCTCTTCTTGTGCCACTGGCAGGCAAAACAGCAAGCTGCCATTTGCAATGTATCTCAGTAGGTGAAGGCATTCTTCTTATCCTCACTCTGCCACTTACTGCTTAGGTGACCACATGCAAGTTATTTAAGCTCTCCGAGGCTTTATTTTCTTATCTATAAATAGGGAACGTAAGACCTAAGTGATGTGTATGTTTGAGGATTAAATGAGAACAGTTATGTAACAGGCTGTTTGGTATTATTTTGGTGACTTCTTCCCTCAACCTACAGATCCACTTTACTCCGGACTCTGCATCAGAGCCTGGGGACTTGAAGACTCAAAATAAATCCTCACACATATGTTTAGAAAAGCTTTGGCAAAAAAAAAAAAAAAAAAAAATTAAATTAATTCGTTAACTCTAACTCTCAAAACCCCGAGCTTCTGGTTCTCCTTGCAATCCCCCTGGTGTTAACACAGCATGAGTCACATGGGAGGGGGGGCAATAAATGTTTTCTGAATGATGACTAGAGAAACACATGAATTGCAAAGAGGATGTAAACAAAAGCGTGGGCGAAGAGACCACAGAGACCCAGAAGGCAGGCACCAGGCTGGCCCCTCCCACAAAACACAGCTGGGTCCCCTGGGCCAGCGCCCCCGCCCCCCCCATCAGCAGTACCTGGTACTCCTCGTGCTGCTGCAGCAGCTGGCACCGGTGCCGCAGAAGCTCCTCCAGGCCCAGCTCGGGCTCCCGGCACTCCCGCACACCCTGGGGGAAGTCCGTCACCAAGCTGCGGGGACAGGAGAGAAGCCCTTGGGACCTCGCTCTGCACAGCACCCCAAACCACGGGAGCCTCGGCAAGCTGCTCCCCCACACTGGGCCTCAGTTTCCCCACCTGCAACGTTGACTTCACTCCTGTCCCCGCCCCAGCCCAGGGACTTTGATGAGACTTGTACAAAACAGGGCACTCAGCACAGTGCCCGGCCTGGAGCCGACTTGACACATGAGAGCTGCTGCCTGCTTGTCCAGCTGCTCCACTCCATCGTGTTTTAAGACTCTAATCTGCTTGTACTTTGTGTGGGGGATGGGGGAGTATGGGTGTAAGAAAGACTCTCCCCCTCCTCCCCAGGCTGCTGCGGCAGCCCCCAAAGGTGAGGAAACTGAGGCTCAGGGAGGGCCAGTGCCGTGGTTCCTGCTCCTCTCTGACCCTAAACCCTTTAGCCCCCACAGGGGTGCCGGTCCTTTTGGGCCCCAGCGCACCTGCACAGGGCTCCAAGCACATGCTCATGGAAGGGGCTGTGTTCTGTCCGGACGAGGGCCACCAGCTGCTGGACCATGCCCATGGAGCACAGGGTCCCTGTGGAAGGGCCACGGGGTCAGAGGGGCAATCCCTTCCCCCGTGCACTCCCCGCCAGGAACCATCCCAGCTCCTGCCCTGGCCACCCCACCTTTGTGTTCA
>NW_006795957.1:520182-526927 GCF_000442215.2 Lipotes vexillifer | reverse complement strand
CAGCAGGAATGCCGACTTGACCTTGAGCTTTTGCACCTGCTGCTGCATGGCCCGCATCAACACAGAGAAGCCGTCCAGGCGGAGGAACTGCAGCAACCCAGCCTCCTGCTCCCGGACCAGGCCTGGAGAGGGGGGAAGGCGGACCTTGAGGTGACAGTCACCACTGCCACCATTATTGTCCCCATTATCTCACCATCACCATCATCACCACCATCGTTACTGTCATCACCCACCATCATCACCACCAGTATCATCATCATTACCATCATCACCACTACCATCGCCACCATCAACACCACACTCATCATCATCACCATCATCACCATGACCACCACCATCCCCAATAATCACCATCAGTATCATCACCATTATCACCACTACCATCATCACCCACCATCATCATTACCATCACCACCATCATCACCAGTATCATCATTACCATCATTACCACTACTGTCACCACCATAAACACCACAATCATCACCATCAAGACCATCACCTTTATCATCATCATCATCACCAATATCGTCATCAGTATCATCACCATCCTCATCATCATCGATTTCTACGGGTCCGTGCTTCGCAAGCATTACCTTTAAGTATTTTTAATTTAGGGACTTCCCTGGTGGTACAGTGGTTAATAATCCGCCTGCCAATGCAGGGGACACGGGTTTGAGCCCTGGTCCAGGAAGATCCCACATGCCGCGGAGCAACTAAGCCCATGCGCCACAACTACTGAGCCTGCGCTCTAGAGCCTGCAACACAACTACTGAGCCCGTGTGCCACAACTACTGAAGCCCGCGCGCCTAGAGCGCGCCTAGAGCCTGTGCTCCACAACAAGAGAAGCCCACACACCGCAACAAAGAGTAGCCCCCACTCGCCGCAACTAGAGAAAGCCCGTGCGCAGCAACGAAGACCCAAGGCAGCCAAAAATAAATAAATAAATAAATTTATTTTTTTAAAAAAGAGCAGAGTACTTTAAAAAAATATATTTTTAATTGAGATATAATTCCACAGTCTGTACAATTTACCTTTTTAAAGTATACAATTCAGTGGTTTTTAGTAAATTCACAAGGTTGGCTTACCATAACTATCTAACTCCAGAATATTTTCATCACTCCCAAAAGAAGCCCCATACCTGTTAGCAGTCCCTCCCCGCAACTGGCAACCACTAATCCGCTTTCCATATCTATGAATTTGCCTCTTCTGGACATTTCATATAAATGGAATCAAACACTATGTGGTCTTCTGTGGTTGGCTTCTTTCACTCAGCATGTTTTCTAGGCTCGTCCAGGTTACAGCATGAATCAATATTTCACTCCTTTTAATGGTTGAATAGTATCCCATTGTATGAATAAGCCACTTTTTTTAATCCATCCATCCATTGATGGGAACGTTATCTCTTTTTAATCCTCAAAACCACCCTAGGAGGTGAGCGCTCTAGGAATCCCATTTTGCTGATGAGGAAACTAAGACCCAGAGAGCCAGACTACTTTGTGAGGGTGACAGGCACCCTGGAAGGCCTCCGAGTATGACAGAACCAGCCTGAGGGGTGCACCTCCAAGGAGGCGCCGACTCGGGCAGGGTCTAGGCCAGGATAGACGGGAGCCCCCAGAAACCCGTGGCCAGTAAATCCCTGACATGTGGCAAGTACCACTGAGGACCTGAGCTGTTAATCTCATTTGCGTTTAATTTATTTCAGTTTAGGGTAAAAAAGTGAAGCAGTGGGTACAGCACGTTCCCATTAAGCACAGCTTCGCCCCCTCACTGGAACTACACTCCACACTGACCGCTAAAAATACAGCCTGAGGTGAGATGTGCTTTACATGTAGGAAGTACACTGGGTTTCAAAGACGTAGAGTGAAAAAAAAAGATGTAAAATATCTCATTAATACTCCACATAATGATGGGCCGAAATGATAATAATTTGGATATATGGGGTTAAATAAAACATTACTCAATTTAAAAAATAAAGAAAAGGACAGGCGGATGATGAGGGGAAGGCATGATGACCCTCCACGTCCGCTCGGCAGGCACAGCCCACTGGCTCTGCCTTCACGACGGATCCAGGAGCAACCACTTCCCTTCACTCCAGGGCCTCTCCACTGGGCACAGCTGACATGCGGGTACAGGCCATTCTGTGTCATGGGGGCCGCCCTGTGCACTGGAGGGTATTGAGCGGCAGCCCTGGCCTGAGCCCACTAGATGCCAGTGGCCTGGAGATGCATCTCCCTGGGGGCGCCCCCCCCCACCTCCTCCGCAGCTCTCACACACTCCTCCACCTGACTTTCTCTTGGTCTGCAGCCAGAGGGTGAACCTCTGTGAGCCTCCATGCACTGGGCCGCAGGAGCAGTCAGGAGACTGACCAAGCAAAGGGCTCGTAGCACCAGGGCTGGCCTGTCCTAAGCACTTTCCAAATGGTAGCTGCCACACGATGGCACACCCTGCAGCCATGCCCACCCCCCACAAAAAGAAGACAGATGCCACTGAATTGTACACTTGAAAATAGTTATGTGAACTTTACATCAATTTTTAAAAATATAAAAGGCCTCAGGCTTCCCTGGGCGCAGTGGTAAAGAATCCGCCTGCCAATTCAGGGGACATGGGTTCGAGCTCTGGTCCGGGAAGATCCCACATGCTGCAGAGCAACTAAGTCCGTGCGCCACAACCACTGAGCCTGCGCTCTAGAGCCCGCGAGTCACATCTACTGAAGCCTGAGCACCTAGAGCCCGTGCTCTGAAACAAGAGAGGCCACGGCAATGAGAAGTCTGCACACCGCAAGGAAGAGTAGCCCCCGCTCGCTGCAACTAGAGAAAGCCCGTGCACAGCAACAAAGACCCAACGCAGCCAAAAATAAAAATAAATAAAATAAATAAATGAAAATAAAAGGCCTCAGCCGTAAGAAAAAAATGAAATTTTGTCATTTGCAACAACAAGGATGGACTTGGAGGTATTACGCTCAGTGAAATAAGTCAGAGAGAGAAAGACAAATATGCTATGTTATCACTTATATGTGGAATCTAAAAAATAAAACAAAACTACTGAGGGACTTCCCTGGTGGTGCAGTGGTTAAGACTCCACGCTCCCCATTCAGGGGGCCCGGGTTCGATCCCTGGTCAAGGAACTAGATCCCACACGCATGCTGCAACTAAGAGTTCGCATGCCACAACTAAGAAGGCTGCCTGCCACAACTAAGACCTGGCACAACCAACCAAATAAATAAATAAATAAATAAAATATTTTTAAAAAAATAAAATAAAACAAACTATTGAATATAACAAAAAAGAAGCAGACTCACAGATGTAGAGAAGAAACTAGTGGTTACCAGTGAGGAGAGGGAAGGGGGAGGGACAAGACAGGGGTGGGTTTTAAGAGGTACCAAAAAAGGGAAAAAAAAAGATAAAGGGCATTGATCGATAGTTCCTGTAGCTCCTGCCTGGCATCCTGGATTGCATTCTCTGGGAGAAGCTGACTGCCCAGCTTGAGTTGTGATGACACTCAAGCAGCCCCCGAGAGGACCCCCCCCCATGACAAGGAGTGATCGGGGCCCCAAATGTCAACAGTGCCAAGACTGAGAGCCCTGAGGGGCCTAAAAGCACTCAAGCTGGGCCTCGTCCCGTGTTGTAAGGCTCTGGCTCTCTGACCAGCGGCAGGTGTGGCAAGCTCACCGCTCTGTTCTCAGCACCCAGCAGAGCCCCGGCAGGTACTGGGGATAAACGAACACACAAGGCCCCTCTCCCTCTGCCCCAAAGCAGATCCGGAAGCTGGCACCAGCCCTAGGGACCCAAGCCCCTCCCCGGCAGCCCCCGGGACACTCACAGGAGATGGCGAAGAGGGCCTTGACGCGCACAGCATCGCAGGGGTCCCGATCCAGCAGGCGCAGCAGCTTGCGCAGTGCGCCAAGGCCCAGCACCTGCTCCTGGATGGCTGCCACGTTCTGGCTGCACGTGCCGATGAGCTGCGCCGCCCGCCACCGCAGCCCCGCAGGCCCCGCCTCCAGGTAGCGGCCCACCAGCAGGTGCATGCCGGACAGCTGGCAGAAGTCTGTGTGGAGAGAGGGGAGCAGACAGGCCAGGTGTGATGAGCTGAGCTGTGTCGCCCCAGATTTATATTGAAGCCCTAACCCCCAAGGCCTCAAAATATGTCGCTATCTGGAGACAGGGCTTTAAAGAGGTGATTAAAGTGAAACGGTGTCATGGGATGGGGCCCTAATCCAATATGACTGGGGCCCTTATAAAAAAGAGGAGATTAGGACACAGACATGCACAGAGGGATGACCACATAAGGACAGAGCAAGAAGGCCCCCATATACAAGCCAAGGACAGGGGCCTCAGAAGAAATCAACCCTCGGACTTCGAGCCTCCAGAACTGTGAGAGAAGAGCCTTCTGTTGTTTAAGTCCCCAGGCTGTCGTGCTTTGTTACGACAGCCCAACTGGACAAATACACCAGGTGAGGCTGAGGGGAGCCTGCCTCCAAGGGCAGGCTCTCCCCAAGCACCCAACTGGGGGTCTGTCCAAGGCCAGTGTGTCTCAACAATGTCAGCATTTGGAGGGTCAGGGTCCCAGGCTCCAGCCCACTAAATGCCAGTTCTGACCCCCAGTCTTTGTGACAATCAGAACATCCCCTGTGGGAGAACACACCACACCAGACGTCCGCAAACTATAGCCTACCACCTGTTTTCTGTATTGGTGAGCTTGGTGGTTCTTCAAAAAGTTAAATACAGAGTTACCCTGTGACAACTCTTAAATATATATCTAAAAGCATCGAAAGCAGAAACTTGAACACACGCTTGTACACCAGTGTTCACAGCAGCATTCTTTACCATAACCAAAGGGGGAAGTGACCCAAATGCCCGTCAACTGATGAACGAATAAACAACATGTAGCCCATCCACACACTGGCATCTCAGTCAGCCACAAAAAGTAATAAAGTTCTGATACAGCTACGACATGGAAGAACCTTGAAAACATCACCTTCAGTGAAGGAATCCAGTCACAAAAGGTGACATATTCTACTATTCCATGTACCTAAAATGTCCAGAACAGACAAACCACACCATCAACGACCACACCACACCCCTCCAAGTGGAAGTGACCATTCATCCTTCTACTGGCTTCTCGGCATTTAGAATAAAACCCACAGCACCAGCCTTGGCCCATGAGCCCCTGTATGCCCAGCGTCACTTCCTGGCCCTCGCCCCTCACTCACTCTGCTCTGCTGGCTTCACTGCTGTCCCCACAGGCCAGGCAGGTTCCCACCTCAGGGCCTTTGCACTGGTCATTCCCTCTACCTGGAATGCTTTTTCCAGAGCTAATCCCATGACTCACGCCCTCACTTCAGGTCTCTGATCAAATGTCACTCCTCGGGGAGGCCTTCTCTGACTACCCCATCCAGGACCACCTCCTGTCTCTTACTCTAGGGCGTGGCAATGGACTCCCAGCAGACTAGGGTGAAATGGTCAGTCTCAGAGAGCATCGGGGAGGTGGTGGACTGAACCTGGCGCCATCACTGCTCCTGATGGCAAGCAGACCAAGCAGGGAGGGACAGGGCAGTCTCACCTGGGGCCTGAGTCAGAGCCGGACTGGAGGGGCGAGGCTGGGAGGAGGCTGGTTGTGTGGTCCCTGAGACAAAGGACAAGGGCTGGGCTGCAGCAGGACCCAGGGCTTAGGAGGAGAAGGCAAGAGACAGAAGGGAGACCAGAAGGCAGAAGGGACAGGACCCTGGAGGCTGGGGGCAGGCTGGAGTGGGCCTGGCTTTACCTGCGGCGTTGTCCATGTTCTCGCACAGGTCGGCCAGCAGCTCCAGGGCCCCCTCGCGCTCTTGCTGGTCAGCGGCCAGTTCAGCCTCACCAGCTGAGGGGGGCGTGGGCTGGGACAGCACTCGGAGGCAGTTCTTCATCTGCTCCACCTCTTCCCGCTGGCCCCGGAACGCAGCCGACATGGCCTCCTGCAGCCACTGGCGCCTCTGGGGGGTGAGGCGGAGCGGGAGAGTGGGGGAAAGAAGCAAACCTCGTCAATAATCAACTCAGGAATAACAGTCATTAATAATAACAGCCAACATCTGAGAGCTGAGTGTCCTTCAATCAACACGTACCTACCGGGCACCTTCTCTACTGACAGACTCGTTTCTAGACACTAGATCTATGGAGAGACTAGCTGTGGGGCGTGAGAGGAAAAAGAGCGGTCAGGGACACCTAGGTTTTTGTCCTGAACAACTAGAAGGAGATGGGGAATACTGCAAGAGAAGCAGCTGTGGAGTGAGAGGAGTAGAGCTTAGAGCTCTTTTTTTTTTTTTTTTTTGTGGTACGCGGGCTTCTCACTGTTGTGGCCTCTCCCGTTGCAGAGCACAGGCTCCAGACGCGCAGGCTCAGCGGCCACGGCTCACGGGCCCAGCCGCTCCGCGGCATGTGGGATCTTCCTGGACCGGGGCACGAACTCCTGTCCCCTGCATCGGCAGGCGGACTCTCAACCACTGCGCCACCAGGGAAGCCCTAGAGCTCATTTTTGAACTTGTTAAGTTTGAGGGATCCATGACACACCCAAGGCCAGATATTGAGTATGCTGCCTGAAGTTCAGGGAGGAGGTCCAGCCTTGATCTCAACCTCGAGGATTTCTCAACCTCGACTCTGCTGACACTTTGAGCTGGACTGTTCTGCCGTAGGGGTCGTCCTGTGCACTGTAGGGTGTTGAACAGCACCCCTGGCCTCCACCCACCAGATGTCAACAGCACTGCCCCCACCTCCCA
>NW_006795957.1:516403-520163 GCF_000442215.2 Lipotes vexillifer | reverse complement strand
CCTCCCACCCCCGACCCCCGACCCCACCAATCTGCGACAACAAGAAATGTTTCCACCCATTGCCAAACGTGGTTAAAACTGCCCCCCCAGGAGAGCACCACTGGCCTAGAGATATAAATTTGAGAATCATCAGAGGAAAACATCAACATGAGATCACACAGGAAGTGAGGGCAGAAGAGAGAGTCCTGGTGTGCTCCATGGTTAAGAGGCTGGGGAATGAGGATGAACCAACAGAGCAGACAGGGAAGAAGAGCCAGTGAGTGGGATGAAAAGCAGAAAAGCATGTTGTTCCAGATGCCAAATGAAGAAAGAACTCAAGGGGAGGGGTCAAATAAGGTCAAATAAGGTCAAATAAGATAAGCGCTGAAAACCGGCCGCTGGTTTTTTTGGTTTCGGGCCAGGCTCAGTGGTCACTGTCCTGGATAAATTTGGGCAAGATGTTAATCCTTCTGTGCCTGTTGCCTACCTCATGGTCCCAGAGGTTCAATGACATCATGGATGTAACCGAATTAGCACCATATTTTGTATACTGTAATTGTCATCGCCAACTAAACATCATGTATAACAAATATTGCTATCAATCTCCGAAACAACCTTCCATGGTTAAGGATCACTGTTATTCCCACTTCACAGACGAGAAAATGGAGGCAGGGAAAAGTGCGACTTGCCCAAGGTCACATAGTCAGCCATCCACAAAGCCTTAAGCTAAAAAAAAAAAAAAAAAAAAAAAAAAAAGCCTTAAGTCAAACCTAAGCGGTCTGTCCACAGAGCCTGTGCTCTTAATGAGAATATCCTGCCTTCAGGAGCACGACCTATGTGCCAGGTGCTGTGTTCAACTGGAACCTCAGAACTACCCTGTGAAGCACCACTGCTATTCTTATCATCAACAACTTGCAACTAAAGAACCCGACGCTCAGAAACATCAAGTGATATACCCAAGGTCACACAGCTGTATGATGCTGAATCCACGACTGTCTGGCCCTGGCGAGCCTTTGCTTTTTCTTTTTAGCATAAGGCTCTCTGCCTCCCAGCACAGTGCAGGGATCCAGGGATCTGACCTTCAGTCTACAATAACCCTATCGAGCACAAATACAGTCTACTATGCCTTCACAGCGGGACTCCCGCCCCTCCCCAGATACCTGTCCCCACGTCCCTCACCCCAGCTTCTTGGGTCCCCACCCTTTACCTCCTCACTCATGGGTTCTGGAGGGGGGTCTGGCTCTTCAGAGCCCGCCGTGATGGCCATCTGCAGCAGGCCTTGGAGGTTTCGCGGTGGCGGGGGATTGCCGGAGCCGCCCGCGGAGGAGCCGCTGCCCCCTGTCGAGCAACCCTGGGAGGCTGGGGGCAGCGCCAGGGGAAGCCGACTGCTCCCGGAGCCTTGATTCGCCATGGGCTGTTTGCAAAGAAGGGAAGAATGTGTTGGGGTAGGGGATGGTCCCCGCTGAGGTAGCTCTGGCGTCCTGGCGGGTCGATTCCTGGGGGTCTGCTGATAAGGTGGCGTTTTAGGGGAGCTCCGCGGCCCCCCCATGACCCCAAACCACTCTGCCCACACCCCCTTTAACCACAGCCCTCTTTTCTTCCCTCATACCCACAGGACCCTTCCCCAAAGTCACAAGTCCCTCCTTCCTCCCTAGCAACAGGCCCCACCTACTCTCCCTAGCAACCCCCTCCTCCATTTCCTCTGCAGTCCTTCCCGTCTCTTAGCAACCCCACTGCCCAGGCTTCAGAGCAGCAAGCCCTCCCTGTGGTCTTCTTAACAATAAGTCTCCTCCCTCCTCTCCGAAGAGGGGAGCTTGAGCGGGGCGGACCTCACCTTTCCGGGCCTCGTGTCGCCGCCGCTGCTAAAGACAAACCCGCCCGCACCTGACTCTGCTGGGCGCCGCCATATTGACCGGAAATACTCACGGTCTCGCCCGGAATTCACCCGCGCAGCCACCCAACTAAGGGCCGTACCTGGGCGTGAGGCTACTTCTCCCGGTTCTTAAGTCCTTCCCACCTGGCGGGATACTTCGCTCGGCCCGACCTCTCACCTAGGCCACGCCCCTCTCGCTCACGCTCTTTGTGTAAGCCCCGCCCCCTGCCCGGATCCCGCCCCTAATGAGCCCCTCCTCCTCATTGCAAGCTCCACCCTGCCCTAGTGTACGCTCCGCCCCCCGGTCTGGCTCCGCCTTGGCCAGACCCCGTCCACACCCACGCACCCTGTCCCAGTTCTAAACTCTGCCCCTCGCCGCCACTTAAGGCTCCGCCCCTGTTCTAGGCCTTTCGCCCTCTCCCAGCTAAACCCCGCCCCCGTGCCCGTGCACCCGCCGCTCCCGTTAAGCCCCGCCCTCTTCCTGGCCCCGCCCCACCCCGTGGTTGCCTGTAGCGAGGGTCCCCGCACCCTCGGGGCGTTTCCCCCTGCACCTGGGCCCCGATTCCGTCTTTTACTGGAGCCCTGGGTTCTCAACACTAATACCTGACCCATACAGTTTGGCCTGTCCCACCGCCTTCTTGGCCTCAATTTCCCCTTTCGTCATAGGAGGCTGCCTGTTACCCCCACCTGCAGCACCTGTGCGGACCTCTCTTATCCTCCAGCGTCTGTCTCGTGGAATCCTCCCTGAGTCCTGCCAGGTGCAAAGGAGGTGATTCTTGAAGCCTGGAAGTAAAATGCCCAGGCAAGGTGGTTTAGGCCGCTCGAGGCCTCCCTGCACCAGATTTGGGGCTCAGGTCCGGGAATGTGCCTGGTCTTTGGAGGTGTTTGCTTTGGGCTGGGCTTAGAGAAATCCTAGTTCTCTCTTCCATAAGAGGCCCTCCCACTCCAGGAAAAGGTTGTACTCAACTTTGGTGGAGCCCACAAGTCGCAGATATATTGAGCACACTGCTCGGTCTGGGATGTGCCCGGTGATCTTTTGGACAGAGATGGGAAGACCAAACATATAAGCCGTGTGTGTGTGTGTGTGTGTGTGTGTGTGTGTGTGTGTGTGTGTGTGGATAGCTATCAGGCGTCTGGGCCCCTGGGTACTCTATTGTATCCATTTCCTGTCTCTGCTGTTAACAAATTACCAAAAACTTAAGACAACACTGATTTATAACCTTACAGTTCAGAAGCCCGGAATGGGTCTCACTGAGTTAAAATAGTTAAACTCAAGGTGTCAGCACGGTTGTGTTTCTTCTGGAGGCTCCAGGGGAGAATCTGTTTCCTGGCCTTTTCCAGCATCTAGAGGCTGCCCACTTTCTTTGGATTGTGGCTGCATCATTTTGGCTACTGTTTCTTGCCTTATCCCATCTCCTCCTCTGACTCTGATCCTCATGCCTCTCCCTCATAAGAACTCTTGTGATTACATTTAGGGCCCACCCAAATGACCAGGACAACATCCCCACCTAAGATTTTCAGTTCAATCACATCTGCAAAGTCCATTTTGCCATGTAAGTGACATATTCACAGGTTCTGAGAATTAGGATGTGGACATCTTTGGGGGCCCGTTGTTCAGCCTAATATACCTATGTACACATATGTACAAGTCCATCTATCCATAATACTGTTTACATATATTATTATACATAATGCCATATAATATATGTGTACATATAACATGTAACTGTATATAACATTACATATATGAACATATGTTTAATATAATGGTAACCTAGATGAAAATTCCCCAGGTACCCTCGAAAAGACATAGCTTTGGGCTTCCCTGGTGGCGCAGTGGTTGAGAGTCCGCCTGCCGATGCAGGGGACGCAGGTTCGTGCCCCGGTCCGGGAGGATCCCACATGCCG
>NW_006795957.1:514136-516211 GCF_000442215.2 Lipotes vexillifer | reverse complement strand
GTGACTGCTGGATTGAACGGTGCCTCAATTTTTACTTCTACAGGCAGCTCCTTTCTGTTCTTATTGGCTTGGTCCCCCTTTTTTTTTTTTTTTTTTTTTTTTTGTGGCCACGCGGCTTACAGGATCTTAGTTCCCTGACCAGGGATTGAACCCAGGCCCCAGCAGTGAAAGTGCCGAGTTCTAACCCCTGGACCACCAGGGAATTCCCTGGTCACCCTGCATCTAAGGCCCTATTTGATCTGCTTCCTCACCTCATTTCCTCTCACTGTTCCCCTCCAGCTACACTTGCTCCTTCAATCTTCCCATAACACACCGGGCACACTCCTGCCACAGGGGCTTTGCACTGCTGTTTCCTCTGCCTGGAAGGCTCCTGGCACTTTATCTACATGGCTCTGACCCTCATTTTTCTTCAGTGTCCCTTCACTGAGGAGGCCTTTCTTGGCACGGTAGTGAAAATCATATAAAGGGACTTCCCTGGTGGTCTGGTGGGTAAGACTCCATGCTCCCAATGCAGGGGGCCCAGGTTCAATCCCTGGTTGGGAAACAAGATTCTGCATGCATGCTGCAACTGAGTCCGCATGCATGCCACAACTAAGAGTCCGCATGCCACAACAAAGATCCCACATGCCGCAATTAAGACCCAGAACAACCTAAATAAATAAATAAATATTTTTTTAAAAAATCATATGGAAAATTACTCAACAAACATTTCCTGTCCCCATTCCCTCCTTTAGTTTCCACTTTATCACTGATCACGACTCTGTAACATACCATATTTTTGTGCTTTTTTTGTTTTGTTTTCTTTGTTTTGTTTTTTTGGCTGGGAGGCTTGTGGGATCCTAGTTCCCCTAACAGGGATCGAACCCGTGCCCCCTGCAGTGGAAGCACGGAGTCCTAACCACTGGACAACCAGGGACTTCCCAACATACCATATATTTTGATTGTTTATCTTGTTTATCTCTGGCCTCATCCACTGCAGTGAGAGCTCCATAGGACAGGGATCTTTGTTGATTTGGTTCCCTGCTGTACCCTCAACACTGGGAACAGTATCTGGCTTAGATTTGACACTGAGTATAGATTCACAGAATGAAAGTGGTTGACTAGGAGACTTAAGGTTCATGGGTACACTCTATAGGTGATTTGGAAATTAAATGGGTGCCTAACACCTTTGGGTGTCTGATACAGGGGAATCCCGGATCACGTGGAAATCTAGCTGTGCACAGGTCCATGGATGAGCTATAGTGGGACATATGATTATACTGGAGCCCACATGAAGATCTACGGGATCCAATGGTGGGCGCAGAGAACAGACAGGGGCCTAAAAAAACACACAGGGACCTCAAGGGGTTCTGGAAGTTTCTCTGTAGGAGGATCGTGGATCCTAAATGGAGGTATGGATCCAAGATGATCTAAAAACTGGCACCCTGGGCTGTGGGTGTCTACAGGGTCCTGATGCTAGTGGGAAACGGAGGCCTGAGTGGACAGCTTGGGGGTCCGGGGGAACAGAGATGAGCCTTGGATCAGCAATTCCCCAAATACTTTCCCTCTCTCTGCTTCTGTCTCCCTTTTTCTCTGCCCGTCCAATATGTCCCATCTCCCCCCAGCATCTAGCCCTTCACCTGTATGTATCCACCATCTTTTGTGGTCCCCACCTCTATCTCTCTTTGTCAGTCTCTCTTTCTACATCTCTCTGTCTCTCTCCAGTTCTCTCTTCACCTGTCTCTCTGTTTTGTTCCTCCCCTCTGGTCCCTTTCCATCTCTCTCTCTCACTTTTCTCCTGCTCTCTGACCCTCCATCCTTCCCCTGCCATCTTCCCCTGCGCCTTACCTTTACATCTTGCCCCTCTCTGCCCCCATCCCTCTATTTTTGTTAATTTCTCTCCCCCATCTCTCTGTGTCTCCACTGCTGTCTCTCTGTGGTCTCCCCTCCATTACTCTGGGTCTCTCCCCATCTCTGGCTCTGTTTTCTCTGTTCATCTCTCTTCCCATCTGTCTCTCCGTATCTCTCTGCCTCTATCCCCCACCCCCTACTCCCTGCCTCTCCAACTCTCTTTCCCCTCATCTCGGTCTCTCTCC
>NW_006795957.1:503749-513947 GCF_000442215.2 Lipotes vexillifer | reverse complement strand
TCTTTCCCTGACTCCTGTCAGACTTCATCTCCCTTTGTGTGGCTCCCCCTCAGCCCCTGCCTGTTTGCTCCGCATCTCCGTCCCTCCATCGTCTCTCCTGCATCCCTCCATCCCTCCTAGCATCCTCCCACTTCCTCTCCATCCCTCCATCTCCCAGGCCCGCCCCCTGCCCCCGCTCCTCCCTCCCCCCTCCGAAAGGGTTAACTTTGGGGAAGGGCCCGGAGTCCCCGGATGGTGATGTCAGCGTGCGGGAGAGAAAGGACGAGGTGGCGGGGGGGAGGCGGAGAGGAGGAGGAGGCGGAGGAGAGAGGGCGCGTGGGGGGGCGGGGGGGCCCTCGGCCTGCAGCATCCGCCGGCCCGCACCTCAGACCCCCCCGGCGGGGGGAGGCGCAGGCAGGGGGGGGCCGGCCAGGGACGGGCTGGGGAGGGGGGGCCGCGCAGCCCCCCCGGGCCATGCTGACTCCCGGGGCCCCTGCCCCCCCCGGGCCAGCCCCCCCCCCCCCAGCTCCGGGGCCCGCCGGCTGGGGGGGGGGCCAGCCCAGCCCCCTGGGGACCCCCGGAGAGGTGGGGGGCAGCCGGGGGGGCCGGGACGGAGCGGTCGCCGGCCCCCACCGGAGGGACGGGGCGACCGGCCGCAGGGGGGGCGGCCGGGGGGCCGGTCGGGCCGGGACCAAGGGCATCATGTCCGGGGGCAAGGAGGGGGGCGGGGGCTCCCCTGCCTACCACCTCCCGCACGCACACCCACACCCACCCCAGCACGCCCAATATGTGGGCCCCTATCGGCTGGAGAAGACGCTGGGCAAAGGACAGACAGGTGAGTCAGAGGAGGGGACACCTGGCGCGGGGGCGAGGGGAGATAGGGGCAGAGGGTGGGACTCATGGGTATTCAAAGGGCGAGGGCTGGCCGCTCAGACCCCTGAGTCCCTCACAGGGAAGGGACTTGGGGTCCAGACTGCCGGGTGTCTAGGATGGAGCGGGGTGAGGGCTCAGACTCTGGGGTCCTGGGGAGAAGGAAGCTGGGGGCCTGGACTCCTGGGAGGAGGTGCTGGGGCCCAGAGGCTCCCACCCTTTGGGGACAGAGGTTGGGGGGGTCCGAGCCACAGTGGGAAAGGGACCTCGGCCTGCAGCCAGGGTCTGGGCCGGGAGCTGAGGTCCTTGGTGCAGTACAGCCGCAGGCCGGGGTGAGGTGCTGGGATGGGGGTGCGCCTCAGGAAGCTGCTTCTCTCTGCACTGTCCTCTGGCCTAGGAGGGCCTCTGTTGGGGTTACAGGGGGACTGAAGCTGGGGCGATGAGGTCTACAGCATTCTGCCCCTTCTCCAGCATGCTGGCTCAATGTGGGGACCAGGAATGGAGAGGTGGAAAGGTCGATGCAAGTGGCAAATCCCTCAGGAGTGGCTGTGGATTGGGGGGGGTCATCTTTCACTGTTGCTAAACCTCTGTAACCTCTTTCCTGCCAGGTGGGAGGTGGGTGGGCGTAAGACAGGAGCTGAACACCTGTGTTCTGGGTACGAGGTTCAGGATTGGGTCCAGGATCTCTATGAAGCTGAGGGTCAAGGCTGGGAGAGGATCAGACTCCATATCCTAGTGCAAAAAGTGTGAAGGTGTTGCTGACCTGAATTCCTGAGTTATGGGGGAGGAAGGGGCCATGGGCCTGGACTTGGGGGTCTGAGGGAAGAGGGGCTGGGGGCTTGGACTCCTGGATCTGTGGCTTTGGGGCTTACCCTTGGGGAGTGGGGATACCCTTGGGGTGTGCATGCTTCCAGCTACAGCTGCTATTAAAAGAAGGTCAAAGAAGGGGATTAAGAGGTCAGGGTTTGAGAGGAGGTGGAGGAGGATGGTCTGGGAAGGGGGCAATCGTAAGATTATATTCCTTGGGAGACATGGTGTCTCCAGAAGATTAAAGGGCAAAGAATTCAAGGAAGTGATTGATGGGTTGAGAGAGAGAGAGGTTTGTTTGAAGGAGGCAGATTGGAGGAGACAAAACTACGGAGATTCAATGAGGCAAGACTGTGGAGAGAGGAACTTAAATCGAGGGTAGCTGTGGAGGGAGGGGGAGGCAGGTAGGTGGACGGACAATCAGAAGGAACAGAATTGGGCAACAGGGAGCCGGAAGAGAATTGCGTTTGGTGGGAATGGCGGCTGTCAGCCCCCAGGCGTTCAGGTGAGAGTGATTCAGGCCACTGTTAAACAGCCAGCAGGGGAAGAAAGAGGAAACGGTGTGGCAAGGGGGGCTTAGGAGCCAGAGGTGGGGAGAATGCCCTGGGAGCGCACCCCACATTTTCAATCCCGATCCCCCAGGTCTGGTTAAACTCGGGGTCCACTGCATCACGGGCCAGAAGGTTGCCATCAAGATCGTGAACCGGGAGAAGCTGTCCGAGTCGGTGCTGATGAAGGTGTGTCTGTGTGCTGGGGGAAGAGGGGACCCTTTGGGGCTGGGGCCAGGGAGGGAGGCAAGGCTGACCTCCATTCCTTTTCCCCCAGGTGGAGCGGGAGATTGCCATCCTGAAGCTCATTGAGCACCCACATGTCCTCAAGCTCCACGACGTCTACGAGAACAAGAAATATTTGTAGGTATTTATAGACACCCAGCCCCCCATGCGCCCTCCCCAAGTTCCTAGCGGGGGACATTTCCAGAAACAAGGCGTGGAGGGGCCTGGGGAAACTTGAGCTCTCCTGGCTGGGCCTCTGAAGGCCCAGTCCCTTCCTTACTGCCCAAGGACAACCCCCCCCACACACACACTCATAACACTCCTTGTTCCCACACTGAGCTGGCCTGACGCTACAGGCCGATTGTGCCCCAGCAACAGGACAGCTAAGCCTGAGCCATCCCGAGTGGGGGACACAGGCTGATCCTCCCCCTTCCTCTCCAGCCCCAGTCCCTTGCCCTACTGCGCTGCAGGGAACACTCGATACTGGATCATCTTGATGCCCTCAGCCAGACCCAATTTGCTAAGGGCAGATCCCTTTCCTATTTGCTAGGGCAATGGGGCCTAGCAAAGCCCCAGGCCTCTTCCCAAACCCCCTCTCTGGAGCATTGGAGGCTCCCTTCATCCCCCAGCATAACTCTGGGTGCTATGACTGGACACCCCAACAATGGTCTCCTGGGAGTTCTAAGTCTGTATCTCAAAGTTGATTACCCGCCTTAGGGTGGGGGTGGGGTCCAGCTGTCCGGACTCCAGACAATAGACCTTTGTCTGGACTCTGGTGACCCAAGGGACAGCTGGACTGGGCAGCGAGAGAGGGGACAACCCCCTTCCCCCACCAGACAGTCCCCAGGATGAACCAACTCCAGCACCCATCAGATGCTAGGGTGGATTTCCCTAGGAAGGAGGCTGGCCAGCCCCAGGTACTCATGGGAATTGTAGTCCTCAGGCTTCCCCAGGTGTGGCGGCAGGGAGGGGCCATTGTCCCTGATTCGTGGAGCTATCACTCTCACTCCACCATCCTTGTGGGGAGGGAGGGCCCATGGGAGTTTGTGCTTCACAGAGGAATCTCAGTTTTCCAAGAGCTCATAGAAATTGAGCTTTTGTTTTCCAGGGGCTGATGGGAATTAGAGGTTTAGCCTCCCAGAGCCTGATGGGATTTGGAGTGTTTAGAATCCAGGTGGCTGATGGGAATTAGAAGTCTCTATGTCCCAGAGGCTTATGGGAGTTGGGAGTTTTTAACCTCTCAGGAGCTGAAGGGAATTGTAGTCTTTTACTTCACAGAGATTGACTTAGACTGGTGCACAAGGCAATCGTTTTTGACAAGAGTTAATGAGAATTCAAGTTTCTTCATCCCGGAGGCTTATGGGAATAAGAGGCTTGGCTTCCCAGGGGGTAATGGGAGTAGGTAGGGGTTGGGGTGGGGGTCTTTGTTTCCCAAAGTCCTGTGAGAATTGGGGGTCTCCTCCAAGTGCTAATGGAGTTGCCTTATCTCCTGAAACAACTAGGAGTCAAAGTATTAATACTCCTGAAGTTGACATGGGAGTCTGTGCTGCCCAGGGCTGATGGAAATTGAATTTTGGCTTCCCAGAGGCTGATGGGAATTAGTGTCTCTTTCTCTCAAGGACTGATGGGAATTGGAGTCTTTACCTCCCAGGGGCTGATGGGAGTTGTAGGCTTTAGCTCACAGATGTTGACTGTTCATTTGGTACACACTGCAAATATCATTATCCAAAAATAGATTAAAATTCCATTATCTGCATCCCAGAAACTAATAAGAATGCGAACTTTGGCTTCCCAGAGGCTGATGGAAGTACAGGGCTTTATTTCCTAGGGGCCTATGAGAATTAGGATCTCTGACCTCCAGGTGGTAATGGAATTGCCTTATCTCCTGAGGACAACTAGTCAAAGTGTTGACCCCTGAAACTGACATGCTGACCAGGGCTAATGGGAATTGAGTTTCTGCTTCCCAGAGGCTAATGGGAACTGGAGCCTCCTCCTCCCAGGGACTCATGAGAATTGGGATTCTCTGCCTCCAGGGGCCAATGGGATTGAGGTCTTATGCTTTTGGAAGATGGAGACCAGTCTCTTCGGTCCTCCACATGCCCCTTCCAGCCCTCTGCCTCCTCCATGTCCCCCAGGTACCTGGTTCTGGAGCACGTGTCTGGAGGTGAGCTGTTCGACTACCTGGTGAAAAAGGGGAGACTGACCCCCAAGGAGGCCCGGAAGTTCTTCCGCCAGATCGTGTCGGCGCTGGACTTCTGCCATAGCTACTCCATCTGGTGAGGGGGCAGCTTGAGGGGAGGCCGGAATGAGCACTGCCCAGATGGCAGGCCCTTGGGAGCACATAGCAGGCTGACTGGAAGCCAGAGTCCTGCAGCCCCCAAATAAATCTTTTATCCCTTTTTCAAAATTGGGATGTAACTCTCGCATCATAGGGAATTCCCTGGTGGTCCATTGGTTAGGACTGTGCGCTTCCACTGCAGGGGGCATGGTTTCGATCCCTGGTTGGGGAACTAAGATCCCACAAGCCCCACGGCACGGCCAAAAAACAAAACAAAAAAACCCTCACACATCATAAAATTCACCCCTTTAAAGCGTACAATTCAGTAGTTTTTAATATGTTCACAATGTTGTGCATCACTACTACCTAATTTTAGAACATTTTCATCACCCCAAAAATCACTACCCTGTATCCACTAAGCAGTCACCTTGCCCCACCCCCAGCCCTGGGTAACCACTAATCTATATTCTGTCTCTGCGGATTTACCTATTCTAGACATTTCCTATCAATGGAATCATACTATATGTAGTCTTTTTGTGGCTGGCTTCTTTCACTTAGCAAAATGTTTTCAAGGTTCATCCACGTTGTAGTATGTATCAACACCTCATTCCTTTTCATGACTGAGTAATATTCCATTGTATGGATAGGTCATGTTTTATTTATCCATTCACCAGTTGATGGACATTTTGGTTGTTTCTTCTTTCTGTCTATTATGAATAATATGGACATATGAACATTCACATACAAGTTTTGGCGTGTGCCTATGTTTTCAATTCTCTTGGGTATATACCTAGGATTCGAATTGTTGGGTCACATGGGAACTCTTTATTTTATTTTTTTATTTTTTGGCCACATCGTGTGGCTTGTGGGATTTTAGTTCCCCAACCAGAGATTGAACACAGACCCTCAGCAGTGACAGCACGGAATCCTAACCCCTGGACCACCAGGGAATTATGAGAACTCTATGTTTAGCCTTTTAAAGAAGTGCCAGACCATTTTTCAAAGCAGCTGTATCATTCAACATCCCTACCAGCAGTCTCTGAGGGTTCCAATCTCTTGCCAACACTTGTTGTTATCTGACTTTTTGATTATACCTATGCTAGTGGGTGTAAAGTGGTATCTCATTGTGGTTTTGATGTGCATTTCCGTGATGGCTCATGATGTAGAACATCTTTTCATGTGCTTATTGGCCATTTGTATATCTTCCTAGGAGAAACATCTGTTCAGATCCTTTGCCCATTTTTAATTGAGTTATTTGTCTTTCTGTTCCTGAGTTATAAGAGTTCTTTATTCCACGACAAGGGATAATTCTAGGAATAACTCCTAAGAGTTACTTATCCTAAGAACAAATCTTTTATCAAATGTACATTTTTCAAGTGATTTCTCCCAGTTTGTGACATGCTTTACATTTTTATAACAATATCCTGTGAAAAGCAAAAGTGTTACATTTTGATGAATTCCAGTTTGTTGATTTTTTTCCTTGTACAATTCATGCTTTTGCTTTCCTATTTAAGAAATATTTGCCCAGGAACTTCCCTGGCAGTCCAGTGATTAAGACACCACACTTCCACTGCTGGGGGCACGGGTTCAATCCCTGGCGGGGAACTAAGATCCCGCCTGTTGCGTGGTGCAGCCAAAAAAAAAAAAAAAAAAAATTCGCCCAGCTCAAGGTCACAAAGGTTTCCTCCTGTGTTTTCTTCTAGTAGTTGTATAGTTTTCACTCTTGCATTTAGGCCTGAGATCCATTTTGAATTAATTTTTGTATATGGTGTGGGGGTAAAGGTTGAGGGTCATTTTTTTTTTTGCCTATAAACATCCATATAAGGGCTTCCCTGGTGGCGCAGTGGTTGAGAGTCTGCCTGCCGATGCAGGGGACACAGGTTCGTGCCCCGGTCCGGGAAGATCCCACATGCCGCGCGGAGCGGCTAGGCCCGTGAGCCATGGCCGCTGAGCCTGCGTGTCTGGAGCCTGTGCTCCGCAACGGGAGAGGCCACAACAGTGAGAGGCCCGCGTACCGCAAAAGAAGAAAAAAAAAAAGTCCATATGAAAAGATATTCCTTTCCTCACTGAATTGCTTTCAGCTCTCAAAACAAGATATTCAATATGCAGCATTTTAATGATTAATTAAGGTGCAAAATAGATGCCTCCAGTTCATCTTTCAGCCTCATCTGTTTGCACACCTCCCTCTCTGGGATGGGGATCAGGGTGGAGGGGCTGAGACCTGGGAGTAAAGCTTGGTGATGAAAAGGCAGCCCATTTAACTTGTCAACACCTTGTCTAGACTCTGACATTAAAAACACTGGCCTCCAGGGGGCGATAGTCAACAGATTTAACAAGTATGACCCAGTTAAGGACCACTTCCCAGGGAAACTGTAGAATCTTCCGCCCCACCTCCCCCAGACATTAACCCTTACATTCTGAGGAGTTTGTCCCCGGGGTGGGGTGGGGGACCAGTGATGGGCTTGGGGTGGCAGTATTTCTTTTTTATTATTCAGTATTGAAATATTTGAATGTTTTCCAAGAACCAGCTCAGTATCATCTGCCTGCTTACCTCAAAATATCTCACTTCACACATATTCAAATATTTGTGGATAAAATGATACGCTGTGTGGGGTCTCCTGCAAAATCGTCCAGTCGAGGAAGGAGAGCATATGTAGGAATAGAGATAAGAAAAGATTTGCCCTGAATTGATAATGGGTGAAGCTAGTGGGTGGATACATGGGGGCTTCCTATATTCTCGTTCCAACCTTGGGGCATGCTTGAAAACGTCCCTAATTAGAATTTTCCAGACATGTCCCCCTCTGAGAATAGTGAATGGGGCCTTAGCTTCCGGGAAGAGGGCAGAGGCCTGAGTCCCACCGTCCTGTCTCAGCCACAGAGACCTGAAGCCTGAGAACCTGCTTCTGGATGAGAAAAACAACATCCGCATCGCGGACTTCGGCATGGCGTCCCTGCAGGTGGGGGACAGCCTCCTGGAGACCAGCTGTGGGTGAGTGGGGGCCCGGCCTCCTACGCCCCAGGGAGGGTTGTCAGAAGCCGGCCAGAAGCTCATACCACCTCTCTCTCTCTCAGGTCCCCTCACTATGCATGCCCAGAGGTGATTAAGGTGAGTGAGGGGCAGGTGGGGGGCGGGAGAGGAGCTGAAGGAACCTGGGAGAGATGAACGTCATGGCTGGCCCTTCTCCCTTCCAGGGGGAAAAGTACGATGGCCGCCGGGCGGACATGTGGAGCTGTGGAGTCATCCTCTTCGCCCTGCTTGTGGTACGGCGCTCCTCACCTCTCCTGCCCCCTTTCTAGAACAGTCCTGCCTGGTGGAAGCACAGAACATTTACTTCCATCCTCACCTCAGGGGTTGTTTCCCAAATATTTAGCTGGTACCAGGAAGGTGGGGGTATTCACCAACAGAGCAAAATCCTGGGGGCACCCCTCTCTGTGCCTGGAGCTAACTGTTCAGTCACAGAACTGTGAGATAGCCCAGGCGGGTCCCCCGGAAAGGGATGGGGCAGCCAGGAGGACTTGGAGCGCTTGGGAAAGTGGCTGTTTACTAAGTGATCCTGATTACAGTACTGTAATGATTAGTAGAACCAGACTGGGGAATATCAGCCCAGCTCCTACCACAGGGCCTTTGCACCTGCTTTTCCATCCCTCCCAGCCCGGTTGCTCACCTGGTTAATACTAGACTTCTTTTAGCTCCCAGTTCAATTGTCGCCCTTCCAGGAAGGCTACCCTGGCCCCCTTCACTCCCCGCATGTGGTCAGATTTCCTTGTGGTAGGCTATCTCCTTCCTGGCAGCTAACAGAGTTGTCATTGTGTGTGTAACTCCTTGAGGGATATCTCTCTGTGATTTCCCCTCCTCTTCAAAGCATTGGATTTAGGGCCCGCCCTAATGCCTGGATGATTTCACCTCCAGATCCTCAATGAATTATATCTGCAGAGACCCTATTTGTAAACAGGGTCATATTCTGAGGTTCTGGTAGACATGAATTTTGGGGGCACACCACTCAACTTGCTACACTCCCAGATTCCCATAGGCCTCTCTCATACTAGTCTGTGCTCCAGTGTCACCTCAATCACTCCATCACTATAGAGCTCCCTCACCAGCCTCTCCCACTCTGGGGTGTGAACTGTAGGAGGGCAAGGGCTTGCTTTGTTCACTCCTAGATCCTTGACCTGTAATGGACGCTCACTTTTTTTAAATGAATGAAGATTACCCCTCCTGAAACTAGGGAGAAGCATGTTTTCATTTTTTTAAATTTATTTATTTACTGTGCCACAGTTTGTGGGATCTTAGTTCCCAGACCAGGGATTGAACCTGGGCCATGTCAGTGAAAGCCTAGAATTCTAACCACTGGGCCACCAGGGAACTCCCTGGGAGAAGCATGTTTTTAAAGGACAGCCTCCAAGCTGCGGCCCCAGCCTCTTAGGCGCTGGAGCCAGACTGCCCATTGTCAAATCCCTGCTCCGCCACTCAGAGCTAGATGGTCTTGGGCAAATTGCTGGATGGCTCCGTGCCTCAGCTTCCCCACCTGCAAAGTGGAGATAGTAATAGCTCCCTACCTCTTGGGGCTTGCAGTGAGGACTAAATGTGTCAATGCGTGTGAGGCGCTTAGGCATTCGCCTGGAATAAGCTCTCGTAAGCTCTGTGTGTGAGGGGTCTGTTATTCCTCACACAGGGGGCTCTGCCCTTCGACGATGACAACCTCCGCCAGCTGCTGGAGAAGGTGAAACGAGGCGTCTTCCACATGCCCCACTTCATCCCTCCAGACTGCCAGAGCCTCCTGAGGGGGATGATCGAAGTGGAGCCGGAGAAAAGGCTCAGCGTGAGTTGGGGGGGCGGGGATGGAGGGACAGTGGGTGGTGGGGACAGAATCCCTAGGGGAGTCATGAGGATGGATTTCTAGACCTGCCCGTCAGTCCCTGGGGTGACGGCTGGGAGGGGCATCGCTGGCTGAGCCCTGGCCCTGGAGTCCTGCCCACCTGCCCCCAGACAGACAGACACACACACACACACACACACACACACCACACACCACACACCACACACACCCCACACGGAGTGCGCATGCGCTTACCGGCCCTTCCGAGGCGGAGCGGAGCGGCGGGGTGGGGGGGGCAGGTTGTCACTGCGCATGCGGGACCTGTACCCCGGCCGGTCCGGGGTAGTCAGAATGCGCCGCACAGCCGCCACTAGGGGGAGACGAGCTGTCTTGCTGTCGTACTGCCCTTGGTTGGGGCGAGGGGAGGGGCCACGTTAGGGACCCCCAACATCACCCAGTCTACTTTCACTGCGTGCCTACTGTGTTCAAACGATCTCACTTCTGCTTCTCTACGACCCACGCCCCTCACAGCTGGAGCAAATTCAGAAACATCCCTGGTACCTGTGAGTATGGGGGAACTGGACACCTGGGTCCCTGGCGGAGGGAGAGGACCCCAAATATCGTGGGTTCCAAAGCAGGAGAGCCGGCTACGGGGCGGGATGACGAGGGGCTTG
>NW_006795957.1:482927-503253 GCF_000442215.2 Lipotes vexillifer | reverse complement strand
ATGCCGAGGGTCTTGAATAAGGAGGTGCTAGGGACTCGAACTTCTGGGTCCTAGGGGAGGAAGACAGAGGTAGAGAAGAGGTTGGGGCCGAACTCCTGGGCCTGGACTCCCGGGTGTGAGCGGGGAGAGACCGGGGCCCGGACTCCTGGGTTCCCAAGGAAGGAGCAGGCTGGGCCCCGGGACCCCCGAGTCTCCGCTGAAGGAGATGCCCCCGATCCGCTGTAATTCTCCTTCTCCCCAGGGGCGGGAAACACGAGCCGGACCCGTGCCTGGAGCCCACCCCAGGCCGCCGGGTGGCCATGCGGAGCCTGCCATCAAACGGAGAGCTGGACCCTGATGTCCTGGAGAGCATGGCTTCACTGGGCTGCTTCAGGGACCGCGAGCGGCTGCATCGCGAGCTCCGCAGCGAGGAGTAAGACCCCCTCACTCTAACACATAACACCCTGGCCACATGGGGTGAGCTGCTGCAGCTCTCCCGACAGCCGGCAGGGGGCGCGCCGGAGCCTTGCACACTTGCAGACTCCCCTGATGGGGAGGTCCAGGCCACTAGAAAGGGTGTGGCTCAAAGCTCCCCCGAGGAGCTATTCTAGGGGGAACCTGGAGGGGGTGGTAGGACCAGTGGGAAAAAGAAACGATGCTGAAAAGTATTAGTAGATGCTGACACCAACTTAGTGCCTCACATAGTGCTTACATAGAGTAAGTGCTCAGGTGTTAGCATAATTATTATTAACGTTGAGTAAAATGAGGCTGAGATGTACACTGAGACAAAGGGACCAACCCTATTGATACCTAGGAGAATGGAACCGTAGACAGAGAAACTGAGTGGACTGAGCGCCACAGAGCCACAGACATAGGGTGGGGATGAGACCATCTCTGGCGCCTGACCTTTGACCCCAGTGCTCTCCTACCCGCCCGTTCCGCCCCCCCCCCCCATAGGGAGAACCAAGAAAAGATGATATACTATCTGCTTTTGGATCGGAAGGAGCGGTATCCCAGCTGTGAGGACCAGGACCTACCTCCTCGGAATGATGTTGGTGAGAAGGGCAAGGCTCGGAGTCCAGACCCCAGATTCCTGAGGGAAGAAAGGGCTGCAGGCCTTGAGCTTCTGCATTTAGACTCCCTGACTTGCTCTGTGACCTTTGTCAAAACCCCTCTCCACTCTGAGCCTCAGTTTCCCCATGTGTACGAGTGCCATGTACAGCTGGACCAGTGTATCTTTTGATTGGGTTGAAACTCTCGGCCCTCAGACCCACCCCGGAAGCGTGTGGATTCCCCCATGCTGAGCCGTCACGGGAAGCGGCGGCCAGAGCGGAAGTCCATGGAAGTCCTGAGCATCACGGATGCCGGGGGTGGTGGCTCCCCGGTGCCCACCCGACGGGCCCTGGAGATGGCCCAGCACAGCCAGAGGTGGGAACCTCTGCCCCTTCAGTGGGATCCACAGCCCTGGGTGGAGAGGGAGTTCAGGGCTCTAACCCCATACCCATCTCAAAGGTGCTGTGTGATTGGGACAAGTCTCCTTCCCTCTCTGGGCCTCATTTCCTCATCTCAAAGGAGTGTGGAAGGGAGAGGACATCTGAGCCTTCTGAAACCCTCCCACCTCATTTTTTTTTTCTTAATCTGTCCTGAAAATAGATCCCGTAGTGTCAGTGGAGCCTCCACTGGTCTGTCATCCAGCCCTCTGAGCAGCCCAAGGGTAAGGCCAGGTCCCAAATGGATTAAGAATGGGTAAGGGGGTGAAGACACTGTGGAGCAAAGATGAAACAGCAGAAATTACAACTCCCATGAAGTCTGGGGACGATGCCTCCTTGCCCCTAAAGGGCCAAAGACCCAAAGCCTCATTATTATTTTAGTCCATTGGCCATTTCCCACCTTAACAGGATTGCGTTTTCATTGTGTCTGAAGGGTTCCATTTATTCAGTTAACAAAAGCTAGTTGAGCGCCTACTGGGTACTAGTCACTGCTGGGTTTAGTCAGCATGATAGAAAAAGTCCCTGCCCTCCCCCGCAACAATGGGGGTTGGGGGAAATAATTGGACTACAAGTTTCAGCATGCTTTGGGGTGCACCTCTGTGAGTGTGTGCTAGTGGGCCTAGAGCCTCCTGAGAGTTGAGTCCACCCTCTCACCCGATTCCATCACTCTGCAGAGTCCGGTCTTTTCCTTCTCACCGGAGCCCGCTGGAGATGAGGCCCGGGGTGGGGGCTCACCGACTTCCAAAACGCAGACGCTGCCTTCTCGGGGCCCCAGGGGTGGGGGCGCCGGGGAGCAGCCCCCTCCCCCCAGTGCCCGCTCCACACCCTTGCCCGGCCCCCCAGGCTCCCCACGTTCCTCCGGGGGGACCCCCTTGCACTCGCCCCTGCACACGCCCCGGGCCAGCCCCACTGGGACCCCAGGGACAACACCGCCCCCCAGCCCCGGCGGTGGCGTCGGGGGAGCCGCCTGGAGGAGTCGTCTCAACTCCATCCGCAACAGCTTCCTGGGCTCCCCACGCTTTCACCGGCGCAAGATGCAGGGTATGGAGGTCCTTTGGGGGTGAAGGGGTTGGGGATGCGGACTCCTGAGTCCTAATGTGGGGGTGGGAGCTGGGGTCTAACATCTGGGTCCCTGGGAAGGAAGAGGCTGGCAGCCTGGACTCACACATCCTAGGTGAAGATGCTGTTGTGAGCAGAGATTCAGGTGTTGGGGAGAGAAGAGGCGGGGCCTCCAACTCTGGAGGAGGAGCTCGTCTGAAAGACACGCCCCCTTCAGTGCTCTGACTTACCTTCCCATTGGCTCATAGCTAGCAAGCCTCACCTCAGGAGGCGTGGCCTAACCAGGGGCCCATCCCTAGAGGGAACATGATGCCTGTGCCATTTGGGGTTTAGCTGCTGGGAAGTGAATAGACTCTGGGGTCTGGAACTTCTGGTTGGAGGCTACTGCTGGCCTGTGGGCTGGACACCAGGATGATGGACATGTGTTGACCATGCTCTCCCCTCCCCAGTCCCCACTGCCGAGGAGATGTCCAGTTTGACGCCAGAGTCCTCTCCAGAGTGAGTCTGACAAGGAAGGGAAGAGGGGCCGGAGGGGGGATTTCATTCCCTTAGCCCCTTCCCGACCCACCTCCAACCATCCCCTCCCACTCAGGCTGGCAAAACGCTCCTGGTTCGGGAACTTCATATCCTTGGACAAAGAAGAACAAATATTCCTCGTGCTAAAGGATAAACCTCTCAGCAGCATCAAAGCGGACATTGTCCATGCCTTCCTGTCGGTGAGGGGCCTGGGTCCCCAATGCAACCTCGCCGCCACAGAACTACAAGTCCCAGCAGCCTCTGGGGTTCACCACCTTAGCCCTGGCCTGAGTTCCACCTGGGGCTCATGAGATTTGTAGTTTTCCAGCCCGAGTTGGGTTTGGTCGTTGTGGGGGCATGGAGGCAGGAGAGGTTTATTGCGCCCTGGGGCTTGGAATTGGTGAAACAGGATCCTGAATTACAATTTCCCACATATTAGCATCCACCGAGGACTAGTGATTTGCCATTTCCCTACCACCAGGTCTGAGATTGGCAAAAGGAACTACTTTTTCCAGTGAACTCTAGGGCTGTCCACTGGGTCCTGTGGTTTTTTTGCTTTAGGGGCTCATGGGACTTAAAGTTTCTGAGACAGATGTGACTTTAGCCAGTGTTTGTGGAGGAAGGAAAAAGTTTGTTTCATGTGGTTCTGGAGCCTGGGGTTGGCACCAGATATGAGAGTCCTTATTACCTGGGGATTCAGTTGCTCGATCATTCCTCTGATGCCCTGTTTATAAGGCAGAGAAAACTACAAATCCCAGCGGACAGTGAGGCCTCCCAATGCCTTTCCTGTTATTCTTTCTCCCTGGTGGCTGAGGGGACTGGTGGTTCCTTGGGCATAGCTGGTCATAGGGCTGCTCATCTGTCCCCTGGAGTCAGGTCGCTGAAATCACTCCCTCCTTTTGTCCCCCACCTCTCTCAGATCCCCAGCCTGAGTCATAGTGTGCTGTCACAGACCAGCTTCAGGGCTGAGTACAAGGCCAGTGGTGGCCCCTCCGTCTTCCAGAAGCCCGTCCGCTTCCAGGTGGACATCAGCTCCTCTGAGGGTCCAGAGCCCTCCCCCCGGCGGGATGGCAGCAGTGGTGGTGGTGGCATCTACTCTGTCACCTTTACTCTCATCTCCGGTAAGTTTCCCTTGATGCAGCTGCCCCCAGCCTGGTGTGTGGGATGCTCAAAAGAGCTGAGATAGGGCAGCAGCCCAGGAGGGCAGCGAGCAGGGGGAGGAGATGGTGCTGACTCTGTGAGCCCCGTCCTCCCCCAGACCCCCCGCATCTCCTTCACAACATGCCAAGTGCTTTATGTGCACTACTTCCTTGAAGCTTCCCAGCAGCCTTTGAGGTTTCACAGAGAAGAAAACTGCATCCTAAAGAGGTAAATTGACTTGGCCAGAGTCACACTGCAGACCGTGACAGAGCTGGGGCTCAACCAAAGCCTCCTGACCTCAAAGCACTGGACTCCTCCTAGATTAAGACTGTGGTGCTCTGCTCTCAAAACTCATTTCTACGCCCAGAGCAGACATCACCAATCGATGACAACACTTCTTTCTGCTGAGCTCTGCTGCAGGCAGCCACAACCAATCAAGAGTTGGCACAAGAGATGAAAACCACAGAAGTTCCTTGCTTCCATTTCTACTTGGTCCCTGAGTCCTGATAACAAGAGTTTGGATAATGAGGAATACCTCTGTTTGTTGTCCTTGCCACCAATCTTAACATGGCACATCTGGGAGATGAGCTTGTTCCTAGAGTTTTTAACCAAGCTGCTCTGGGGCACTGGGGAATTACATCACCAAAATGAACTATGGCTCTTTTTTTTTTTCTTCTTTAAAGACTAACATGCAGAACTTTCTCAATGTTAAGATTTTTTTCCCTCCCATTTATTTTTCTTATGTTTCTGAGTCTTCATGGCCTCAACTAGAACCCGTTTAAATAGAAAACAACGCACATCTTTATTTTAAGTCGAATCTTTCTTAGTCCCACTTGCAAACCATAGATTTTTGCCCAGCCCCAATAGGGGGATTTTGAGGCAAGGGAGAAGAGTCCTTTGCTGGGTGGAGGGACTGGTTCCACAGGGTGGGAGCGCCTTCCCTGTCCCCAGCCCCAAGTCAGTCTTACTGATGAAAAAATAAATCAGTCCATCTAAAAAAAAAGAAAATTTTATTCATGGCAAACTGAGGATTATAACTGGGGAACAGCCTTTTGGAAAGCCTTAGGTGATCAAATATTTGGTCCCTCGATGCAAAGGTGGTTGCTTACTTGCCCTAAGTCCATCCTGTCCCTTGATGTTGAGTTTTAATAGCCAAGTTATTTCTTTCCCTTTAGGAGGTTGTACTAGTAAGATGTCTGGCATGGACTAAAGGTCAATTCCAAGTTGTCCACTAGGACTTATGCCACTTTTATCTTGCACTTGCATTGTGCATGTTCATTATTAGGCAGTAAATGCAGGCCTCAATTAACAAAACTAGAATTTAATATCCACTGAAATGTAATCTTTTTCTTTCTGAAATTACTCTCATTTCTACCAAATATAGCCAAATTAAGACTAATTTGTTTGCAAAATAAGTCTGGTTAATTGACCACATAAACTGTTTTATTTATTTATTTATTTTTCTAAATTTATTTTATTTATTTATTTTTGGCTGCATTGGGTCTTCATTGCTGCACTTGGGCTTTTTCTAGTTGCGGCCAGCAGGACCTACTCTTCGTTGTGGTGTGTGGGCTTCTCACTGCAGTGGCTTCTCTTGTGGAGCATGGGCTCTAGGCACGCGGGCTTCAGTAGTTGTGGCATGCCAGCTCAGTAGTTGTGGCACGAAGGCTCAGTAGTTGTGGCGCACAGGCTTAGTTGCTCTGCAGCATGTGGGATCTTCCCAGACCAGGGCTTAAACCCATGTCCCCTGTATTGGCAGGCGGATTCTAAACCACTGTGCCACCCGGGAAGCCCCTATTTATTTATTTATTTGTTTGTTTTCTGGCCTCACCACACAGCTTGTGGGATCTTAGTTCCCTGACCAGGGATTGAACCCGAGTCCACAGCAGTGAAAGCTCGCATCCTAACCACTGGACCGCCAGGGAATTCCAAACATAAGCTGTTTTAAATTGGCTGTGCTGGAACTTTTCATAAAGGATTTCAGATTGAATTTTTTTTTTTAGGAGTATAGTTGATTTACAATGTCATGCTAGTTTCAGGTATACAGCAAAGTGATTGAGTTTTACGTATACATATATTCATTCTCAAATGGACCTTTTTTTTTTTTTTTTTTAAACATCTTTATTGGGGTATAATTGCTTTACAATGGTGTGTTAGTTTCTGCTTTATAACAGAGTGAGTCAGTTATACATATATATATGTTCCCATATCTCTTCCCTCTTTGTCTCCCTCCCTCCCACCCTCCCTATCCCACCCCTCCAGGCAGCCACAAAGAACCGAGCCGGTTTCCCTGTGCCATGCGGCTGCTTCCCACTGGCTATCTACCTTACGTTTGTTAGTATATATATGTCCGTGTCTCTCTCTCGCCCTAACACACTTCACCCTTCCCCCTCCCCATATCCTCAAGTCTGTTCTCCAGTAGGTCTCTGTCTTTATTCCTGTTTTACCCCTAGGTTCTTCATAACATTTTTTTTTTCTTAAATTCCATATATATGTGTTAGCATACGGTATTTGTCCTTCTCTTTCTGACTTACTTCACTCTGTATGACAGACTCTAGATCTATCCACCTCATTACAAATAGCTCAATTTCGTTTCTTTTTATGGCTGAGTAATATTCCATTGTATATATGTGCCACATCTTCTTTATCCATTCATCCGACGACGGGCACTTAGGTTGTTTCCATCTCCGGGCTATTGTAAATAGAGCTGCAATGAACATTTTGGTACATGACTCTTTCTGAATTCTGGTTTCCTCAGGGTATATACCTAGTAGTGGGATTGCTGGGTCATATGGTAGTTCTATTTGTAGTTTTTTAAGGAACCTCCATACTGTTCTCCATAGTGGCTGAACCAATTCACATTCCCACCAGCAGTGCAAGAGTGTTCCCTTTTCTCCACACCCTCTCCAGCATTTATTGTTTCTAGATTTTTTGATGATGGCCATTCTGACTGGTGTGAGATGATATCTCATTGTAGTTTTGATTTGCATTTCTCTAATGATTAATGATGTTGAGCATTCTTTCATGTGTTTGTTGGCAGTCTGTATATCTTCTTTGGAGAAATGTCTATTTAGGTCTTCTGCCCATTTTTGGATTGGGTTGTTTATTTTTTTGTTATTGAGCTGCATGAGCTGCCTGTAAATTTTAGAGATTAATCCTTTGTCAGTTGATTCATTTGCAAATATTTTCTCCCATTCTGAGGGCTGTCTTTTGGTCTTGTTTATGGTTTTCAAATGGACCTTTTTTTAAAGATTGATTTATTATTATTATTTTTATTTTTATTTTTTTTTTAATTTTTGGCTGCATCGGCCTTAGTTGCAGCAAGCGGGATCTTTGTTAAGGCATGCAGGATCCTTCATTGCGGTGCGTGGGCTCTTCGTTGCAGAGCACGGGCTTCTCTGTAGTTGTGGCATGTGGGTTTTCTCTTCTCTAGTTGTGGCGCCTGGGGTTCTGGAGTGCGTGGGTTCTGTAGTTTGTGGCACCGAGGGCTTAGTTGCCCCTCAGCATGTGGGATCTTAGTTCCCTGACCAGGGATTGAACCTGCATCCCCTGCATTGTAAGGCGGATTCTGTACCACTGGACCACCAGGGAAGTCCCTCAGATTGAACTTTTAAAGAACCTCTTGAGGCCAGGAAATCCATGCCAAAGATGTGTCACAGATTCCACCTGAGATATCTATGTATTTGGATGAATTCCTCTCTTTTTGAGGTCCGTAAAATACTTTGGGCTTCTTGCACCTGTCAGGAGGTGGCTTTCCTTATCTACCTGAGAAAGCTGCTGGGAACCTAAGAGTTTCCAAAATCTAGAGACAACAGGTAAAGAGAAAAGGTACATGTTTCAATTCTGCTTATAAAGGAATAATTTACCAAATTGCCGCAAGTCAAGTCATAATTAGGTTGAGGGGAAGGGTTTCCTTATGTCTGGAAAACACAGATTAAAAACCAGCAATATTTCAGACAAAACCCCCAAATTATAACCATATTCATCAGTTCTCTCAGTCCTATGTGACTAATTCTTGATCTTAATCTTCATAACAGTTTTATGAAGCCACCAGGTTTCCCATTAGTATGCTTTAATTTCTTACCCAGTTCAGCAGTATGATCTGAAAGTTATCAGAAACCTGTACTTGTCAAAAAGTCCTTTCTATGAATCTTCTTGACAATTAAGCATTTTTTTTTGGCAAAAGCATCAGAGTACAACAATAACTGTCTATAAATGACAAAAGACTTTAACAATCAAGGCTAAAGACCTGATTCCAATGCGATTGACAAATGAACTTTGTTACTGCTGTGACATACGTTTTAAAATAATTACTAGAATTATGATTGATAACATTTTATCAGGACATACCAGATTTTTAGGAATTCCATATAATTTCTAGAATATATATATTAATGACATTGTGTGATACAATCTAAGAAATTTTATAACCTCTCATTTGACAATGCTTCCCATGTGATTTAACATACAAAATAAACTTAATTAGTTTAATATTTCTCTCTGAGATGCTCCAGGGGCCCTCTCTGAAGCATCCCAAAGTTAGCTAGAGGTCAAAAGAACTTCGATTAGAATTTGATATTTGGAAAGTTCGTCAAAATATCAAAAAGAGGACTTCCCTGGTGGCGCACTGGTTAAGAATCTGCCTGCCAATGCAGGGGACACAGGTTCGAGCCCTGGTCCAGGAAGATCCCATATGCTGTGGAACAACTAAGCCCGTGCACCACAACTACTGAGCCTGTGCTCTAGAGCCCGCAAGCCACAGCTGCTGAGCCCGTGTGCCACAACTACTGAAGCCTGCTCGCCTAGAGCCCGTGCTCTGCAACAAAGAGAAGCCACCACAATGAGAAGCCCGCGCACTACAAGGAAGAGTAGCTCCCGCTTGCAGCAACTAGAGAAAGCCTGTGCACAACAACGAAGACCCAACGCAGCCAAAAATAAATTAATTAATTTTTTAAAAAAACAAAAAGATTTCAAAACAATTGGTCAAATAGGACATAGGTCACTGTATTCACTTAACCAAAGTCACAAAAAAGATTTCAAAAGCAAATAGTGAAAGTTGTTAACAGATTACCAGCTAAAGAAACTTTATAATATGTTTTCAAAAGCAGATCAGGGGCTTCCCTGGTGGCACAGTGGCTGGGAGTCTGCCTGCCAATGCAGGGGACACGGGTTCGTGCCCCGGTCCGGGAAGATCCCACATGCCGCGGAGCGGCTGGGCCCGTGAGCCATGGCCGCTGGTCCTGTGCGTCCGGAACCTGTGCTCCGCAACGGGAGAGGCCACAACAGTGAGAGGCCCGTGTACCACATAAAAAAAAAAAAAAAAGCAGATCAATATTTTCAGAAAACTTTGTCCTCTTAATAGAGAGAAAACCAAATTCAGGTTTTGTAACACTTTAATACTAAAATTCATTTACGGGAATTCCCTGGCAGTCCAGTGGTTAGGACTCGGTGCTTCCACTGCCGAGGTCCTGGGTTTGATCCCTAGCCAGGGAACTAAGATCCCACAAGCTGCACGGTGTGGCCATAAATAAATAAATAAATATAAAATTCATTTACTTAATTAAATTCAATTTAATCTTAGCCAATCCTGAACATGCACAAAACTTTTTCCTCGGGGTTCCTTTTCCCTTAACAAAAGGTATTTCCATTCTTTATATTGTCTTTTACTGAAAACATACCTTCCATTTTTCTTGCATACTGAAACGTTTATTTTGGTAGCTTTAGTTACATATGCATAATTCTTAACCTTAAAGCTTAGTTTCTAGCACAAACTAAGTAGTAAGCAAGTGTGAACTTTTACATTAGCATCCCATAGGTTAGCAAACTTATAAATACTGTTTATAGTTTCTAGAAAAAGTATTTTTTTTCCACAGAAAATGTCTTAGTGTGGCATCAACCATATTTATTAATAGTCCTAATTACCTTTAGTTTCTCTGTAAAAGGAAGCATTTATTCAGTAATTACTGTTCCAGTATCTTATTTGGAAAGGATCTGGATATTCAATGGATTCCTGTAGTTTAACTTAATTTAGCAAAACTCCATGAAGTTTCAAGTTATCAAAATCTGGATAGACATTCCCAAGACAATTTTTCCTAAAAAGTTTTCCTAAAAGTGCTTATCTCGTTTACGTCTATTTTATTTACTGAAAAGTTTCATCACATCTAGTTATTTTTCTTGCTGACAAACTTTGTAACAGGAATAATATCTCATTTATTTCATTTCTAGTAAACCTAGGTACAATAAAAATATTACACTTAACGCCGATGACTCTAAAGACATGTCCGTATTAATTAATGCAGGGGCTTCCCTGGTGGCGCAGTGCTTGAGAGTCCGCCTGCCGATGCAGGAGACGCGGGTTCGTGCCCCGTTTCTGGAAGATCCCACATGCCGCGGAGCGGCTGGGCCCGTGAGCCATGGCCGCTGAGCCTGCGCGTCCGGAGCCTGTGCTCCGCAAATGGGAGAGGCCACAACAGTGAGAGGCCCGCATAACGCAAGGAAAAAAAAAAAAAAATTAATGCAACAAGCTTCAGCTAAATTTAGTACCAGATATTAATGCTATACTCAATATTTCCCAGTTCACGCAAATCTGAAAGTCATTGGGGTTAGTTTTTTTCTATTTCTGAGAATCTATATAAGTGCCTAATTTCCTTTCCTTGTAAGTGTAATTTCCACTTACAAACTAATTTTGGCAATAACACGTTTTCAACACACATATACAGATACATACAAACACACAGACAGACACATACAAACACAGAAACAGACACCCCACAGTTTCCATTCCAAAATGTCAGCCATGAATCAGTTACAATAATGTAAAACCCATCCGTTACAAAACAGGCTGGATTCAAATTCCCTGTCTCCCTTTTGTTCTTTCTTTTTATAAGAGTGACCTTTCCTGAAATTTGCATTTTAAAAAGATGGTGGAATTAAGGGTTCCTAGAGAAGACCAGGTAGAATATTTGCATATCAAAGGCATAGGAGGAGAAAGGCAAGTTCTCCTAGAAGGACTTTGTTCTCTTAAGGCCAGAATTTTTTTTTTTCCAATACTTAACAAACCTCTTAATGTAAAGAGGGAAGGTTTGGGGAGTGGTAAAAGGATTGGTGGGTTTTGGATTGTTTCTGTAGCCGCACCTCTGGTCCTGTAAAGACTAGATTTGTAAGACAAGGACAGTTCTTAATTCCTAAAGAATTGGGTGGCCACCTCAGTGTTTGATCAAAGGACTGACATACCCATTCACCTATGTTGGAATGTTTTACTTTCCCTCGTTTAGCTGAGGTGAGAAGACACCCGCACCCCCCCATATTCCTATCAGGCTCCGAATTTCAGCTGTGGTCAGTTTAGTCATACCGGTGGCCTCCCATCTTGGTAATCCATTTACTAACACTTTTGAGCATCCTCCCTGGGTTTTAAGAAATCCTTTAACTGTGGCCAGTCAGTTAGGCCTTTGATCTGAAGAGGCTCACCTACAGCCTCAGGTGGTCCCATTTCTAAAGGTAACCATTTAATGGCATCGTCAGAGTGGACAGGCACTCCAGACAGGATTATTAGAATAAGTAGTCAAATAAAGGAGGATAGAGGGGAGCAGTAAAGTTTTAGGTACCTTTTAGTTACCTTTTATATCATTGATCTTTCATTAGCCTTCTGCAACAAATCTTTCAATGAGACCTTTTTTTTTGGCCACATCACACAGCTTGCGGGATCTCCGACCAGGGATGACCAGGGATCGAACCCCAGGCCCCTGCAGTGAAAGTGCTGAGTCCTTACCACTGGACCACCAGAGAAGCCTGTCAATGAGGCTATTTTGGAATTTTGAAGCCTTTCAAAATTCTAAATATGAATGAAAATAGGAAAATAAGATGAGAGGTCTCTAAAATTTTACAGTTGAGAAGTTTTCCCAATTCAAAAGATCCTAGAAGCTAGCGCTACTAATATTTTCCTATGCTAACCTAATTTTAAAAAAGAGAAAAACTCTTAACTACTGTTGTTTCCAGTAGACCCTGTGGACAGAGGTCCAGGAGACTGCAGGGTTTTACTGCGCATGAAAAATCAGTTTTGGGGTGCTTAAAGGAACCCATCTTGGGGACTTCCCTGGTGGTCCAGTGGCTAAGACTCTGTGCTCCCAATGCACGGGACCCGGGTTTGATCCTTGGTCAGAGAACTAGATCCCACATGCCGCAACTAAGAGTCTGCATGCCACAACTAAAAGATCCCACGTGTCGCAACTAACACCCAGTGCAGCCAAATAAATAAATAAATATATATTTTTTAAAAACCGAAAAGAAGCCTATCTTGGCCATTTCAGGACAGATTTCCTTTAGTTCCAATTAAGTAGTTGCAAACATACATAAGCCCAGCTGGTATTCCCATTGGTGGCTGGTTGAACGGGAGCTGTTTGGCCTTTGAGGCACAATTTCCCATTATTAATGTCTAATTCAGCCTAATGTCTAATAGCCTAATTCAGATATGAAATATGATCTAAACAACTTTCTGAGGGCAGTGTGGTGGATTGCATGTGCACTGCATCTGAGTCTAGCTCCCCAAGGAGTTACCCGTGGGTTACTTCGACTCTTTTACCTGTCTCGGTTTCTCCCTGCGACAGCCTAAAACCATCACAGGTGCTCGGAGTTCTAGGTTATCAGCCTCAGTTGCCCATCCCCCCTCACACCTCCACGAGCAGTATTTACTTAATGGTTATGGTGGGTCTCCCTTTTTCTTAAGAGCTGAATAATTCAGTCTCTCATTTCACTAGCAACAGTTTTGTTCAGACCGTATAGCAACTTTTTTTTTTTTTCAATTCAAGCCAAATTTATTTATTTTATTTTTTACTTTTTGGCCTCACCGGGGGCCATGTGGGACCTTAGTTCCCCGACCAGGGATCGAACCCACACCCCCTTGCAGTGGAAGCCAAGGAGTCTTAACCACTGGACTACCAGGGAAGTCTTCCATTCAAGCCAAATTTAACAAAAACCCAGCCACCTGTGTTTCTCTGGGCCTCTTGCCCAGATCCCCAGGTCCTGCCTAGGGAATACACCAGTGCCCCTTAAAACTCCAAGTCTTAAGTGAAAACAGCTCGAATAAAATTTTCAGGATCATCACTCAAACAACAAGATCCAACTATCAGGAGAACTCGTCAGAACCCCTGAGAAGAACACCTGAGGAGTACCGAGAAGCTGGGGGGGCCCAATGGGCCCATGCTGGTACTTAGTGTTGGTTCCGGTAGACTCCACGTGCCCTCTGGTGGGTGTCTCTCATATCCTGCCGGCTACGCCATGCAAGGCAACGAAAAAGTTAATCGGTCAATCTAAGAAAAAAGTGGAAAACTTTATTCAAGCCAAAGTGAGGATTATAACCCAGGAACGGCCGCTCAGAAAGCTCCGAGACTGTTCCGCCATTAGAGGTCAACCCACAGTTATATAAATTTTTGAGACAGAGGGCTGTACATTAAATGACGTGTTATTGACAGTTTACACAATCCAGGTACAAAGCGAGTAGTGGATTACGGGTCTTCGGTGGCCCCTGACAAGATTAAGAAGGTTACCTCCTAAGCAGGTGTGGTTAATGCAGGTGCACAGCACACACTAAAGGGGAGGGAGGAGGCCCAAACCGGCAGAGAAAATTGCGTTTGAAGTTTCTCGTCTTGTTGTAAAATGTGGATTTTGTTTCATCAGTCTGTTTCCCTGCCCCTTCCAGGTCCCAGCCGTCGGTTCAAGCGGGTTGTAGAGACCATCCAGGCTCAGCTGCTGAGCACTCATGACCAGCCCTCCGTGCAGGCCCTGGCAGGTGGGAGACACCTTGGGGCACCCGTGGGGCGGAGGGGAGACTTCCTGGTGGCCAGGTGCTGCGGTGGGAGCGGTGTTACTGGCGAGGCTTCAGCTGTGGGGCAGCAGGGCCCACCTGCTGTCCCACTTAGGTCCTACCTGCAATGCTGGGAGCAGGTTCCCAGAGAGGCTGGGGCCTGAGCTCTGAGGGAACCAGGCCATCCTGAGCCTGAGAAGGCCTCACCAGGGAGGGGACCTCCAGGGATCCCTAAGGGGATGAGCCGTCTCTGTCTCGGAGGTAGCGGAGCTTTCTGCTGACAGAGGCTCCTGAACTGTGTTCTGGAGGAGGGTGGCCGGCCATCCTGGTTTGCTCAGGTTGGAGAGGTCCCTGGGATGCAGGAGTTTCAGTGCTAAAAGCGGGACAAGTTGGTCATCATCTCTGCAGATGCTCAGACTCTTCTGGCCCTGCTGGGCCTGGCTTTCAAGGACTTGGGCGTCCACCCGGGAGCGGGCGAGGTCTGTGCTCCAGGGGGAAGGGGCTTCCCTTCACCCACCAGCCCCGGTCTTCGGGAGCAGAATTCCCTAGCAGCCAGGGATCAGCGAGGCCAGGGTCACAAACAACAAACTCCATAGTTCAAACAACATCAATTTATTATCATACAGTCCTAGAGATCAGAGGTCCCGCACAGGCTAAGCAGGCTAACACCAAGGCACCTGGAGGGAGGGCCTCAGTAGTAGGGAGCTGGAGAAACTCTGCCTTCTGTTAGTCTGGTTCCCCAGGGCAACCAGAAGTGAGGAAGGCCCCCTGAACCTCTCCAGACCCGGTTGCCAAGGAAAGCTGGCCTTGACAACCAGAGTTCCTAAAAGGGCATGCATTCATGTAGGACCCACAGACACCCAGGGCCCGAGCCACATGCCTTATAAGGGGAGTGGGGCAATGGGGGACCTCTGGGTCTGCCCCAAAGAGGGGCAGCTCCAGTGGTTGCTATGGCAACAAGGCCTCCAGCAATCAGTGTCTCTTAAGGGGCTGGCCTCTGCTATAGGTACTATTCTGGGCCCTACAGAAACTACTGCATGGCTGCTGGCAACCAGCACTGCCACCACAGTCCCCTAGTCGGGGTCAGTGAGGCCCCACAGAAAGATAACCGCAGTCATGCAAGCCCAGCTGGGAGAGCCCGAGACCCCCAAACAATCTGCTGTGGGCTCTGCTGGGCCCCATTAACAACCAGTGGAAAGTAAAGGGGCCCTTTGGCCATGATCGGGGGACTCAGACAGTGCTGTAACCAGAGTCTCTGAGGATGTCTCCTGAGCTGGGCCGGCCAGGTCTCACTGGGGCGTGGCCTGGCTTCCAAAGCCTTAGGTTTGGGGGTGCCTGGGACACGTGACTTGTTGGTCTAGGGAAGCCAGGCCTAGTTGCTGGCGTGTGTGACCCCTGGCAGCCACCTCCCCTGCTGGAGCACATCCCTGGGCTCGGTACCCCTGGGGTTCCTGAAGCCAGATCGCTTCCTCCCCAACAGACGAGAAGAATGGCGCCCAGACCCGGCCTGCCGGGACCCCGCCCCGAAGCCTGCAGCCCCCGCCCGGCCGCCCAGACCCAGAGCTGACCAGCTCTCCCCGCCGAGGCCCCCCTAAGGACAAGAAGCTCCCAGCCACCAACGGGACCCCCCTACCCTGACCCCAGGGGGCCGGGAAAGGAGGGGCGCCCCCTCCACCCCCCTTCCCTGCCCCCCAACTGTGAATCTGTAAATAGGGCCCAAGGAGTACGTAGGGAGGGGGGAGACACAACAAACCCGGCCTTGCCCTGCAGGGATAGGGCTCAGGGGGCCGTGCCCAACGGGGGTGGTTCTGGGGGGACTGGGGGGGGGAGCTGTTTCTATTTTATTTATTGATTAATTTATTATTTTATTTATTGATCAATCTCTCTGCGGGGTGGGGTGGGGGAGGGATGGGGTCTGGTTGGGGTGGCTTAGCAGATCCGGACGGACAGGGCCATCTGTCCTTGTGTCCCCACCTCCCCCTTCCTGGGCCCCCCTCCCCTGGTCTTCTCCCTTCCCCCACGACCTTCTGTACGGATTTGCTCTCTGGAAGGAATTCTGATTTCGCGTGATCCTGCCTGCGTCCGTGTCTCTGATTCCGCCAGCGGCAAAAAAAAAAAAAATTAATAATAATAATAATAAATATCCTTGATCAGGGATGGCTGCTGGCCTTGGCCTCTCGCTTCCTGGGTGGCCTTGGTTGCAGGGGCGGAACCAGATGGCAGGGACAGGAGGTGTGAAGACGCTACGATGACCAGGTGTTCAGAGCTGGACCTTCAGGGAGATGGGGGAGGCCGGCGGGGGGCTCAGGCTGCCAGGGCCCGGCTGGAGACACAGGGTGCAGCCGTCCAGGCTGGAGAAGTCCACCGCAAAGAGGCCAAAGAGGATGAACAGCAGCATGGCGACGACCCATTCACAGGCGGCAGAGGCTGAGCGCAGTGACCAGGTGTGGAGGACAACCACTGTACACCAGGGTCAAGGGCACAGCGCCACGGGGAGGATCCGCAAGCCCGGCTAGGTTGCTGAGTGACCTTGGGCAGGCTGAGACCATCCATCTCTGGGTACCCTCTCTTGACATGTCCACCCTGCCCTGGCTGGAATGGCCCCTCTGGCTGGACACCCTCCTTGGCAACGCCCAGACACTCTCAAATGGATGCCCTCCAGTTCCCGCCTCTGTCTCAAGCTGTTTTCTAAATGTTTGCCCTTGCATGTTTCTCCGGTTTGCACTGCATTCCCAATATCCCAGAACGAGGCTCCTATCTTCCTGTCGGCCTTCCCTGACCCCATGAAGGCTCTGCCATCTCCCCACTTGCCAGGGCCAACTGTCTGCCATTGCTTCTACCTCCAAAAATGCAGGGCTTCCTAAAGATGCCTCCACCCCACCCGCCAGCCTCAGGCTGTGCTTGCAACTTTGTTCCCCGACCCAGGGCCCACAGGCCCTTCCTGCTCACTCCCAAACAGAATCCCCCTTTCTCCCTAAAAGCTCTTCCTCTTTCTGGGTGCCCCGACCTCCGTAACCACACCGTCCACTCCTGTCCCCTAGCAGACCCGTGGGAATCGCCTTCGTCCCCTCCCTCCTCATCCCCATGGCCAGCTGGACACCCCAAGTCTTGTCCTCTCTTTCTGGCCTGGCATGTCTACTGGTTGGCCCTGTCCCTCCTCCGGCTCCACAGTCCCAGCTCTTTAAAACTCTTTTGTAACCACTGGTCAACACATACTCTGAGCTCCCACCTTGCAGAGATGCCTCTCGTTTTCTGGGAGCATCCCTCTCACTGGAGCACTCCTCATCCCACCTAGATCAGATTAGACATCATTTCATTCGTTCAAGGATTTCTAGACAGTGAATAAGGCCAACACCATCCCCAAGCCCCACCGATCCTAGAACAAAGAAGTGCTTACCCCAGAACTGACTTTGTAACTCCCCCACTCACAAGCTTTCTGTGGCTCCCTATTGCACTTGTACAGAAGCATAAGCCTGTAATCCCTCACTTTAGCGCTGCAGATGCTCATCTCTGGCCCTGCCAGCAGCCTCATCTCCTCCCCTGGGCTGGTTTTCCCACCCTCCGCATGTACCCGTGGTGTCCCTCCCTCCCTCCCTCCCCCAACCCAGGCCAAAAGCAGCTGGTTCTGCAAGACCAGCTCAAATGCCAGGTCTCAGACCTCTCTTTGCAGCCTTCTAGCCCTTATGGCACTCAGCTGACCATTTTATGGTCCTGTCCCCCACTTCCCGCATCCAAGGGATATCAGAGCCCCACAGAATGAGAACCCTGTGGCCAAACTGATCAGCACAGGCAGGATTTTGAAAGGGGCCGCCTAGACCTCATCGTTAACTGCACCTGCTGCTGCACAGGACGGATGCTGGTTCTGCAGCTGCAGAAGGCTGAGCTCGGGAGCCAGCCCTTCCGATCCATTTCACTGGATTCAATTTGCTGCTCTGGGAAACGAGAGCGCCACCTCCATTTTGCTGGGAAAATGGATCCAATTTTCCAAAGGGATCCGCTGAATGCAGCCTGCCCAGGGTCTCAGCTGGGTTCCCTCCAGCCTCTTCTGGATGCCAACGACCTCTGGCCTCCCCTTCCATCATCCCCACAGGGGGCCACAGTCCCCAAGGCTTAGCATGCAGCCCCTCCTCTCTCTCAGAGCACTCTGCTTCTCAGTAATCATCATTATTCTGATAAAAGCAACTCCATTCTACAGATAGGGGATCTGAGGCTCAGAGAGTGGTTTGGCTCACCCAGAGGTGTGCTGAGCTAGTGGGTTCTGGGGTGACTCAGAAGTGGGCTGGAATCAAGGCTCCACCCACAGGCTTGCTGGTAAATGTGTAACAACTGGCTCTGATTTGTAGCATTTGTCAGTTTCTTGGCCGTTTCAAGCTATTACTAACATGACATCACTGCACATGGACCTGCGAAGAGATACACACAGACAGCTCAGGAGACCCTGTACCAGCCACCTCCAGCCTACCACCAGCTCTGCCATTGAACTTCGTGACAGTTCTTGGCCATCTGAACCTCCGTTTCCGGTCTTAGCCAGCACGATGCCCCGCACAGAGTGGTACCCCAAACGGACTGCTGTCATCGGTTTATCGATCTCCCAACATGTATTGGTTACTCACTATGTGCCAAGCACCATTCCAAGCAACTCACATGTGTCATCTCCTGCATTCCTCACATTCCTTATTATTATCCACATTTGATAAATGAGGAAACTGAGGCACTGAGAAGTTAACAAACCAGAAGAGTTCCCCCTGCTCCCCCAACTAGTATGTGGAGGCAGCGTGACCCCAGAGCCGCGGGACTCGGTGACAACACCACTATAATCCTGCATGGAGACCGAGGCTGAGAAAGGAAGGAGCACCCTCAATAGCGCACAGCAGACCCACCCCAATGAAGCCGTACCCCCAACACCTGTCCCCAGCCCCAGGAAGGATACTGGCCACTGTGAGGATGGTGCAAATGCTGCAGAGGACCAGACGGAGTGGCCCGATCCAGGGAGCCCCAGGTTGGGGCAGGCTCTTCATCCTCCAGAAGAGAAGGAGCTGTAGCCAGAAGTAGAATATTCCCACAAAGAAGGCAAAGAAGGCCCCCGTCAGGTGCGTGGCCTGCTGGTTCTTTTCCTGGGAGAGGAAGGGAGCAGAGTTGAGGGGCAGACCTGTGGGAGGGAGAGGGCCACACTGCCATGCGGGGAGGCGCCAGGACCAACTCCACGGACTGTGCTCGAAAACTGCCATACCCGGCGAATGGCTGATTGATTAGGTGCATTGGCTATTGTCAGCTCCATGAGGCCAGGCATTTATTTAAACCTGCTGTTCACTGCTGGGGCCTCCATCCCTAAAACAGGGCCTGGCACATAGTAGAGCCTGGTAAAAAAATTTTTTTTAATTAATTTATTTTGTTTATTTATTTTTGGCTGCATTGGGTTTTCGTTGCTGTGCACGGGCTTTCTCTAGTTGCAGCGAGCAGGGGCTACTCTTCATTGTTCTACGTGGGCTTCTCATTGCGGTGGCTTCTCTCGTTGTGGAGCACAGGCTCTAGGCGCGCGGGCTTCAGTAGTTGTGGCACGCAGGCTCAGTAGTTGTGGCTCGTGGGCTCTAGAGCGCAGGCGCAGGTTGTGGCGCACGGGCTTAGTTGCTCCGCTACATGTGGGATATTCCTGGACCAGGGCTTGAACCTGTGTCCCCTGCATTGGCAGGCGGATTCTTAACCACTGCGCCACCAGGGAAGCCCAAGCCTCGTAAAATATTAGTGGAATAAATCCTTCGTTCTCAACCTGGGTGGAAGAGAGCAGATTGTTGCCACCAAGGGGGTAAAAATTGGTTCTTGGAGGGTGAAAAAATATTAAATATTACAATGGTTTCTGGCTTACAGATATAGTATGTATTATATTAAAATGTTTTCATATTAAAAACTCCATGGCGGGGGTGGGGTGGGGTGGGGGGAATTTCCCTGGTGGTGCAGTGGATAAGACTCTGTGCTCCCAATGCAAAGGGCCTGGGTTCAATACCTGATCGGGGAACTAGATCCCACGTGCATGCCGCAACTAAGAGTTTGCATGCCACAGCTAAGGAGCCGGCAAGCAGCGACTAAGGAGGCCACAGCCCACAACAAAGGAGCCCACATGCTGCAACGAAGGAGTCTCCCTGCCGCAACTAAGACCCCACGCAACCAAATAAATAAATAAATATTAGGAAAAAAATAAAATCTTCATGGAGGGAAAGGATGATTAGGAGAAAATGTCTAAAAAACTCTTCTGGGGACTTCCCTGGCAGTCCATTGGTGAGGACTCCAGGCTTCCACCGCACGGTGCTCGGGTTGGATCCCTGATCCGGCACTAAGTGAGGCAGGG
>NW_006795957.1:480554-482917 GCF_000442215.2 Lipotes vexillifer | reverse complement strand
GGGGGGAGATATAATGATTAAAGGAAAACAAAGGTTAATGAACACAGGAATACATGATAAGTGAATGATTTGCTATGCAAATGTCATGGGGAATTTTTGTTAAGTTGGAGGCAGCCTCTTGTCTAAACACCCTGCGGCTTCCACGGCCTTTTGGCGGGAGAGATTTGGAATCAGAGACATCATACTGAAAAACAAATCGATAAAAAATAAAATGATAAAATAAATCAATAAGATTTCTCCTATTACTAATCCGTTTATTTATTCTACAAATATCTACTGAGATTTGTGGCTAAGAATGTGGGCTTCTGGAGTCTACGAATCTGGGTTCATCTCTGACCACCACGAACCGGCTGATAAAGAAATATCTCCGGGGGATTTGACCAGGAAGGACCTCCCTGGAGTTCTTGTGGAGATGGGTTAAAATAACCCGGCACAACGTACAAAGCTAGTGCCTTCTGCAGAGAGAACACTCCATCGATATGGCAAACATTAGGAATAAGTGGGGAATTCCCCCGCGGTCCAGTAATTAGGACTCCACGCTTTCACTCCCCAGGGCCCCGGTTCGATCCCTATTTGGGGAAATAGGATCGAGCCAAGCTGCGCGGTGCGGGGTGTGGGGCGGGAGGGGGAGTGAACTGAGAATTTTTTTTTTTTTTCCTTCGGTACGCGGGCCTCTCACTGTTGTGGCCTCTCCCGTTGCGGAGCACAGGCTCCCGACGCGCAGGCTCAGCGGCCATGGCTCACGGACCCAGCCGCTCTGCGGCACGTGGGATCTTGCCGGACCGGGGCACGAACCCGTGTCTCCTGTATCGGCAGACGGACTCTCAACCACTGCGCCACCAGGGAAAACCATGAGCTGAGAAATTTTATCATTAAATGGGGCTATGGCAGTGAATTACCCCAAACTCCTAGGGGTTAACGGAACGATTACAAAGAGCCTCCCACGAGGCCTCTATCCAGAGACCAGAACGCCCTCCCTCCACGGCCCGAGAGCCACAAGAGAAATACAAGTCCCAGGAGCCCGTGCGGGGACCAGCCCCCCCCAAACCAGAAGTCTGTGCCCCGGAGATGCTGGGAGTTGTAGTCCCAGACTCGGGCGGGCAAGAACCTGGGCTGGCGTGCTGCGTCTCACCTGAAAATTGCCCACTATGGAGGTGCCCAAGGCGCAGAGGAGCCCTGTCCACAGGATCAGCTGGTTAGGCCACTTTCCGACCCCCCAGTCCCGAAGCTGGTGGTAACGGAGAATGCAGGTCCAGGCGGCTGGGAGGAGAGGGAAGTGCGCGGGAGGCCCGAGCCCCAGACTCCTGGGTAGGGGGTGGGGGGTGGGGTGGAAGAGACTGTGGGTCCTGGAGTGAGTGCCCAGCTCCTGGATTTGGGGGAGGAGGAGGCTGGGTGCCGGGGCCCTCTTGGCGGGGTGGGGCTAGCACCGAACGAAGTGTGCGCGGGAGTATTTACCCAAAGCAGCTCCCAAGTTGAGCACCTGGCTGAAGATGCAGCTCTCAGGGGGGCTATTTCCACATCGACTGGGGGAGATAAAGGGTCATCCTGTAGCTCCTCAGAACCAGGACCCTCTTCTTTCCTCCCTCCAGACCCCCCCCCACCCCAAGCACCATAACTACCTGATATAGGGGAAGCCTTCAGTGAGGTTCACAGCCTTGTTGGCCACAGCAAGCGAAAAACTGAAGTCGAGGAGACATCAAAGAGAGTACAGGGAGTTCGACGAAACTTTTCTTTTTGTTACGCGCAGAAACCGGACTTCTAGCTCCCCCTCCCTCGGACCCAGGGGTCCGGGCCGCCAGCCCCTCCCCCCTCAGACCCAGGGGTCCAGGTCCCCGGCCCCTCCCCCTCAGACCCAGGGGCCCAGGGCCCCAGCCCCTCCCCCCTCAGACCCAGGGGTCCAGGTCCCCGGCCCCTCCCCCTCAGACCCAGGGGCCCAGGGCCCCAGCCCCTCCCCCCTCAGACCCAGGGGTCCGGGCCCCCAGCCCCTTCCCCCTCAGACCCTGGGGTCCGGGTCCCCAACCCCTCCCCCCTCAGACCCAGGGGTCCGGGTCCCCAACCCCTCCCCCCTCAGACCCAGGGGTCCGGGTCCCCAGCCCCTCCCCCTTCAGACCCAGGAGTCCAGGCCCCCAAGCCCTCCTCCCTCAGACCCTGGGGTCCAGGTCCCCAGGCCCTCCTTCCTCAGACCCAGGGGTCTGGGTCCCCAGCCCCTCCCCCCTCAGACCCAGGAGTCCAGGCCCCCAGTCCCTTCTCCCTCAGACCCAGGGGTCCATCCTGCCTCTAACACTCACACGGTCCAGATGCCAGCAGTAGCCCAGAATGCCAGGAAGGCAGGCAGCAGGGACAGGTATCCCCACATGCCGGGG
>NW_006795957.1:461092-480544 GCF_000442215.2 Lipotes vexillifer | reverse complement strand
AAGAGAGGGGCAGGGACTGAGGTCACGACTTTATCTGTCTGTCTCGGGTGAGCAACCAGCCCTAAGGGTACAGGTGTGTCATATTGTGGCCACCGCCCCTGAGGCCTCCGTTGGCTCCCAGGCATAAGTAATGGGCAAAGGTCCGGTCTAATGAGCCAGCTGTCTGCTTGGGAAACATTCCCTATCTTTTGCATAGTCCTTTGTCCTGATCTCCTAGTTTCTCTTAGCTGTCCTGCTCCCACCCAGCTTCTGAGACTCTCCCAGCCCCTCCCTGCACTGCCAGCTTCTGGACTCCCCCTGGATGCTCACCTGTCTGGGCTCCCTCTGGCTCTCTCCGCCCTGGGACTGGCGCTGCGTGAGAGGTTTGGGGAACAGGGCTGGGTTGTGGGGTGGGACTGTCGGCGTTCCAGCAGAGCCAAAGACACTGTCGGGCCAAGAATATGACCTCCACACTCTTCAGGACCTCACCCCCAAACTGCCACTTCCCGTCTCAGAACCGAGCAGGCAGCACCTTAGCTTCCAGGGGCCCCTAGCTTCCTTCCTCCCACTTTATAGCTTCAATGTTCAAGCTCCCAGCCCTTGTCCTCCTCAAGACCCAGAAATCTGAGCCTCTAGCTCTCTCCACCCTTCCTCCCTTGGGGACCCCGAAGTCCAGGCCTCCAGTGCCTTCCAGAACTCATGCAATTGTTTCTAGCCCCTGAGGTCCATCCTCCCAGCTGTTACCTCCTCGGGGATGGAGAATCCAGACCTGCAGGTGCCCGCCCTTCTGAGTGCAGTTTCTGTCCTGAGGCAGTTGGGTGTGGGACCCTGGTGACTCTTCCTCCTCCCCAAACTGGCTTTCCTCTCTCCCTTCCTCTCTATCAAGCTGGAGTTCCCCACAGGCCGGGCCTGAGTGGGAAGGACGATCTTAGTGATGACATCTCCATCGGAGAAACCTCCCTCCCAGAAAGCGACTGCTTCCTCTAACTGGACCGCTTTCTTCTCTCTCCGGCAGAACAAGCCTTAACTTCCTGGCTTCCTCCCCTCTTGGTACTCAGGTGTTTGTGTCCTGGGCCCCCTCCTGCTGCCCCAGGACCCAGGAGTCCAGGCCCCAGCCCCTCCTCCCTCAGACCCGGAAGTTCCAGCCCCTCCTCCCTCAGCTCCCCACCTCTTTTTTTTTTTATAAATTTATTTATCTATCTATCTATCTATTTATTTATTTGGCTGCATTGGATCCTCGTTGCTGTGTGCGGGCTTTCTCTAGTTGCAGCGAGCAGGGGCTACCCTTCATTGCGGAGCACGGGCTCTAGGCATGTGGGCTTCAGTAGTTGTGGCGCGTGGGCTTCAGTAGTTGTGGCTTGCAGGCTCTAGAGCTCAGGCTCAGTAGTTGTGGTGCACGGGCTTAGTTGCTCCGTGGCATGTGGGATCTTCCCGGACCAGGGCTGGAACCCGTGTCCCCTGCGTTGGCAGGCAGATTCTTAACCACTGCGCCCCCAGGGAAGCCCCCTCTTTTTTTGTAATTGAAGTAAAATTCACATAAGAGTAACCATTTTATTTTATTATTTTATTTTATTTTATTTATTTTTTGCTGTGCCACGTGGCTTGTGGGATCCTAGTCCCCCAACCAGGGAGTGAACCCCGGGCCCCTGCAGTGAGAGCACGAGTCCTAACCACTGGACCACCAGGGAAGTCCCTAGCCATTTAAAATTATACAATTCAGGGGCATTTAACATATTCACAATGTTGTGCAACCACCACCTCTATCTAAGTTCCAGAGCTTTTTCATCAACCCAGAAGGAAACCTCGTACCTATTAAGCAGACACTCCCAATTCCCTCCTCCCCCAGCCCCTGGCCACGACCAAACTGCTTTCTCCATATATAGATTTTCCTATTCTGGACATTTCATATAAATGGAATCATACAATATGTGCCTTTTCATGTCTGGCTTCTCTCACTGAGCATGATGTTTTTGAGGTTCATCCATGTTGTAGTAGGCAGTGCTTCCTGCCTTTTCATGACTGAATAATATTCCATCAATGCCAGCTATCTGGGGACTCAAGGGTCTGAGACCCACTTTCCTCCTCTGTGCTGCAGGATTTCCAGTGGCCCAGCAACTAGGACCTTCAGCTCTCAGTTTCCTTGTGAGTTAAAAAAAAAAAAAGCAGAGGAACAGACAGACAGACACTATGAATATTTCTTGAAGGAAGAGGCCCAGCGATCAATCAGGAATAAGATCTCTGCCTTCAGTGGGTTCCCAGCCTGGTGGGCAGACACACATGGATCCATAATGAGAAAACAAGATGTTACAATGAAGGTAGCACAGTGCATGGGGGTCCCCAGAAGAGGAAGTGGCTAACTAGCAATGGTGGCAGTGTGCGTTTGGTTGTGGGGGACATTTAGGAAAGTCTGATGGGCCACACTTAGAGGATACATGCAAGCTGCAGCAAGGCCTTCTCAGTAGAGTCCAGATGGTTCCTGAAACCAGGCACCTGAGGGTTGAGTGCCTTTGTTTTGTCGACTAAAATAGAAATGCACAACCTGAGAGCTGTGAGTTTCAGTTTTATTTGGGGACATACTGAGGGCGGTGGCCCACGAAACAGCCTCTCAGAGAGCTCTGAGGAACTGCTCCGATATCAGAATCTATGTGATTTTGGAGAAGGCGTACATGCCGTCAAGCACACATCTCTGTAGAAAGTTGCTGCTACTCACGAGGAACAGATACCTTAGTTAATGACTTTAGTGCTCTTCTAAGTACGAGATGATGCAAGAAACTGGGTTCATAAAATCTTCTCCTGAAAATATCTAACTCTCTGAAGGCCTGTTCTGCCAGCTTTCCCAGAGCACAGAGTGCCGCATTCCAGATCCCTGCCTTGAACACCCTTCAGGGTGTGTCGAAAGTGAGTAACTCCAGTGGCTAATGACTCAATCTTTGTAGAGCCAAGTGGAGAGCGACATTCCTTAGTAGGCAGTCTGCTGGGTTACAGACCGTGGGGTCCACTAGGAGAAATGAGCCGGGACCCAAAGCTCTCAACTGCCATAAAGGGCTTGGATGTTATCCTGAGGGTACTGGGGAGCCATGGAAGGTTCTTGAGCAGGGAAGACTGAGAGGAGCTGATGCTGGGTATGTAGACATGAAAAAGATATAATGATAGTAACTGTTACCCCATCTTACATGTCAGGCATTGCCCTATGTGCTCCACATGGGTTAACTCACTAATTCTCATGACAGCCCTAAGGTGTCATTGCCGTAATTATGGACCAGATTCTCTAATCCTCATGAAAGTAGAATTCCTGGTTTCGTTTTCTTTCTTTCTTTCTTCTTCTTTTCTTTTTTTGGCCACATGCTTGTAGGGTCTTAGTTCCCCGACCAGGGATCGAACCCGGGCCCTTGGTAGTGGAAGCTCGGAGTCCTAACCACTGGACCACCAGGGAATTCCCAAATTCCTGGTTTCTTGACTCACTCCTACATGCGCCCCACCCCACCCCAACATACACACACACACATACACAGAGCCCGGCGATCCTGAGGAAAAAGCATCTGGAATAATTCCAAACTTCACACATCTAAGTGATACCCCGGAAGATCCAGAGCTTTCAACTTGGCAAGACTTGAGTTCGAATCCCACCTCTGCCATTTAAGAGCTGGGTGCCTGTACAGTGTCCCACAGCTGCTGTAACAAAGTACTACAGACTTAGTGGCTTAAGACAACACAAATTTATTAGCTTCTGTTTCTGGCAGTTAGAAGTCCAAAATGGGTCTTATGTGCTGAAATCAAGGTGTGGGCAGGGCTGCGGTCCTTCTGGAGGCTTCATGGGAGAATCCATTTCCTCCTCGTCTTTTCCAGCTTCTAGAGGTGGCTGCATCCCTTGGCTACCTCCCTTTGCATGGTGGGAGGTGCTTCTGTCATCACACCCCCTTCTCTGCTTCTCTGATTCTGATAGTGACCCCTCTTTCATTTGTAAGAGCTCCGCGATTACGTTGGGCTCACCCATATAATCCAGGAGAATCTCCCCATCTCAAGACGCTTAATTTAATCTGCAAAGTCCCTTTCACCACGTATCGTACCGCCAACACATGTCCTGGAGATGAAGATACAGATATCTTGGGCGAGGGTGTTATTCTGCTCCCACAGGGCCCTTGGGTGGGTGGGTGGGTGTCTCAGTTTCCTCAATCTGTAAAATGGGGCACATCGTACCATTTGGGAGTCTGACTGCCTGGGTTTGGGTCTCCGCCTCTGCCTCTTGCTGGCTGTGTGAACTGCCCCAAGGGCTTCCTCATCTGTGAAATGGAGATAAGAATAACTAGCAGGGGGCTGCAGTGTGGGATTGCGGAGCCAACCCGCCTAAAGCGCCCAGAGCATGTCTGACATGTGTGCATTTCTTTTTTTTTTGGCCGCGCCGTGCGGCTTGTGGGATCTTAGTTCCCCAACCAAGGATTGAACCTCCTCGGCAGTGAGAGTCCTAATCACTGGATCGCCAGAAAATTCCCTGACACCTGTGTGTTTCCAAGAGGTAGCTGCTGTTCCTGTTGCCTTTATCTGAGGGTTCATGCTCAGAATTAAGTGAAAACAGAATGCGTGGTCCGCCTTTGATGGGTGCCTGGCACGTGGCTATAGCTCAATGCAGGACGCTTCCTTAGTTTAGCTGCCAGTGGCAGGAGGGGGAATCAGAGTTCCTGGAATTTTGTTTTGTTTTGTTTGCCATTTAGCAGATATTGACTGAGAACCCACTGTGTGCCAGGCACTGTTCTAGACGCTGGAGATACAGCCGTGAGCAAGCAGACGAAAACTGCCCTGGTGGAGTGGAGCTCTAGCAAGTTCTCGCTCCTCTCCCCCAACCCCACCAGTGCCCTCCTTTCGTTTCTTAGAGACCCCTGTCTCAGCCATGGCTCAGCATCTTCCTCCCGAATCCTTCCTTCCTTCATTCAGTAAACATTTCCCTGAGGTACCTGGGTTCCCAGGACTGCTCTGACCCAGCCCCTGTCCTCAAAGGGGGGTCCCTGTGTACAGGGGATGTGTGCCCTAGAGCCCTGAAGGAGCCCAGGGGAGGGAGGGCTGGATGCTACCTGCTGCTCACTCCGCCAGGGAAAGTGTGCCCCCCACCTTGCCCCAGCTGTGCTTATGCCTGTCTGATTCCTGCTCCTCCTTCAAAAGGAAGTAAAGATGCCAACTCCCAGGTGACCCGAGGCAAGACTTCCCCCTGCCCTGCCCTGGGCCTTGGTACCCACCTTCCTGCATTGGTACAAAGGCTAGGCTTACTGGTGTCCCTCTGGTGGCTGTTTGATATCCTCAGGGCATCCCTGAGAGGGCTGGGGGAAGGGGGACTCCAGCCTGGTGGGCTACTTTCAATCTGGGAATCAGGCTCCTCCCACTGTCCACTTGCAGGCTGGGGGCCTGGACTCTTCTGGATCCTTCCAGAAACAGGCTGCTATCCTGGCTCGGCTGAGGGGAAGAGGCCATGGTCTTCCTCTGGGTGAGATGATGTTGCAGTTTCACTTTTAGGATACTGCTTCTGCTTGGTGGTGGGAATCGTTTTCCCCAGAAAAGGGAACCTGCCCGGGTAGGGGATGAAGGCCTCTAGGGATCTCTGTTTTCTCAGCTGTAAAAGCAAGGATCATGATGGTGCCTGTGTCATGGGGTTCAGGAGTGAGTCCATGCAAGGACTTAAAACGGTGCCTGGCACATAGTGAATGCTGCATAAAGCTAGGTATTCACGTTGTGGGGTCCTCCAGGTTGTGTTCAGAACTTCTGCAGAGCGGGACTTCCCTGGTGGCACATTGGTTAAGAATCCACCTGCCAATGCAGGGGACATGGGTTTGATCCCTGGTGGGGGGAGATCCCACATGCCGTGGAGCAACTAAGCCCGTGTGCCACAACTACTGAGCCCGCGAGCCACAACTACTGAAGCCCACGCACCTAGAGCCCGTGCTCGGCAACAAGAGTAAGCCACCGCAATGAGAAGCCCGTGCACCACGTCGAAGCGTAGCGCCTGCTCGCCGCAACTAGAGAAAGCCCGTGCGCAGCAGCAAAGATGCAAAGCAGCCAGAAATAAATAAATATAAATAAGTTTATAAGATAAAAATACAAATAAATAAATATATTTATTATTTTTTTTAAAAGAACTTCTGCAGAGCTTCCTGCAACCCTGAGAAGTTGTGCAGCTCTGTAGGGTAGGGAGCTCGAGCTCAGAGCAAGAGGCTTGCTGTGTCCCTGGGTCCTCCAGAAGGCAAATGCTGCTGTGGCGTTAGCAATGCAAGAGATTTATTGGGGGAGACACCAGTGAAAGGTAGAGGGGAGGGAGAAGAGGAGTGGGCGGCGGAGTCGCCTGTAAAAGGAAAGGGGGGAAGGAAGTATATTTAGGAAGAACTCGGGACCATGCAACTCAGAGAGCTCAGCCCAACGGGGAGATGCAGAGCAAAGATTCACTGCGGACAAATCCATACGAACAGAAAGTAGCTTGGTGGTTGCCAGACGGGTGGGGAGTGATTGCTTAATCACTTCCTTTCTGGATGGCGAAAATGTTTTGGAACTTGATAGGGGTGATGGTGGCACAAGAGTGCAGCGGTACCAAATGCCACTGAACTATACACCTTAAAATGGTTAAAGTGACGAAGTCTGTGTTACTCGAATTTTATCTCAATTTAAAGAAAGAAAAAGAAAAAACGCATTGCCGTTAGGTGAGTCCCACATTGGGTGGAAGTGGTCAGGCCCCAGCACGGCCCCCACCCCTATGCTAAGTCGTTGGTTGGGGGCTGCCCAAAAAGAATCTCGATCCAAAAAAATAATAGTTGCAGGTACTGCAGCTGGGGGCTGTCAGCCAAATGCAGTCCTCACAGTGGAACGGAGATCCATTTTGGCTGCCATCCTTCCCAACATCACTGTGGGGAGCTGGGGTCAGAACGTAGGTTTGTCTGGTTCTAAAATCTGGTTCTTCCTCCTACACAGTTGGTGGGAATGTAAATTGGTGCAGCCACTATGGAGAACAGTATGGAGGTTCCTTAAAAAACTAAAAATAGAGCTATCGTATGATCCTGCAATCCCACTCCTGGCTGTATATCTGGAGAAAATTATAATTTGAAAAGATACATGCATCCCAATGTTCATAGCAGCACTATTTACAATAGCCAAGACATGGAAGCAACCAAGATGTTCATCAACAGATGAATGGATAAAGAAGATGTGGTACATATACACAACGGAATATTACTCTGCCATAAAAAAGAATGAACTAAAGCCATTTGCAGCAACATGGATGGATGGACTTAGAGAATATCATACTAAGCAAGTCAGAGAAAGACAAATATCATATGATATCGCTTATATGTGGAATCTACAAAAAAATGATACAAATGAACTTATTTATGCAACAGAAATAGGCCCACAGAAATAGAAACCAAACTTTTGGTTACATATACACACTACTATTTATAAAATCGATAACAAACAAGGACCTTACTGTATAGCACAGGGAACTATACTCAATCTTTTGTAATAATCTAAAAGGGAAAATAATCTGAAAAAGATTATATATGTGAAACTGAATCACTTTGCTGTACACCTGAAACTAACACAACATTGTAAATCAATTATACTCCAATAAAATAAATAAAATAAGAAAATAAAATCTGGTTCTTTCCAGTGTACCATGCTTCTTTCTCAAATACCCATATCCAGCCAAACTTCCACCCAAACCACCCACTCATCTGTGCATATGTTCTTGCCTTTATGCATTTATCCAACTAGTTATTTACCCACTCATCCACCCATTTGCCTATCTATCCAACCATAATTTCTTCAGATATTCTTCCAGCTCTCCAAAGCTCCATCCATCCATTCAACTCTCCATTCACCCACCCATATGTTCTTTCATTCTCTAACCCGTTGGATCAATTCTCTGTTCCTGTTTATCCTACAATCCATCCATCAATCCAATCATCCACTTTCCCATTGATCCAGTCCACTTAACCATCCATTAGCTTCCTATGGCTGCTATAACAAATTCCCTCAAACCTGGTGGCATAAAACAACAGAGCAGAGTAGGGGGATGGCTGCGGTGGGTGGGTGATTCCAGGCAGGGCTGTCGGGGAAGGTCTCCTGAGGAAGTGATGTTGCAGCAAAGACCTGGAGCAGGTGAGAGAGTGAACCCTGTGAATATCAGTGGGCAGGGTTCTCCTGGCAGAGAGAAGAGTAGGGAAAGACCTGGAGATGCTTGGGACTTCCGGCTTCCAGCAAGGAAGCCAATGGGACTATAACAGAGTGAGCAATGAGGAGAATAGTAAGTGATTAATCAGAGGAAGAATGGAGGCCATTGTAAGGACATCACATTTTAATCTAGGTGTGTATCCATTGCCTATAGTTTAGGACATCAATAAACATTTATCATCTCATATGGTTTCTGTGGGTCAGGAATTCAGGAGTGGCTTAGCTGGATGGTTTTGGCTTGGGGTTTCTCCTGAGATGGCTGTCAAGCTGTGGATGGGGCATAATCCTACGAAAGCTTGGTAGAGACAGGAGGACCGTTTCCAGGGTGGTCACTCACATGACTGTCAGATTCAGTTCCTCTCTGGCTGTTGGCAAGAGGCCTCAGTTCCTTGCTCTTTGCCTCGTGGATGTCTCCATAGGTGGTTGCCATGACCTCTTGACATAGCACTGAGCTCCCCCAGAGGAGTGAGTGATCCCAGAGAGGATGGTGTCTTTGATAACACAGCAATGGACATGCCATCTTTTCTGCAATATCCTGTCGGTTACACAGCTCAGCCATGTTCGGTGTGGAAGAGGATACACAAAGCATGAATCCTGGGGAAGGAGGTGGGGTGCAGAGTGAAGGTCATCTTGGGGGCTGGCTACCAGCGTATGAGTCCGTTGCAGAATTTTGAGCAGGATAATGATGATGCTATAGGTAGAGACAGATATATAGATAATTATGTATATGCATGTGTGCATATGCATTGGTATGTATATATAGATATAGGAATATGTGTATAAATTAACATAGTATGAATACTTACATTTTATTCTATTATTATATACATTTTGTTATTACACAAGTAATACATGAAAACAGAGAGACAACTCCCCACCAACCATTTATTTTTTTCCAGCTTTATCGAGGTATGACTGACAAACAAAAACTATGTATACTTAAGGCGTACACCATGATGTTTTTTTTTTTCCACCATGATGTTTTGATATATGTATACGCTGTGAAATGATCACCACGATCAAGCTAATTAACACATCAATCACCTCACGTAGTTACCATCTTTGTGTGTACGTGATGAGAACACTTATGACCTACTCTCTTAGCAAATTTCAAACGTACCATGTTTTATTATTAACTGTAGTCACCACGCTGTACATTAGACCCCCAGAACTTATTCATTTTATAATTGGAAGTTTGTACCCTTTGACCAACCCCCGTTCCCCGCTCCCTGTAACCACCATTCCACTCTTTGTTTCTGTGAGTTTGACTGTCTTTTGGATTCTACGTATAAATGAGGTCATGCAGTATTTGTCTTTCTGTGTCTATCTTTTCTCACTTAGCATAATGTCCTCCAGGTTCATCCATGTTGTTGCAAATGACAGGATTTCCCCCTTCCTCATAGATGAAAAATATTGCAATGTATATATACACATCTTCTTTATCCATTCACCTGTCCACATACACTTAGGTTGTTTCCATGTCTTGGTTATTGTGAATCATGCTGCAATAAACTGGGGAGTACAGATATCTCTTTGTGATAGAGATTTCATTTTGATATATACCCAGAAGTGGGCTTGCTGGATCACATGACGTTTAAAATATGCAGTAGGGCTGGGAACGACTGTTCTAAAACAATAGTCTTTTTTTTTTGGCTGCGTTGGGTCTTCATTGCTGCATGCGGGCTTTCTCTAGTTTGGCCGAGCAGGGGCTACTCTTCGTTGCAGTGCGCGGGCTTCTTATTGCGGTGGCAGAGCATGGGCTCTAGAGCGCAGGCTCAGTAGTTGTGGCGTACGGGCTTAGTTGCTCCGCGGCGTGTGAGATCTTCCCGGACCAGTGCTCAAACCCGTGTCCCCTACGTTGGCAGGTGGATTCTTAACCACCGCACCACCAGGGAAGTCCCTATTTCTAATTTTTTGAGAAAACTCCAAATTTTTTTTTCTCACAGTGGCTGCACCAATTTACATTCCCAGCAACAGTGTACAAGTGTTCCCTTTTCTCCACACCCTCCTCCCAATCATTTAATTTACACATAAATAGAAGTAGATATCCCTTTCCCCTCAAAATATGATCATCCCGAATTTGCTGTTTCATAGCACGCTTTCCCCCTTAATAAGTCACGTGCCACCTTGAGAGTTACCAAGCCCACGATATCCCTCCAGCAAGTGAATGACTGGTCTGAGGAAGCCACCTGCAACACAGGTGTCTTCTAAGGCATGCTTCTCATACATTCTGGAACATCCCAATCACCAGTCTGGGTGATTCTGATTTAGGAGGTCAGGGGTGGGGTCTGAGATTCTGCATTTCTACCAAGCAACCGTGGAATCCTGCTTGATGCTGCTGGTCTATGGTTACACTTTGGGTAGCAACATCCTGAAATGATTAATTATTAAATATTCGACCAGCCTCTCTCAAGAGGCTGAACCTTGGAATCTATATTTTCACTACTTTCTCTAGGTGATTCTTTATTATTTTCTCTCTCTCTCTCTCTCTCTCTCTCTCTTTTTTTTTTTGGTGGAGTTTCTTTCTTTTTTGCGGGGGACGGGTGGTAGAATATACATAATGTCAAATTTGCCATTTTAACCATTTTATTTATTTATTTTTGGCCTCACCTCGGGGCATGCGGAACTTCCCCACCAGGGATTGAACCTGTGCCCCCTGCAGTGGAAGGTGGAGTCTTAACCACTGGACCACCAAGGAAGCCCCATTTTAACCATTTTAAAGTGTACAATTCAACGGCATTATGCACATGTACGATGCTTTGCAACCATCACCGCTCTCTAGTTCCAGAACTTCATCCAAAAAGGAAATCCCATGCCCAATATCAGTCACTCCCCATTCTCCCCAGCCCATAGCAATCACAGATCTGCTTCCTCCCGCCCACACTGCTTTGAGGCATGCGTGATCTTATTTTCCGACCAGGGATGGAACCCATGCCCCCTGCAGTGGAAGCAATGGAGCCCTAACTCCTAGACTGCCAGGGAATTCCCCGGATCTGTTTTCTGTCTCTCCAGATTCACCTATTCTGGATATTTCATAGAGATGGAATTACTCCATATGTGAATTTTTCTGTCTGGCTCCTTTCACCCAGTATGATGTTTTTAAGGTTCATCTGTGTTGTAGCATGTGTCAGAGATTTATTCATTTTTCCGAGGTGCCTCTTATGTCATCTGTGGGTCGAGAACCAGTTGGATCCTGTCCGGGCAGTGTAGCAGCAGGGGTTGAGAGTACAAACTCTGTAATCTGGTGGCCAGTTACACCTCCTTGGAAAGTCTCACTCTGCTCATCTGTAAAATGGGGATAATAACAGCCCCTGCCTCACAGGACTATTTGCAAAGTGACTGGAGTGTGCTAAGATCTCAGTAACTGTTAGGTACTATTGTTCTTTCGTCTTGCGAACATGCTGTAATCGGTCCAACCAATCTCCTACAGCTGGACATTACGGCTCTTCCTATTTTTCTGCTTTTTCAACAAATGCTGAGACAAACATCTTTAAATATTTTAACACTTGTCCAGTTATTTCTTTAGCATAAAATCCTGGAAGTGGCATTGGCGTATTAAAATGTTATTTGTATTATGAAATATTTCCGACACGTAGAAAAAGAACAGACAGTGAATACAATGAACTCAGGGCTTCCACCTCCGGGCTTAAAAAACAAAAAAATTACAAATAACAATGTCCTGAGTAGCTTTCCTGGTTGCATTCCTTCCGCTCTGCCCCCAGGGGTCGCCACTGGGACTCCCCCGCCCCTTATCATACCCATGCAAGTTTGTGTATAATTTCATGCGTCCACACACAACCCCTGTTTTATGTGTTTTAAAACTGCGTGCATTCGACTATGTAAACTTCTGCAATTAGCAGCATGCTTTAGGGTTGTCCAGGTTGATATACAGAGTGCTGGTTCATCCACTTTCACTGTAGTATGGTGTTCCCCTGTGTAAATATACCATGATCCATTTAATTCATGCCTCGTGATGGACATTTAAGCCGCTTCCAGTTTTTCACCCTTACGAACAGCATTGTCGCAAGCATTCTTGTGCTTATTTTTTTGTTCACATTTTTGAGAGTTTCTCTAGGGTGTACACCCGCTGGTGGAAGGGCTGCACTTTTTTTTTTTCTTTTTTTCTTTTTTTCTTTTTTTTCGGTACGCGAGCCTCTCACTGTTGTGGCCTCTCCCGTTGCGGAGCACAGGCTCCGGACGCGCAGGCTCAGCGGCCGTAGCTCACGGGCCTAGCCGCTCCGCGGCACGTCTTCCCGGACCGGGGCACGAACCCGTGTCCGCTGCATCGGCAGGCGGACCCTCAACCACTGCGCCATCAGGGAAGCCCAGGGCTGCACTTTTAAGATTCAGACCTGCTGATAGGACTTTCCCGAATAGCTGAGATTTTTTGTTGCTGTTGTTTTTTAAAATTAATTTTTATTGGAGTTTAGTTGATTTACAGTGTTGTTTCAGTTGAGGTGAGCTTTTTGTGTGTGTGTGGTGGGGGTGGGAACGCGGGCCTCTCACTGTTGTGGCCTCTCCCGTTGCGGAGCACAGGCTCCGGACGCGCAGGCTCAGCGGCCATGGCTCACGGGCCCAGCCGCTCCGCGGCATGTGGGATCCTCCCGGACCGGGGCACTAACCCGTGTCCCCCGCATCGGCGGGCGGACTCTCAACCACTGCGCCACCAGGGAAGCCCCGAGCTGAGCTTTGTATAGGGTCCTCTCGGCTTGCTGGCTCCCCTTCTCCGGGTGAGGCTGCATCTCTTCTCCGGAGCTGTAGCCATCCTTATGGGGGTGGGGGTACCTGGGTTGGGGGTGTCTCCGAGCTGGGGATAGTCCCAGCTGGGGAAAGAACAGTAAGAACAGAGGGTGGGAGCCTGGAAGCACGAGTGAAGGACACCTAGGAGGGTGTTAAGAAAGACCCCTCAAAGAGAGACCAGTGTGGTCCTTATTTTATAGATGCGAGCCTAAGGCTCAGAGAGGGCAAGCCACTTCTCCAAAGTCACAGAGTGACGGATTGCAGAAACCAGCTTCATACATTCATTCCTTCAGCACAAATTAATGAAGCACCTATTCCGTGCCACGCATTGTTCCAAGAGCACAGGATATACAGCCGTCAACAAAACAAAGACCGCCTGCTCCAAGTGTGGGGCTTATTATTCTGGCGTAATTATGATGAATTACTAATTATGTTTGCCTCTAGGACTGGAGCAGAGGGGTGATCTCAACTGTGGGTGTGGGGGGGTGCCCCATGGGAGCTCCCCATGAGTCAGGGCTTTCTTCAAAGCCCCCACCTATCAATCTCCTTCTTTCTGACCCTTTCACCCACAGTGTTATTGTGGGTACTCAAAATTAAACAGGTTATTTAGGGGAAGAGAAGCTGGTCTAGGAGTGAGGAAGAGGGCGAAAAGCCCTTTGTACCGGGCAGGGTTGTCAATAAAGTTTTGTCGCCTTGGCAACCGCTGGCCCAGACGGGCGGGGGGAAGGAGGTGCGCGCGCATTCACCCCCCCCCCCTCCCGCCCGCCCCTGCTTTCTCCCTCTGGTGGTCGAAGGTTTCGCCACAGAAAAAGAACAGGGAGGTCGCGACTCTATGGTGACAGGCGGAGACCTTAGCCAATGGAAGCATGAGTCGCTCCAAGGCCAACCAATCATGTGGATGCCCGGGCCCAGCAGCCATGGCTCACAGGCCCAACCGCTCCGTGGCATGTGGGATCCTCCCGGACCGGGGCACTAACCCGTGTCCCCCGCATCGGCGGGCGGACTCTCAACCACTGCGCCACCAGGGAAGCCCCGAGCTGAGCTTTGTATAGGGTCCTCTCGGCTTGCTGGCTCCCCTTCTCCGGGTGAGGCTGCATCTCTTCTCCGGAGCTGTAGCCATCCTTATGGGGGTGGGGGTACCTGGGTTGGGGGTGTCTCCGAGCTGGGGATAGTCCCAGCTGGGGAAAGAACAGTAAGAACAGAGGGTGGGAGCCTGGAAGCACGAGTGAAGGACACCTAGGAGGGTGTTAAGAAAGACCCCTCAAAGAGAGACCAGTGTGGTCCTTATTTTATAGATGCGAGCCTAAGGCTCAGAGAGGGCAAGCCACTTCTCCAAAGTCACAGAGTGACGGATTGCAGAAACCAGCTTCATACATTCATTCCTTCAGCACAAATTAATGAAGCACCTATTCCGTGCCACGCATTGTTCCAAGAGCACAGGATATACAGCCGTCAACAAAACAAAGACCGCCTGCTCCAAGTGTGGGGCTTATTATTCTGGCGTAATTATGATGAATTACTAATTATGTTTGCCTCTAGGACTGGAGCAGAGGGGTGATCTCAACTGTGGGTGTGGGGGGGTGCCCCATGGGAGCTCCCCATGAGTCAGGGCTTTCTTCAAAGCCCCCACCTATCAATCTCCTTCTTTCTGACCCTTTCACCCACAGTGTTATTGTGGGTACTCAAAATTAAACAGGTTATTTAGGGGAAGAGAAGCTGGTCTAGGAGTGAGGAAGAGGGCGAAAAGCCCTTTGTACCGGGCAGGGTTGTCAATAAAGTTTTGTCGCCTTGGCAACCGCTGGCCCAGACGGGCGGGGGGAAGGAGGTGCGCGCGCATTCCCCCCCCCCCCCTCCCGCCCGCCCCTGCTTTCTCCCTCTGGTGGTCGAAGGTTTCGCCACAGAAAAAGAACAGGGAGGTCGCGACTCTATGGTGACAGGCGGAGACCTTAGCCAATGGAAGCATGAGTCGCTCCAAGGCCAACCAATCACATACGGGCTCTGGAGCAGGCGGTACCCGCCCTCTTTCCACTTGGACCCAAATAACCCGACCCAAACCCGCGATTCTCCCGGAGCGACGGCGCTTTCGGCCAATGAGGGCGTCGACTTTGGGCCGTGGGCGGGGATACGTCTCCATGGCAGCGCCGGAAGGACAGCGGCGGCAGCCACTGGGTGCAGTTGGCGGCTCTCGACGGCAGCGAGGGCGACGCGGAGTTTTTTAGGGGCGCTGACCGTGGGGCGGGCAGGGAGGGGCAGAGAGGAGTCCGGCCAACGGGAGCGGCGTAAGCTTCAGAGCGACTGAAGAGTGGCGGCGACCTTGGCCAATGGGAGGCCGTGACGGCCGTTGCGAGGCGGGCCCGGCTGGGCAGACGGGAGGCGCGGCGACCGTGTCTGAAGAGAGCTGGAGAAGGCTGTGGGAGGTGGTGGCAGTCGCAGCGCGGGCGCCTGAGGAGGAGGAGGAGGAGGAGAAGCGGGTGAGGGGCGGCGCGGGGCCCGACTTCTGAGCCCCCTCTCGGCCCCGCGCCGCCTTGGCTCCCGGTCGTCCCCAGCCCCGACTGTCCCCCGCCCCGCCCGGCCCCTCCTCGTGTCCAGGCGCCCACGTCTCCTGGCCCTTCGGCGAGCCCCAGGCTGCTCTCGGCGCCCAGCCCCTTTCCTGTGCTTCCTTACCCAGGCCCCGCGCTCGCGCTCCAGGCCCTTCCCTGGACCCTCAGCTCGCCCTCTGACTCTACACTCCCCTCCCTGGATCTCAGGCCCTTCTGCACTTTCCCTGCCTCCCCAGGCTCCTGTCTGCTTCCCCCACTTTCCCTCTGGACCTCAGGCCTTTCCCCTGGATTCTCACTGCCTACCCAGATCCTTCCCTGGAGCCCCGGCTCTCTTCTCGCGGCTCTTCTGTGCTCCTCCCTGGATCCCTAGGACTTTCCCCTGTCCCTGTTTGCTTCTCCAAGCCCCGTTCTGGAACCCCTAGGCCCCCCTATACCATCTCAGCACCCTCCCTGGACCTCCAGGTCCTTCTCTACTTTCGTTGGACCCCTGGTCTCCCTGCTAGCTCTCCTGGGGTCCTCCCTGGATCCCCAAGCCTTCCCGCAGCCCTCGGTCTCCCCCGCAGGCACCCCCGCCCCTTCTCCCTGCCCCAGCTCCCTCCCTGTGGTGTCCGTATTACCCGCTTGCCCCTCTGCAGTTTCCGTTCTGCCCCAGCGCCTTCCCGCAGCTCCCCCTCTTTATTTATCCCCAGCCTGCGTGCCTTCTCGACCCCCTTTCCCAGCTGCTCTAGCTCCTGATCTCTTTCCAGCTCCCCTTTCCTCGCCGTCCCCCATCTGCTCTCCCTGAAGCACCGTGGTGTCGGTGCCCACCAGGCCCTCTGCAGTCGGGGTTAGGAGGCTTGTTTTGTTTCGTTTTCCTAATCCCCGTCTTTCTCCTCTCTTTTTATGGGCCTCTTCTGCCTCTCCACACCGTTCCTTTTCTCTCCCCCCCTCCCCCCGCTTTGTCCTCTGTGCCCCTCCCTCCCCCCGGAATCCTTGGAGAGAGAGCAGGTGCTGGGATCCTTCCTCTGCTCTCCCTCCCCTCACCCGCCCCCGATTCGTACTGCCTGGGGTTTCACCCAGAGCCTTCTGAGGACTCCCAAGGGCTGCTGGGGATGGGGGTGGAGGCCAAGGCCAGGAGAGAGTGGGGATGGGCAGAGGAACAAGCAGTTCTGGTTGGGCAGGAAGCCTGGGCTTTTTCCTTGGTGAGGGCCAGAGGTGGAGCTGCTGGGTCCCCCCTGACTTGCACCTCCTGCAGGACTAAGCCTATAGGGTTATCCCAGACTGCCAATTAATCAGCCTTCCGTGGGCCAGTTGGCACGTTTGCGTGTGTGTGTGTGTGTGTGTGTGTGTGTGTGTGGTGTGTATGGGGGTCCTGGGGAATCTGCGTGTGCGCACAGGGTCTGCCAGTGTGTGTGCACGTGGCGGGGCTGTCATAGGTGGTTGGAGGAGATGCAGCCTCTAACGATGGTGGCTGGCGTTTCTTTGGGGATCTCCCCATTGTCAGAAGCACTTGTTGCATTTCATCTTCACCAAGAGCCCTGTGAAGTCAGTATTGCTTTTCTCCCTGCTTTATAGATGAGGAGACTGAAGGGCTTGCCTAAGTCTCACACAACCTATAAGTGACATAGAGCAGGCACAGGCCTGGGGCACTGCCCCTGCCCTTGCCCTGAGCTCTCCACTCTCTGCAGGAGGCAGCATGGTGCCTGGGGCACCATGGGCCCCGACAGAGTGACAGCCAGGGAACTGTGTGAAAATGACGACCTCGCCACCAGCCTCGTCCTGGACCCCTACCTCGGCTTCCGCACCCACAAGATGAACGTCAGGTGAGGCGACCTGGGGGAGGGCGACCGAGGGCTCGGGACCACTTACCTTCCACTGCCACCCCTCAGCCCCATCCTCCTCTCAGCTCCGAGTGGGGGTGGGGGTGGGGCCTGGGAAGGCCCAGAGGGAATAGGCCAAGGCCCTGGGACCCAGGCGTGCCCTCTCCCCCAGCCCCGTGCCCCCCCTGCGGCGACAGCACCACCTGCGCTCAGCGCTGGAGGCCTTCCTGAGGCAGCGGGACCTGGAGGCTGCGTACCGGGCCCTGACGCTGGGAGGCTGGATGGCCCACTACTTCCAGAGCCGGGGCCCGCGGCAGGAGGCTGCCCTCAAGACCCACGTGAGGGAGCCCTTCCCTTCCCTCCCCGCGGCCCTCGTGTTCTCCCCGTCTCCTCTGCCTGTCCTGGGTCCTCCGCCCTGTCGGGCAGACCTTCAGCACAGCTCCCCGGGACCCCCTGACTTCCTAGCCATTGGCACCATCTGAGGCAAGGCTCAGAGAACCCTAGGACAGGAGAGCGGGGGGCCCTGAGATGGAGTCTAACGTCTTCATTTGACAGATGAGGAAACTGAGGCCCCGAGAGGGGAGGTGAGTTCCCTGAGGCCACACAGCGAGTCAGTGGCAGAGCAGGACTAGAACCCAGGAGAGAGGGCCGAGGATGACCCTGCCCCACGTCCTCACCCTGCCACCCCTCACCTCCCCCAGATCTATCGCTACCTCCGAGCCTTCCTGCCTGAAAGCGGCTTCACCATCTTGCCCTGTACCCGTTATTCCATGGAGACAAATGGAGCCAAGATTGTGTCTACCCGTGCTTGGTAAGAGGGCAGAACATGCCTCCCAGGGCCCCAGGCCTGACAGGAGGCATCCCTCCCTGGGGGCTTCTGGGGGAGGAAACCCCCTCCCTTCTGGAGGAGACTGGACACTCGGGACAGGGCCATGAAGATGTCTGTGTTGAGAGAAAGGAGGCCGGGTCTGGTCCCCCAAGACCCTCCTGGCCCACCACGGCCCTGCTGGGAGATGAGATCCCCTCGAGACCCAGGCTCTCTGGGGCTGCCAAGAAAGGACTGATCTTGCGCCCAGGACTGTGCTGTCTTTTTTTTCATCCCCACTGGAGCCCCTGCTGCATAGCAATCGCTGCTGGGTACAGGGCAGGACCGTGAACAAGAGGACCCTGCCCACTGCTCACATTCTAGCGGGAAGGCAGGTGGTAGCTGAGTGAGCGCACAGGGCTGACCACAGCTGCTCAGTGAGTCCTGAGCCTGCCCGGGAATTTTGAGAGTGTTCCTGGGAGCCAGGCCTAGGCTGAGGCCCGAAGGATGAGCCAAAGGGTCTAGTGAAGAGTGCGGGGGTGCCTGTGGGGACTTCCGGGCAGGACTGGACTGCGAGAGGCCGAGGCAGTGGGCACTGGAGGCTGGAGGAACCGAGAGCGGGAGGGGATGCGGGTCAGGCTTTCAGGAGGTGGAGGGTGCCGCGCCTGCGCAGGTGTAGAGGCAACGGTGGGTGAATTTCAGATTTGGGAGCTGGAACGCGGTGGCTGGTGCGTCCCATCGAGTCTTCCCGCCGGAGGCCTGGGATGAGGGGCCCCTGTCCCCAGCACTGGTGGTCAGGGAGGTGCTCACAGACCCACCACCTGGCTTCTGGGCAGGAAAAAGAACGAGAAGTTGGAGCTGCTGGTGGGCTGCATCGCAGAGCTGCGGGAGGCCGACGAGGGGCTGCTGAGGGCCGGGGAGAACGACTTCAGTATCATGTACTCCACCCGCAAGCGCAGCGCTCAGCTGTGGCTCGGCCCGGCCGCCTTCATCAACCACGGTGGGGACGGGGAGGGGGTTGGGGGGGGGCGGGGGGGGGGGGGGGGGTGCGAGGAGCCAGCGGGGGAGGGGTTGAGCCCCGGCTCTCTGGCTCGCTGACCCAGTTCTCTTCTCTCCCCGCGACCCCCCAACTGGCTCCAGACTGCAAACCCAACTGCAAGGTGAGACCTGGGGACCCCTGTTCGCAGGAATGGGCACGAGGGAGGGGCTTTCTGCTCAGCGAATAGCCAGAAACTGTCCCGGGTCTCCCCCTCTGACAAAGTAGTTTCCCACCCCTGGCTGTGCAGCACTGGCGCTTGTGCGATTGTCAGAGGAGGGAGGGGCTCTGTTTAAAGTCACACTGGAACCCAGGCTGCCACCTGCTGGCCGCATTCTCCCTTATCTGAAC
>NW_006795957.1:460156-461059 GCF_000442215.2 Lipotes vexillifer | reverse complement strand
GGGGGGGCTGGGCCAGTTTGCGGGGAGTGTGATGGGGAGACACAAAGTGCCCCTGCCTGTGCCGTGGGCCCTGGGCTTCCCAGGGAGACTCCCACGGCAGCTGTGATAGCAGGAGGCTGGGGAGGGCCTCCTGGGGTGGGGTCAGAGCAAGGGCTGCCCTGGAGGACAAGGACTCTTCCTGAGAGAAGGTTCTGGGAGGCCACCCCCTACCCTGTGCTGCGTGTGGAGCGCGGAGCAGTGAGAGAGAGGAGTTGTGGGGAGATGGCACCTGTAAGGCCTTGGGCGTGCACCCTGCCAAGTGTGGGGCTCACCTGGCCGCCCTTGGGACCCCAGGGGTGTGAGGAGGGTTTGAGTCCTGGCTCTGCCGCCCCGGCCCTGGTTTCTCTTCTCGGATGGGAAACGGGGAGAACTTGCCTCCTGGGACAGTTGTGAAGGCTGGGTGTGTGTCAGCGTCCTGTGACTCTGCACACCGTTCCGTGGGTTTCGGGGCACAGACGCTGGGTAGGATGGAGGGTCCAGCAAAGCTCGGTGAGGCGGGGGTCAGCCACCACGTGGTGTGGAACCGCAGGCTGCATGGAAGTGACTCCGGAGCCAGGCGTTGAAGGAGAAGTAGGATTTTCCTAGGTGTTGAGGGCGAACGGGGCCGCTTTAGGGCATCTCAGAGGGGAGGCGCCACACCGGAGGGCGAGGAGGCACAGTAGCTCCCGCCTCGTGTGTCAGCGCGAGCTGGGTCTGCCCTGTGGAGGCTCCCACGGGGTGAGTGAAGGGGGCTTGGTTCTCAGAGGCCCTGGTGCCGCTGCTCGGGGAGCTTCGGGGGTGGGGCTGAGGGCAGTGCATGGGCTGAGGCTGGCAGGTAGCCTGGGGCAGAGCTGCGCAGGAGGTGATGAGGGGCAGCTGGGGTCT
>NW_006795957.1:451439-460146 GCF_000442215.2 Lipotes vexillifer | reverse complement strand
AAAGAGGACGCCCAACACTGCCCGCTCGGGAGGTGCCGGCCAGTTGTCCTGGCGTCAACTGGCGGGCGGGCGGGCGGCCAGGGGCACTCCCAGGTGTGTGTCAGGCTAGGATGGACAGATGGGTGGGTGGGCAGATGGACGGATGGATGGGAGTGCTGCCTCTCCCAAATGGGGAGCTTGGAGTCAGGAGCAGGCAGGCGAGAGAGGTGGCGATCCTGGACTGGGGCTGCGGGGAAGGGCAGGCTGCAGAGCCAGGCAGAGGCGCACATCTCGGCCACTGAGGTGCAGGCTGGCAGGGTGTGTCAGAGGAGCCCAAGAAGGAGTGCTGGGGGGAGCAGTTCTTGTGCGTGCTGCCAGGGGCTGGTTAGGTCATGTCCTGCAGGGAGGGTGGGAGCCAGCAAAACGGGGGAGGGTCAGGGAGTGCATGCTGACGGCAGGCCCTGGGCAGGGCTCTTCCCCGGGCTCCCGGCCGCTGCCCATCCCAGGGGGACCCTTGAGGCCAGGGTGCCAGGCCAGGCGGGGTGGAACCAGGCCACCTCCAGGACAGGGCGCTGAGCCTCCTGGCCCCTAGTTCGTACCTGCAGATGGGAACGCAGCCTGCGTGAAGGTGCTCCGGGACATCGAGCCAGGGGACGAGGTGACCTGCTTCTACGGCGAAGGCTTCTTCGGTGAAAAGAATGAGCACTGTGAATGCTACACCTGCGAGAGGTGGGGATGGCCTGCAGGAAGGAACAGGGTCCCTGGGATCCTGGGAACCAGAAGGGCATCCTCAGGGCCCGCCCCTCCCTCCCTCCTCATTTCCCTCCCTTCCTCAGGAGAGGCGAAGGAGCTTTCCGACTGCAGCCCAAGGAGCCCCTGCCACCCCGGCCCCTGGACAAGTATGAGCTCCGGGAGACAAAGCGGCGGCTGCAGCAGGGCCTAGATGGCCCCCGGGCCTGTGCCCACCCACCCCCGCTGCGCCGGGACCTGTTCTGCGGTGAGCGTGGGGCGGGGACCCTGTCCTGTTGGCCTGTCTTCATCAGCTGCTCCCTCAGCCCCAGCCCCTTCTCTGCCCTCCTCTCGTCTTGACCCTCCTGGTACCCCCACTCGGTCCCTCAGACAGGGCCTCACTCCTGAACATCCCTCTCTTCATCTGTCCCCCTCTGAAGAGCATCGGGAGTGGGGGGCGGGGGGGCGGCGGGGGGCACGAACCCGCGTCCCCTGCATCGGCAGGGGGGGGGGGGGGCGGCGGGGCGGCGGCTGGCCTGAGCAGGAGCTCTTCCCCTCTGAAGAGGCCCTGCTCACACAGCTGCCCTTTTCTCTCCCCACTCCCCCTCCCTTGGGCCTCCACAGCTGCCTGCCAGCCCCTGCGCCCCCCGCCCTGCGGCGCCCGCCCCGATGCCTCACCCCTCTGGCTCCAGTGGCTGCCTCAGCCCCGGCTCCGGGTGCGCCCCCGGAGGCGCCGACGCCCCCAGCCCCGGCGGGCCCCGGCGCCCCCCGTTCTCCGTGCTGCCCGCGTCTCCCTGCACCGATGGGGAGGCTGTGGCCCCCACTGCTGCCTGCAGGCGGAGGCCCTGGTGGCTCTGGGGCCGGCCTCCCGTGCCCGCTGGGCCCCCCAGCAGGACTGGCACTGGGCCCGGCGCTACGGGCTGCCTTACGTGGTACGTGTGGATCTGAGCCGTGTGGCCCCGGCCCCGCCTGCCACTGCCACTCCCGTCCCCACTGGGACCCCCGGCCCCATCCCCATCCCCAAGCAGGCCCTTGCCTTTGCCCCCTTCTCCCCACCCAAGCGCCTGCGGCTGGTGGTCAGCCATGGCTCCATTGACCTGGATGTCAACGGTGATGGGCCGTGACGGGCTGGACAGGGAGGCCCAGGCTGGGAGAGGAGGGCGTCCCTCCTGGTCCCCTCTGCCCTGAGTTCTCAGTAACCGACTTTTCAGAAGGAGCTCTTGGACCTCTGGGAGGGCGTTGACTTTCAACCCCAGCACAGCTCTGACCCCCAGGGCAGGTTGGTTTGGACACCACCGGGGATCTGACCCCTGACCCTTCGTGACTGCTGACCCCTGAGCCACCCCCATCCTAGCAGGGAGCCCTGGCCATTGCCGCCCTCCCACCCCAGCCCCAGCCTCAGGGCTGAAGGAGCTGTCCCCTCCCCACCCGCCTTCTCCTGCCCAGGGAGCAAAGCCATAAGGGGTGGGGGCCGCCCCGTGGCTTCTCCAAAGAAGCCCAGGCCTCGGGAGGAGGTGGAACTGACATGGGCTGGCGCTCCCTAGACACTGCCCTACAGAGGGGAGTCAGTGTGCTCTCGGCTCTGTGTCTGAGGTGGGGGGCGACAAAGGGGGCGGCCATGGGCACGTCCCCACCACCCCCGTGGGTCTCAGGGAGGCCGGTGCGACCTCATCTTTCTCATGGTGCTATCCCTGGTGCTACTGGGCTGTGGGGGCTCCCTCCCCTCCCCCACGCCAGAATGGGGTATGTTGGGGGATTGGAAGCACTTGAACTTTCTATTTTATTTTATTAAAACCTTGTCATAAGCAGTGCCCTGGGAAGCATTTCATCTTGATTTACATTTTGAAGTGATGTCTGTTGGGAGGGTGAGACCCTCCGCCTTGCTGGGGAGACCAGACCGGGAGGAAGCAGCCCAGACTTCGGGCCCTGAAAGCTTTGGAAGGGTGGAAGGGCAGTGGGCTCTGAGGATGGCTGAGTACAGAGGCGCAAACTGTGCTCATAAAGAATGCTTTCAGTCCCATCTTCTCACCCAGGTGGGGAGTCTCCCTATTTTTCGGATGAGATTAGTGAGGTCCAGCAATTAGAGTGACTTGTCCCCGGTCACCTGGGGCCAGATCACCCTTGTCTGAAGTCAGAGCCCCTCCCAGACCTCACGTGTGTCATCTCGGTTGGCCTGGCTCTGTGAGGCCAGGACAGTGAATCTTCTTCTTTCTTCTGATCCAGTTCAGTTCTCAGTTCTCCAACCAGGGATTCAACCCGGGCCACAGCAGTGAAAGCCCAGAATCCTAACTACTAGGCCACCAGGGAACTCCCCCCATCGTCTCTTAATTCTCACCTCAACCCCCATTCTACAGAAGGAAATACTAACAGCTTACAATCAGTGAGTGCTTCCTGGTACCAGGCACCCGCTGCAAAGCGTCTTGTGGATATGTTGTTTTTGTTCATTGAGGCCTCACAGCCATTTCATGAGGACAAGCCAGGAGTGTCTGAGGGTCGTGTGTGGGCTGCAGGCCCCAGTTTATCTCCTCCATGTCGACCGGCCTTGGAAAAGTACCCTGGAGGCTGATGAGGCCAGGCCATATGCATGAGGGACATGGGGTGCTGAGAAGAGGGGGTGAACTCACATGGAGAGGCTGCAGGAAGACTTGGGTGGGCCAAGGAGATGGCCCAGGAAGGGGCACTTCCACAGTGGACCTGGAGGTGGGGATGGGGACAGTTCAAAGCAGGTAACTTTTTTTTTTTACTTTAAAATTCGTATTATTTATGTATAGCCTGCTTCATCCCTTTCAGAATGAGAAAATGTGTCTTTCTTCCATGCAAATCCTACTGAACCCTCTTAGTTTTCTCCCTCAGGTTAAAAATGAGGGAGAGGGCCTCCCAGTCAGCAAGTGGTAACGAAGAGAATGAAGAGATGGTTGACACAGTCGCTAAAGAACTTGTCCCTCTAGAGAAGCAGAAATTCATGGCTTCTCGGCAAATATGACAGCAGAGTAAGGAGGCTTAGCCTGGATGGACGTTGGAGGTGCCGAGAACCTCCTGGAATCCTATTTCAAATGTAGTAACTGCATATTCACAGGCGTGTCCTTGGTGCAGAGGGTTTAGAGCCTTCATCCAACTCTCAAAAATGTCTGGAACCCAAAACACGAAGATTAGAAACCAGTGATCGGGGTCTCTCACCCTCAACACTGCTGCTGTCTTGAGCTGCTAATCCTGTGTCACAGGACGAGGAGTGGCCTCTCAGGCCTCCACCCACGAGTTGCCAGTAGCATCCCCTTCGTGGTGACAGAAATATCTGTGATCATTGCCAAATGTACCCCTAGAGGTCAAAGCCAGCCCCCAGTGGGAACCACTGGGCTAGAGTGACAGGATGACGGGGAAGGAAGACCTCCAGGACAATAACTACAGCTGACACTGGTCACAGGTCCTGTGCATCTGGCATCAACCTTCACAGCAGTGCTACCAAGATCACCCCCCTGCCTTTGCAGGTAGTCGGGAGGGCAGGCACGTCTGCCTGAGGCCGCACAGCTGGTATGTGGACAGAGCCCGCCTTGCTGCCAGGTTTCTGTCTCAACCACCAGGTAGATGGAGCCCCAACCACGACAGGGAAGCGAGAGGAGTGTGTGTTGGGTCCAGTGAGCTGGTGGGCCCTGGGATGTTTGGATGGAGCTGGGGCTTGGGAACCCCAGAGGGAGGGTCAGAGGATCAAGGCTCAAGCTGAGAACCCCGTCACACACATGGGGGCCAGAGCAAGGAAATGGGGAATCTGGCTGGGGGAGGAGGAGGAGGGAGTTGAAAGAAACAGGAAATAATTACAGGCCACAGTCTCAGGAAGCACCGCACTCTGCAGTGCCTTCCCCAAAGCTTTCTAAGTTCCCCTCCTTGGGTTACTGGGACAGCTGGGAGCCAGGCAGGACATCCCAATCCTGGATCCCATTTCTCCCCTTGGGGGAGCTCTCTGATGCTTTTATCCTATGCATGGGGCTGACCAGATGCCTGCAGGAGCTCCAGGGCCCTGTTGATGGTGTTGGTCATCCTGGGGTTGCCGATCCAGGAGGGCAGCTGACGATCAGTCACCCCCACCTCCAACATAATATTGGGCACCAGAATCGGGCCGACATGAGGACTCTAAGTGCCTCAAATTATTTACATAGACAGAGAACCCACACACCCTGAGGACAGCTGCACTGGACACTGTCCTGGCTTGTGACACAGCATCACCCTCCCCACGGCCCTGTGAAGTCTAGGTATTGTTATCCCTGTATTTTAGGTGAGAAGGCCACAGTGCAGAGGGCTTAGGAAGTTTGTCTGGGGCCACAAGGCTGGCAAGCTTCAGGCAGGACTTGAACCCATTCTCAGAGCTCAACCAAGCTCTGAGATCCTTGGGATGGGAAGGAGGCAGACACCAGAGGGGAGGCTGGGGCCGTGCCCACTGGAGACTCAGGGCTTGTTTCAGCAGTGGCTTCCATGGGATGGGGGAGTGGGTGGAGACGAGGGCCAGAGCAGTGCCTGGAGGGTTCATGGAGCAACGGGTGAAGGGCACCGAGTGGTTTTGTGATTTTGACCGGGAAGCACCTGACCCTTTCAGTAGACTGGGAGGAAGGAGCTGCAGAGGGAGGGGAAGACGGTAAGTGTGCGGTTGATGGGCTGGGGCTGGGAGGGGGTAGCAGGGATGCAGGTTGTGAGCAGGGATGGGGAAGTCAGTTTCCTTTGTCCCGGGAGGCTGTTTCGGGACAGTGAGCTTGACATTGGGGGTTTCAGGATGTGGGTGGGCGAAGATGGCCCAGGAGCCTAGGAAGAGGTGTTCAGAGCCAGAGTTTGGGGCCTGAGAGTGTTGGCCCAGCCAGCTGGAGGTGAAGTGGGTCTGGCCCTGCCCTGGGTTCAGGCATCCATGGGGCAGTGGTGGCCAGAAGGGAAGCCAGGAGTGTAAGAATGTCCCAGGAGTGGTCAAGGGATGGTGGCAGGGATCCTGGCCCCAGAGGGAAAGAAGGGGGAACTGGGAGGGGCTGCTGGCCCACAGGGCGAAAACACACTGCCAGCGCTGGCGCTCTGGTGAGGTCAGGAGGCTGGCTGTGGCTGCACAGGTGTCAGGCCCTGTGCTTGGATGCTACCTGGATGACCTCACCAAGTGCTCAGACAGCCGCCAGCCCCATTCATTCGGTGACTCAGAGCTGCCTGGCCTGCGTGGCATCACGGCTTTCCTTCTCTCCTGCAGCAGCGCCACCTCTGTGCAGGCCAGAGGTCTGCAGGTCGGGGGAGGTCACACGAACGACTCACCCCCTCCTGTAGCTTCCAGCCTGTCTGAGTCCACACCCCATGCCCTCATTTGCCCCTCTGCCTCTCAGGTTGTGGTCTGAGAGAGGGGGCCCGGGGCCAAGGTTTCGGGTGGAGCCATCCTGGGAGATGGCAAATCTGGGGTGTGCCCTGGGTAGGGGGATGAGGGCAGCATAGAGGGGGTGAGGGGAGTGGGTGGAGCCAGTTCTCCCCTGAGCTTACCCAGCCCCTCCCATCATTCCACCCCTCCTGATAACGGGATTTTGCACCATCTCTGTTGACAGCTGGGGAAACTGAGGTGACGCAAGTCAGGAGGTTTGTCCAGGGCCACCCAGTAAGTTGTCGTATGATTAGTAATAGCCACCTTTGAACCCTGGGGTTGAATGGAGACCTCATGAGATCACTTCAGGCAGAGTCTGGGGGTCCAGGCTGCCCCAGGAGACTGACAGCTTCAGGCAGAAAGTCAAATCCACCGCCACCCCAATGCCCAGGACGCATGCCCATCTAGGTCAGGCTAGAAGCCCCAGGCTCCGAGCTCTGTCAAGGGTCACTCCTCAGCCTGGCTCGGGGTGGGGGGGAGGGGGGAGGGAGGTGGCTGGAGAGGTGACACTTTGAGGGGCATCTGGAATCAGGATGAATCTCAGCATTGTGGTCCCTGAGCTTGGCTGAGCGCAGGCCCAGAGCCCGAGTGGGGCGGGAGCGGAAGAATTTATCCTGGAGCTCTGAGCGTCCTGGAGGAGCTTGCAGTCAGGAACGGGCTGGCAGGAGAGACTGAAGTGACGTGTGTTTGATCAGAGGAGAAAATGCTGCTCCTGGCTGTGGACAGGGCGCTCCAAAGACCTAGGGGACCAGTGCAGAGCACCCTGTTGGGAGGGGCTCATGTGATGGGGTTGGGGATGTACTGGGAGGGATGTGGAGTCAAAGGGGACAGGGGAGTGAGGGAGTGGTGGCAAGCCAGGAAGGGTGGGGAGCAGGGGAGGGAGTAATGGGGTCAGCGCTGGACGCCTTGGAACTTGAGATGGGATGGAAGGGGTGGGGCAGGAAGTCCAGGAGCCGGCTGGGGAGGTGGTCCAGGAGGGGAAGAGGATCCTGAAGGAGGAGGTGGAGGGAGGACTTGGGTGACAGGTAGGTGTGGGGACTGAGAGGCAGGAGGACCCTGGAACCGTCCTGGTGGGCAAGTGTTGGGACTCAAAGAGCCAAGGGAGACCCTGCTGAGAAGAGACTGCTGCCTGCTGGAGGGGGGAAGGTGGGAAGGGGGTGGGAGCGGGGGGCTCAGCTTGCTCCTACCCTGACTGTCCTCCCTCCATACCAGCCCTGATGGAGCCCAGTCCTCCCTCACCCCTCCCACGATTAGAACTAGTAGTGTTGGCTGCAGGGCACAGACAGGGAGGATCTCCCGACGCCCCCGCACCTCACTGACCAGACATTAAGAAGAAATATCAGCAATGACATAGCTTTATTTGCAGCTTAAAGATGGGGCGGGGTTTGGGGTGGTGGGGCCCGGAAGACGAGAGAATTGGGGGTGATGGCACTGATACTGATCCCTCGGAGAAGCCGCCCTCGGGCCGTTAGATTTTGCCAGCGAAAGTCCCGTCCTTGATCTCGGTCTAGCGCTGCACCTGGGGTTTGGGGGGGGGTAGGAGGGAGGAAGGTGGGGAGCGGGCGCTTGCTCAACTCAGCCGGCCCATCCACCCTCGCCCGGCCTGTCTGTGCGCTGCCCCTCTGTCCGCTCACCCAGCTCATGGGGCACAGCGCGTGGAACACGCGGAAGTAATACTCGCAGGGCTGTGTGCTTTTCCCGCGGCGCCTCATCCTCTTGACGCAGGGATGGTAGTCTGCCGAGTGGGGGGTGGGGAGGAGCGGGCAGGTGGGCGGGGTCGCAAGCACGCCCCGCCCCCTCCACGCCAAGGCCGCGCCCTCCAGAAAGGCCCAGCCGCAGACCCGCCTCCTCCCCGCAAGGCCTCGCCCATTCTGTCACCCCACCCTTCCCTGACTTGATCGCACGCCTCCAGAATAGGCCCCGACCTTCCAACTGATCGGTCCCGCCCCTATCATACAAGGCCCCTCCCCTCCCAGGTAGGCCCCGCCCCTTAAGCCCGTGGTCCGCTCCACCTCCCACCCCAACGGTCTCCGCCCCCGCGGCGAGTCCGGGACCCTCTCCTCGTCCTCAGGTGGGGCGCGCCCCTTCCTGCCTCCCACCTTCTCTCACCCGCTCCCCCTAACTTGGCCCGCGAGGTTTTATCCAGCAAGTTCTGGTAACAGTTACGGGTCTGGTTCTGCTTGGTGAAGCGCGGGTCGAAGGGTGCCGTTGGCCATCTGCCCTTTCAGGGCTTTGGGCAATCAATACCCAACATCCACGAAGGCGGCGTCCCCTGCGGGGAGGGATGGGGTTCTATGGGGCCTATGGGGCGCCCCTCGCTCCGACCCGCACTCAGCTCCTGACCCCCACCACAAAACCCAGCCCCCGTTCCCACCCGTCCTGCCCTCACCAGGCTGATGTCAGCGGGTCACTGGCTCAGTTGTGCTTGTAGCTCCGTCCGGGGACCCCCTCGCTTCTGAGTCTCGAGGGTCCCAGCCCAGGAAAAACACGACCCTCCCGGTCGGATTGGCTGGGACCCCCGGAGCCCCAGCCAATGGACGCCGTTGCGCCGTTGCGTTGGGACGCGGGGCGGGGTCGGTGTGGACCCGCCTCCCCCGCCGCGACTCCCCCCTCCGGCCCGACACCCCC
>NW_006795957.1:438255-450077 GCF_000442215.2 Lipotes vexillifer | reverse complement strand
CCCCCCCCCCATATATAAAGATATAGATAGCTCTGGTCTCTACCGGAGAAGGAGCATCCCCGCCCGGTCTTCTCAGCATCCCGATTCTTACAGTAGAGTTGCACAACACCTAGGGGCCTGTGAGGAAGAGGAGAGAGACAGGGTGGGGTCCGGGCTCCTGGACGCCAGCGCCAGATATAAGGCTGATCTGCAGGGTTCCGGGGCTACGTGGCCCCGCTGAGCTCCTCTGGACACTTCGGCGACTGAGGTTGAGTCCCCCGCATCCCGCTATTGAGGCCGCTGGGAACCGTGCATGCTGCAGAGAGAAAGCCAGAGAGGGCTTTGGGGGATCGGCAGGGAGAGAGTAGTAACCGCTCAATAAATACATGCTGATGGGGGGCGGGGGGCGCGGTCCTGCTCCAGGGCCCGGCAAGCCTGAGCCGGAATCCACGTTTCCACCGGTGTCCCTCCTAGGTTTCTCTCCCTCCTGCCTCCTTAATATCAAGTCTGACTCTGGATCCTTTGCCCCAACATCCAAATGCACTAATATCTCTTTCCTCTTAAGAAGGCCTCTTTTGTCCCACATCCTACACCAGCTTCCTCTTCAGGTTCCTCCTCCCCTTCCAGCAGATCACTTGGAAAGAGCTGGTCTACTCCTCTCCGATTCCCCTCTTTACATACATATGTATGTATACAAGTAGTGGGAAAATACACATCCCATGAAATTTACCATTGTAACAATTTTAAAGTGTACAATTCAGTGGCATGAATTACATTCATAATGTTGTGCAAGCACCACCACTACCTAGCTCCCAGGACATATTCATCACCCCAAAAGGAAACCCCAAATCCATTAAGCAGTCACTTCCCATTCCTCCCATCCCTTGCAGCTTCTGGCAGCCACCAATCTGCTTCCTGTCTCTTCGGATTTGCCTCTTCTGGACATTTCTTGCAAACAAAAATCGTACACTGTGTGGCCTTTTGTGTCTAGCTCCTTTCGCTCAGCCACATGTTTTCAAGAGTTGCAACACGGTGATCCACTTCCTGTGCTTCCTTAAGCCTGCCCCATTCAGGTTTTCGTCCCCACCAGGTCACCTCCTTGCTGTTACATCCAGAGGTCCTCTCTCGTCCTGTCTCCCTTCACCTGCTCGCGGCATCTGACACGGCTGCCCTCACGATGCTCATTTTCTTCACCTGGTGTTCAGGATGCTGTTCAGTGTTCACTCTCTGACTATGGTTCCCCTTTCCCTAAACACCTTGGCCTCTGTCTCCACCTGCAGTCATTCGCTGGTGACCTCCAGTCTCATAGCTTGCAGCAGCCATCCATTTGCTGATGATTCCCCAAATCATTCCAGACTCATGTGTCCAGCTGCGTACCCCACATCCTCACCTGACATCTCAGAGTCAAGATGTCCAAAATGGAATTCCTGATCTTGTCCCTGACATCTACTCCACTCACAGCCTCCTTGACTGCTGCATCTTCCCAGGGGCTCAGATCCCAAACCTTGAAGTCACCCTCAATGCCATGTCAACATGCCCAATCCATGAGCTGATCCGTTGGCTCAACCATCAGAGTATCTCTGGAATCCCACCACTTCTCAATACCTCCATCCCTTCCCCTCTTGTCCAAGCCACCATCATCTTGTTCCTGGGTCATTGCAACTGCCTCCCCACCGTTCTCCCGGCGTCCACCCTTTCTCCTCTACCATTCTCCACACTTCAGCCAGAGAGTCCTTTCTAACATACAGCAACTCCAGCCGTTCTGCTCAAAACCCTCCAGTTTGCTCAGCATCACACCCAAAGTACTTAAGATGGCCCCACATGATGGTGCCACCCTCGTGACTCCTGTGACCACAATTCCTACTCTGGGCTGTCCTGGAGCTCCCTCTTGGTCCAGCACATCGTGCACATTCCTGCCTCAGGGACTTTGCAGTGGCTGTTCCTTCTGAAGGGAAGGAATTTCCCCGGATGTCCACATGGCTTCCTCACTCCCCTCCTTCAGATCTTTACACAAATGACACTAGCTCACTGAGGCCCTCCCGGACCACCCAATCCAATACTGGAAGCTGCCTACCCCGACTCCTAGCCCTCCCTACCCTGCCGTTTGCCCGGAGTCCTATCCGCTAATAATGTACAACATAATTACTGTGGATTTTATTGTCAGAGAGTTCCCAGCTTCAGCACTACTGACATTTTGTGGAGGATCATACTTTGCTGTGGGGCACCATCGCGTACATTGTGGGATGTTGAGCATCGTCCCTGGACTCTACCCAAAAGATGCCAAGAGCACGCCCTCCCCAAATTGCTCAATGCCATGTCCATAGTGCATAGAATGATGCCTGGCACGAAGTTGACATTCACTATACACTGAGAGCACAAAGGAAAGTGAAAAAGGAAGGAATGATCCTCTCTACCTCGTGGATAACAGAGTTGACAATACACGTTAGCTGTCACCCCAAATACCTGGGCGAAGGAACAAAGACACCCACTTCCTCCTTTGTCTTCCCCACCTTGGAAGCCATGTCCTTCATACTCTCAATTTCCAAGAGAGTGGGCAAGAGAATCTCCAAGGACGACCCCACTGTGGCTATGGGGCACTGGTCCGGCACCCTCCTGGGCTCTTGAGATACTCTCCTGGGCTGTTGGGAGACCCTGGCCTCCATCTTTGAGACAGGGGTCAGCGAGGCAGGAGACTCGGTTACGTCCTCCCACCTCGCTGAGGGCAGAGAGATGGGAGTCAGGGAGGCAGCATTCATCTTGGGGCTGCTGGTGGCACGCTTGGGGCAGGGGGACGCTTTGGAAGGCCACTTTGGGTCCCGGGGCACCGCCTCCACCTCCGCCCACGGATGCGTGTTCCCCTTCGCCCAGGCCCCCAACTGCGGCTGCTCCCTGACCACCACCGGTGTCTCCTCCAGCAAGGACACCTTGGTGGTGCTGAGGGGTACCGTGTCCATAGTTGGCATGGCAGACCCCTGCTGGGTTGAGAGCCAGGAGGGCAGATTGAACAGAGCTGACCTCAAGGAGGGATCCTTGGAACTGGCAGTGATCATCAGCCTGGCACGGGTGAGCCCTTCTGCTGAGAAGGGCCCGGTCTGCCCCTGTGAGGCTTCCTCGATGGCCAGCTCCTGGGTCTTGACCCACTCCTTCTGCTGACCCACCTCCTTGGATCTGAAGCCCAGCATGTCCAGAGAGACCTCCTCCTTCATCCTGCGGACTTTGTCCTCCAACTTGCCCTTGCCCTTGAAGCCATCCGCGGTGACATCCTGGGCTCTGCTGACCAGGACTTCCTCCGACTCCTTCTCGGTGGCGGTGAAAGGCAGCTCCAGGGATGTTTTCTGAGTCCTCACCTCTACTGTGTTTGTCTCCTGGGTGCCCATCAACACCACGCCTCTGGCTTCCCTTCAGGCTTTTCTCAAGCACATCTCCTCCGTGACTTCCCGCAGGCAACACGCCAGTGGTGGCAGGGTCCAATGTCATTTGGTATTGGGTAGGTAAGGTCAGAGCCTTCTGGGACAGGGTAGGTAGGAACACAGATTTCCTGTTTGGAGCAGGGGGGGTACACAGCCTTCGGGGGAACAGCAAGTGTATGCGGGGCCTTCTGAGATGGGGCAGGCATGGCTGGGGCCTTGTGGGGAACAGCCGGTACACGTGGGACCTTCCGAGATTTGGCAGGCACGGCTGGGGTCTTATGGGGAATAGCCAGTACATGTGGGGTCTTCTAAGATGGGCCAGGTGTGGCTGGGGCCTCCTGGGGAGCAGCAGGAAAAGCTGGCGCTTTCCGGGATGGAGCAGGTACAGCCAAGAACTTCTGGGACTGGTCAAGGATGAATGGAGCCTTACAAGAGGCAGCAGGGATGGCTGGGGGCTTCTGGGAGGGCGGCAGCCACAGTCTCTGCTCGGAGTCCAGAGGCCTGGCCTGTTCGTTGCACCTGCGGAAGTCAGGAGGGTAGGCGGCTGGGCAGAGGGAGGACGTGGACAAGGTGCTGGCCTCCGGGTCCATCAGGTCGTCCATGTCCTGTTGCCACGGGTACATATGCGAGTGATCACAGGAGCCCAGCAAGGGCATTTCAGGGCTGTCCCCCGAGATACAGAGTGAAGGGGTCTCAAGTAAACCTGCCAGGCATGTGGCCCCCTCAGAATCAGAGCAACCTTGTAGGTAGATGGGGGGGAGGGGAAGGATGGTCAAGGCCAGTGGAGATGCCCAGACCCAGGCCCTCAGCCCCCTCCCCCCTCAGACCCAGGAGTCCAGGCCCCCAACCCCTCCCCCCTCAGACCCAGGGGTCCAGACCCCCAGCCCCTCCTCCCTCAGACCGTGAGTTGCCCTCCTCCCTCTGATTCTAGAGTTGGCCCCGGCCCTCAGCATATAGCTGTCTTGGAAGAGGATGCCATGTGGTCAGGTGTATTGGAAATGATGCTGAAGATGGTCCGAAAGGTGATGCTGGGCTTCTCTGGTGGGGTGGAGCAGGAGAAAGCAGTCTGAGCTCTCAGCAGAAGGGTCAGAATTTCGGGGTCCGTTCATAGAGGCAGAGGGAGGGGGGTGTGCTCACCGGAAACTTGGATTTCGGTTTGAGGTCTCTCAGGGGAGAGATCCGGTTGGGACCTGTAAGGGCAATTTGGTGTGACTTTGGCGGCTTCAGCACTAGGATCCCCACCCTTCCCCCCTGCCCTGCAGGCAGCAAGGCCCCAAGGCTACTTTTCTGTAGATTTCTTTCTCCTGTCAGCTTGCTCCAGCTGTGACCAGCCTAGCAGCACGGAGTCACCCAGGGCCTGAGACTTGAATTCGCGCTTGAGGGTTTGGCAGCGGGAGGAGGGAGGGCAGTCAGGAGGTGCAGCGCCGTCAGCCTCTTCCCCGCCAGGGCCACCGGGGCCGCTCGCCTCGGCCTTCCTCTGTCTCTGAGTTGTCAGAATCTTGTAAGGAAAGGTGGGCTCGACAATCATGACTGGAAAGGCAGGGGGACACTTCAGGTCAAGGACCCCAATGGGGATGACACGATGCGGGGGGAGGCCCAGAGGGGACTCCTGGGGGGCTTGGCCAGGGGAGAGAGGGGTGTGACGCTGAGGCTCTGTCCACGCCTGGTGGAGGGGAAGCTGAGACTCAGGGAAGGGCCTGATGGACGCCCAAGCCAGCTCGCCTGAACGCCTGTGGTGAAATGGGTCCTGCGGACAGGAAGAGGGGCAGTGAGGAAGGGTGAGATCTTCCTGGTTTCCACGTCTCCATTACCTACCCAGCCCAGGACTCCAGGGCCCCAGCCCCCTCCCCGCTCAGACCCAGGGTCCAGGCCCCCGGCCCCTCCCCACTCAGACCCAGGTGTCCAGCCCCTGGTCTCTCCCCCCTCAGACCCAGGGGTCCAGCCCCTGGTCTCTCCCCCCTCAGACCCAGGGGTCCAGCCCCTGGTCTCTCCCCCCTCAGACCCAGGGGTCCAGCCCCTGGTCTCTCCCCCCTCAGACCCAGGGGTCCAGCCCCTGGTCTCTCCCCCCTCAGACCCAGGGGTCCAGCCCCTGGTCTCTCCCCCCTCAGACCCAGGGGTCCAGCCCCTGGTCTCTCCCCCCTCAGACCCAGGGGTCCAGCCCCTGGTCTCTCCCCCCTCAGACCCAGGGGTCCAGCCCCTGGTCTCTCCCCCCTCAGACCCAGGTATCCAGCCCCTGGTCCCTCCTCCCTCAGACTCTGGAGTGCAGGCCTCCTCCTCCTTCAGAGCCAGGGTTCCTGGCCCCAGCTCCATTCCTGGGGCTCCTGTACTTCTGGCTTTTGGTCTTGGCGCCCTCTCGAATCTAGAACCATAGCTGCCCCCAGGGGTCTGTGGGGTCAGGGCCCACCTGGAGGCGCCAGGTGGAGGCAGGAGGTGCCACGTGGCCCAGGTCTATGGGGGGGCGTGTGTAGGGTCCTGGGGGCCCAGGAGGTGGTGGGCTGCCAGAGCAGGTTGATGAGGCGGATCCAGCAGTCAAACAGGAAGCTGACCTCATTGTCAGGGGCGTCCAGCTCCAGGTAATAGCAGCGGCCCGTGGTGACCAGACGCAGCTTCAGGAGCCAGGCAGACAGGTCGTGGACGTAGAGGTGGGCCAGGTCCAGTGGGATCATCCTAGCAGAAGCAGGAGATGGAAGCGGAAGAGCAGGAGATGGGGCCGAGGTGGCAGGGGATGGGGGGATGGCGGCACCTGGTGAGGACGAGGCTGGAGCGCTCCCTGCCCTCGGGGCGCTGGGCCATCAGCAGGATGTCTGGCAACGCCAGGCCTGGCAGGGAGGCGGCCATGCCCATGGTCACTCGGTTGGTTCTGTGGTGCACGTACGCTGGGGCCCCTCGACTGGTCACCTGGGGATCCAGGGAGAGGGGCTGGGACCACTCCTTTCTCTTATGCTCCTCTGGCACCTCCACACAGAGCTCCACCCCCCAGCCCCCCAGCTGCCTTGTGCCCTCCTGGACCCAAATCCCCCAGCCCAGGGGGTCTCCCTTCCCTTCTGCCCCTCTCTGCCCCCAGGGCACAGGGAGCCAGGGACCTGGACAAAGTTACTCTCGAACATGGGCAGCGGGCGGAGGGGCAAGTACTCGCCCTTCTGGAGGGTCTTCTGCAGCTCGCCCAGGGTGGGGACCCACTTCAGGGGGCCCTGGAGTGGCTCCCAACGCCTGATGTTCCAGAGCCGGTTCATGATGGCTGCAGAAAGTGTCGGTCACCCGGGGCACGGAGGCAGGGTGCCGGCACCCCAGCGCTTGGCCAGCCGGCCCCCTAGCCCACAGGCCCCAGCCCCTCGGGCTTCAGCGGTTCCAGAGGGTGGAGCTTCCCCAGGGCTTGGACATGGCCCTGCCGGGGTGCTCAGCCCTGGCCTGGGGGAGGAGCCTTCGGTGGAGGAGCTTTGTGACCGCATCGGACACAGCTGCAGCTCTTTCTGGGAAGTCTCCAGGGGCCTTCAGCTCCCTTCCCCTCCAGGAACCTGTCCTGGAGTCTTGAGGGCTGGGGTGGGTGAATCAGAAGCCCCTGCTCCAGACCCAAACTAGGGACAACCCGGGGCCCTGGGAGGGGCCGTCTGGGATGTTGTAAGTGAATAATTAAACAAAAGCGTTTCTGACTCTTAACAGGGGAGGCCTGAATTACAGTCCCAACTTGCCACTGACCCATCTCTACACCCCAGGTAAGGTCTATACCCCCAGGAGCCTCAGTTTCCCTGTATCTAACTTGTTTGTGTCCATGGCAACAGTTGCTGTACATTGGTTATAAAGAAAGGGACATGAGGTTTGGAATAAGCCAGACCTTTGGCAAAATCATATTCTGCCTCTCCCTAGCTGTGTGGCCTTAAATGACAGGCATCCCCGAGGAGCCTCAGCTTCCCTCATCTGTAAAATTGGGGGGTATTGGAGGATGCACGGGATCCTGTAAGTAAAACCCCACACTTAAGGCATGGCGCAGAGCAGGCGCACAGTGAAGGGCCATTCCTGTCCCCTTCTGAGGGCTTTTGGGGCGCGGGGTGCTGATATTCTGTCATCCTAAATATAGTGGTTATTATTTTTTTTCATGTGTCATGCAAAATACATGGTCATTGTAAAAATTCTGGAAAATACAGAGAAGCACAAACAACGAAAGTCACCCACAATCCCGCCCCCACCTTCTACCCTGAGGTGGTCATAGTCAACACTTTGGTGTATTTCCTTCTAGGATTTTTAAATAATCCATGGATTATACGTATCTATACAAAATGGGGACCACACAGTGGTTTGTAGCCTTGTGGCCTGTTTCTTCTATGCCTAAAGCAGGCTCTGCAGCATTCCTCTTCATGGCTGGTGTATTCCATCACATGGATGCACTGTCATTTATATAACCATCCCCCGCTGTTGGACATCTAGGTTGTCTCCAATTTGCTGTTGTAAACACTGCCATAATGAACAACCTTGAGCCTGCAGCCTTGTCCTGTACTAGTGCTGTTGGTCACAGGGTAACCTTCTGTAACTATCCATTAAATACTTATTTATTGATTGTGAGACTAAGAACTCACAGTCTCTGGGGGACTGATGGTTCCCCCTCTACATCCCTGTCCACGGAGGGCCCCCCAAGGACCCCAGCATCCAGCCCCTGGCCCCCAGAGAAATCACCTCTAAGTGGATGTGTATGACAAATTTAATTCCCTCTTCTCTATCTCACAAAGGTTCTCACATTTTTGTACAAAAACCCAGGCCTCCTTTTCCCCTCCCTCCCCACCCCAACACAGAAAGTAATTGTTTAATAAATAATATATGCTCCTGCCCAAGCCGAGAGGGGTGGGTGTCAGGGAGACACTGTGGCCAGACTTCTCAGAGATCCAAGAATCCGGGACCCCAGTTCCCTCCTCCTCAGGGACCCCCGAGTCCACCTGCCTCCCACCCACCCCCCAAATAAATAAGTATAAATAAGGCACAGATGCCCCCCTGCCCAGGTCTCCAGGAGGGATCGTCTCTAACTAGAGGGAGACAATGGTGAGGGCGGAGTCCTCTGGCTGCCACGCCCCCAGTCCCGAAATAAATAAATAAATAAGGTCTGGCTTTGAAGGGCGCTGGTGGCTCTAGGTGGAGGGTCACAGCCGAGTCTTCAGCAGCAGCAAGCCCCGCACAGCCCAGTCGAGCGTCAGGTGCAGCCCCCCAAGGATGGCATGGGCCGCCCGGACGCCTCCCCAGGGTGAGGCTGGGGGAGCCAGGGGTGGTGCCGGTGGGTCTGGGGGCGCCTGGGGCAGGGCCAGGCGGGACATCTGTCAGGAGAGGACAGAGGGTTAACATCAGGCCAGGGGTGCAGTTAGGATCCGGGGAAGCGGGTATTTGGAGCCTGTACTGAATCAGGGTTGGGGAGGTCCAGCTTGCACATTTCCACTGTGTCTCTGGCCTGTGAGGTGGGGTGTCTGGGTTGGGAGTTCTTCAGGACGTTGGGTTCAGAAAATTGAGGCTGGGGCCAAAAGGTGGGGGTCTTAAGGCTGGGGTTCTAGGGCCAAGTTCAGAAGGCTGGAGGTGAGGTCTGTAGCATCAGGGCCAGGATCCTGGGGCCGAGGTCTTAGATGTGGGGGTCTCATTGTAGGATCAAGCTCAGGGACTCGTGTGAGAGGTGGCGTCTCAAGTCTGGGCTCTCAGAGCTGAGAGTTGGAATTTGAGTTTCAGGGTCTTTGGGGTCACCAGGTCCAGGAACCGGGGTCTGAAGTCTTACAATCTCAGGGTCTTGAGTCTGGGGTTTTGAAAGTCAGGGTCTTGGGGTCTTAAGGGCTCACAACCTAGATCTGAGCTCTTGGGGACCCAGGGCTCAGGGTCTGGGGTCTTCTGGTTTGAGATCTCAGGGTCCAAGTCCTTGAGATCTGAGGTTTGCAGAGCCAGGGTCTGCAGGCTGGCTTTAAGTCACGGTGCATCATCTGAGGGTCTGGGGTCTTGATGTGTCAGGATCTCAGGGCCAGGATATGGGTGGGTCTCAGGGTCTGGAGGTTCAGAATATCCTGGGCTTGGGGTCTGGATTCCTCCTGTTTTGGGACCGGGGTCTCTGGGTCTTGGGGTGAGGGTTTGGATTCTCAAATCTTAGGGCTTCACGATGGGAGTCTTGGAGTCACAAGACCATGGGGTTTCCGAGTCTCAGGGTGAGAGTTTAGAGTTTCCAGGCAGGATTTTGGAGTCTGGGGTCTCAGGGACACAGAGTGAGGGTCTCGGAGTAGGCCTGGGGTCTGGGGTCCTGGGGTCTCAGAGCCAGGTGATCGTACCAGGAGCTGCAGCCGGCGCAGCAGCCGGTCCAACCGGGCCTGCAGGGCACCTAGATCGGGCTCCAGGGTCCGCAGGGAAGGGCCTCCTGCCCGGCGCAGCCACTGCACATGCCTCAGGTAGGAGAACAGGTCTGCCCGCAGCCGTGTCAGCACTCCCGGGAGCTGGGGGACGGGCGGGGTGGGGGGTGGCGTCAAGGAGCACCTGGCACCTGCCCACTCCAGCCCCTAACCCCCTGCACCCCCTTCGCCGCCCAGCTCCCACCTTTGACCCATCCCCTGCCCTTACCTGCAGGGCTCCCAGCGCCCCTGCACTCATGGCCAAGGTGGGGAGGGAATCCAGGTTGTGGTCTCCGTCAGCTGGGAATTTGTCTCTCTTGGGGGGGAAAGAAGCCGTGAGAGGGACCCTGCCCGGCTCCGGGGGTCGCCTCATCCCCCACCACGAGCCCCGGACTCCTTTCTCCCCCGTCTCTGCCACCGTGGTAGCCCAGACGCCCTCCCCGTTCTCGGTCTTGGCCCCAGCCCATCCCCTCCAGGTTCTCCTACCAGCTGTGCGGCCAGCTGCCGAGTGTCCGCCAGGAGAGAGCGGGTCAGGAGGACAGCGCTGTCCAGCTCAGCCCGAGGGTCTGGGGAGGCCCGTGGGGGGCCAGGAGGTGGCCCCGGGGCAGCAGCTCTACCCGGCCACAGGCTCAGCGCGGCCAGGACCAGGCAGCAAACACCTGAGGGAGGGAGAGGACAGAAAGGAGGCTCAGGCCCGACCGGGGGGTCTGAGGGAGGAGGGGCTGGGGTGGGGGGTCCTGAGTCCCAGGGCGGAGCGCCCAGGGCACGTCGCAGGGCCTGGGCGGGTTTCCCTCTCCCTCTCTGGCTCTGGTCGCCCCGCCCGTCGGAGCAGACGCGCCCCGGGGCGGGTAGACGGGCCGGGCGTCTCCCGTCCGCCCCCGGACGCCGGAATCTGGGCCCCGGGGCGGGGCAGGAGGGGGGAGACACAGGCCAGAACCTGCCCCCTCCTGAGGCTCAGGAGACCGAAACGGACTGAGAGCAGGGGAAGGAGACCTGGACAGAGGTCCGGGGGCCTTGACCCCCTCCCCGGGAGACCCCCGCGTAGACCCCACCAGAGTGGACCGCGGAAGGCCGGGCCGCAGCGCCGGGGATACCCCACAGCACACCTGGGCGGAGAGAGGCAGAGGCGCGGGCGCGCCGGGCTCGCGGCGGGGAGAGAGGGAACCGGCGGTGCTCAGCGCGGGGGCTCCGGCCCGCTCCCTCCGCGGCCGCCCATCCCCCAGCGGCCCCGCCCCCCCCGCCCGCCAGCCAATCAGCAACCCCCGGGCCGCCCCGCTCCCGCAGCACACCCCCAGCCCGCCCCCTGGGCCCTCCCAGGCCGCGGTCTGTCCGCCCGTCCGTCGGCATCCGTCTGGCTCTCCTGTTTCTGTCTGCACTCCTGTGTCTCCCTCTGTCTTTCCTCCCCGTAGCTGGGGTCGGTGTTCTTTCTGGGCTTGCTCTCACCTCCTTGGCCTCTCTGCCTCAGTTTCCCTCCCGGAGCCTCTCTGTTGAGGTCCCTGGGAGTCTGCGTCTCTCGGTCCCCGCTGACTCCCTGGGGGTCCCGGGCCCTTTGGGAACACCCCCTGGCCTTCGTCTGTCTCTGTCTGTGAGTCTCCATTTCTCTCTGCCTCGCGCTGCCCTGTCGGTGTCTCCGCGTCTCTGGTCCGTCCTTTCATGTCTCGCTCTGCCCGTGCCTTCTCTAGGCCTCCTGCTTTCTCTGAATCTCCTTCCCGCTCGCTCCGTCTCCGCCTCCCCATCGCTCCCTCGCTCTCCTCGTCTCTCGGTCCGATTCCGCTGTCTGTCTGCTCCCCACCCTTCCCGCCGACGGTCCCTCCCTCCTTCCTCCCTGTCCCCCCTCCAGGAGCTTGAACCAACTTACTGTTCATGTCCCCACAGGGCAGGGGTTCCCCAGGGCAGGGGGCAGGGGGCTGGGGGCCTTTACCCCTTCCCTGTCCGCTGCCGTGGGAGCCCTGGGGGTCAGCTGGGCCTCGGCCTGGGGAGGGGAGGCATGTGCGTGTGAGCAGAGAGGGCCGCGGCAGTGAGGGAGTGTGTGCGCCTGGGGGGTTATATAGGGGGCCGGGGCGGGCGGGCGGGGGGCAGGCGGCAGGGGGGGGCG
>NW_006795957.1:386930-438172 GCF_000442215.2 Lipotes vexillifer | reverse complement strand
GGGCGGGGGGCAGGCGGCAGGGGAGGGCGGCCTGACACATCCTGACTCACCCTCCCTGCCTGCCTTTTCCATTCCGACGGAGCCGGCTGCCTCGCAGGGCTCACGCCGCCGCGCTCGGAGGAGGGCACGGAAGGAAAAGTTGGAAAAGTTGAAAAGGGAAAGGGGGGGGTGGTCGGAGAGGGGCTGGTGAGGTCATTGTCGTCCCCTCCCTCCACCTCCTCGGCCGGCCGCCGCCGCCGCCGCCGCCGCCGCAGACACGCGCAGCTCAAGAGCTGGGGCCTGGCTGCGGGGTGGGGGTCCGGCTGGACCAGGACAGGCAGAGAGATGGAGAGGCAGGGGGTGATGGGGACGGGGTAGAGGTGGCAACGGGACCACAAGACGCAGGCCTGGGGGGTTGGAGGTGAGATGGAGAGAGACTCCCAGGGACAGAGAGAGATGGAGAGGCCGAGACCCAGGCAAGGAGGTAGAGACACACAGGGAAATGGGGACATGGGACAGAGGTGGAGAGTCTGAGGTGCAGAGATGGAGACAGCCAAGGAGACACGCTGCAGAGGCAGAGAAACAGGAGAGCAAAGTGAGGTTTGAGGGGCACGATGAAGACAGCAGGAGACATCTGGAGAGACCCAGAGAGACCCCCAAAAGGAAAAGGGACAGAGACAGGCATGCCAGAAAGAGGGGAGGCAGGCGGCAGAAAAGAGATACACAAGGCAGGGTGACAGAGATGGAGAAGTCCTAAGGGGCAGAGATCCTCTGAGAGATGCAGATGCTGAGATGATGAGGACTCAGCAGTGGGGACTGAGAGAGGGGGGGCCTTTCTCCAAGAGACAGGTTGGAACATGGTGAGAGAGGACCAGAGGCAGAGAGACAGGGACCAAGAGAAAGAGGCATCGAGACACCCAGTAGAGGTGAGACCTCGGGCACATGGCTTCACCTCTCTGTGCCTTGGTTTCTCCATCTGTGAAATAGGGATACCCCGGGCACGACCCCCTCCCAAAAGCCTGTGTGAGGATACAGTGAGTTCACTCCTGTAAAGCACGCAACCAGCTCTCAGTAAATGCGAACCATTGCTATTCTCACCGTTGATTTTTATTAACATATCCAGGGAGACAGAGGAAAAGAGGGAGCCCCTGGGAGAGATGGAGATGGTGAGACACGGAGAGAGCAGCTGGGATGGGTGGGGGGAGCTGGAGACCAGGACATGGCAGGGAGGACACCACGCGGAGAGGTGGAGATGCGGAGAGGGGTGGGAGCAGGGATGGGAGACACAGACTCAGGGGGACAGTGGTGCCAACACAGACGCACACAGGGAGTACCAGGTACATAGAGCAGAGGTGGCCCTGGGGATTCACGGCAGAACGAGTGAGGGACCATGACAGGAACCCAAGTCCCCAGGAGCACCCCGACCCCCAGGATAAGGGTGGCAGAGAAGGGTGGAGGGTAGTGAGAAGAGGGAAAGTGACAAGGACTTCCAAAGGTCTCCCCGCAGACACCCCTCCCCGCCCCCGACCCTGAGACTGCTGAGCTGGCAGGGGGGCTCTGAGGATGAATGGTGGCTGAAGTCCTCCCCCTCCCATCCCCCACCACTTGGGGGGGCAACTGCTCAGGTCCCCAGGGAGGTGAGGTCACAGCCCCCCCATGGTGGGACATGACCTCATCACCTCAGGTAAGAGCTCCCTCTGCCTCTCTGTCATGGCCACCCCTGCCAGGGCCCCCCAGGGGCCCTCCCCAGCCCCACTCATGCTGGGACCCAGGCCTCTGACCACTCCGCCCCTCAGGGGGCCTGTTTCCGGCTGAGTCAGCGTGGGGGGGCCCAAGGCTGCGTCAATGAGGGGAGAACTGACGTAGACCCCCCCCCAAGACCGGTGGGGCCAGCCAAGGTGACTCAGGCCACCAGCCTGGGAGATGGACTGGCCTGAGGGGATGGGGGACTGAGACTGGGGCCAGCCTGAGAGCCACAGTAGGGATCTGATGATGGCAGCCCCTTCCACCTCCAGGGGAACCGGGGCTGCCGGCCCCAACCCCACTGCTTTAATCTAGGAGTCCAAGAGCCCAGCCCCTCCTCTCTCAGACTCAGGAGTCCAGACCCCCAGCCGCCTGCTTCCTCAGATCCAGGGGTTCAGCTCTCAACCCCCTCCTCCCTCAGAGCCAAGTGGCAGGTGTCCAGGTCCAAAACCCTTGTTTCAAGAAAGGTAGAGAAAACTTGTGGCCATTCTGCAATTTGGGGAGTGCTCTGTTGGGGAAGGTCAGGGGTCTAGGCATGGGTCATCAGTCCCCGACTAGTGACAGTCCCCTCGGCCTGCTTCAGCCCTCTCCCCCCCGGGGATGCGGGGTCATCTTCCCTCACTGTGGCAGCAGGAGGCCGGGGGGTGCAGCACAGGAGGTTGGGGCTTACTCAGGACTCCTGGGCCTTCCCCAGGGTTGGGGACACTCAGACTACTTCTGTGGAAAGGAGGGCAAGAAAGAGAGACAAAGACAGAGACACGAGTAAAGAGATGGAGAGGCAGAGACGGAGACTCGCAAACAATGACAGGAGAAGACTGTGACATCTGTGACAGAAAGAGAAAGAGACAGAGACGCAAAAAAAAAAAAAATTGGGACATATACAGACGCAGAGACAAACTCAGGCGCTCGGAGACAAAGACTGGGGGTGACACGGAGCTGAGACTCTGAGGGGTGATAGCTGTGGGGGGAGATGCCACTGGGAGATGACGGGGGACCCCAGGGGGTCCTTGCTCATGTGCTGGCCCCTGGGTGAGGTGGAGCTGGCTGGTGTGAGGTCAGCAGGTCCGAGTCTGTGTGTGTCCGTCTGTCTGTCCCTGGGGGGTCCTGTCTGGCCCCTGGGGGGTGACGGGGCAGGCGGGCCGCAGAGGCGGCCCAAACCTGTCATTAGTGGTGAGGGCCGTGACGGCGGCCCCCCCAGCCCCAAGCCGCGGTCCAGGGCCCGGCGGCCCCGCCCCCCCCCACCCCCTCCTTGATCCCTGAGGAATCCCGGGAATTGGGAAGTGGGTCCAGATGATGTTGACACAGGAAACGGTCAGCAGCTGCCCGGCCTCAGCCCCACAACCCCTCTGACCCCCACCCCCGGCCCCCTGCCGAGCCCCTCGGACCTGTGTCATCTCTGACGAAGGCAACCCTGGGCCCACACAGCACCCACCAGGATGTTTACGGGAGATGGGTAGGACGGGAGGCAGCCTCAAAGGGCTCTTGAGAAATGGGGTCTGGACTCCCAGACAGCTGCCCTCAGACCTAGTCCCCTGCCCCCTCCTCCCTCAGACCCAGAGGTCCAGACGCCCAGCCCCTCTTCCCTCAGACCTGGGAGTCCTGACCCCAAATGCTCTCTTCCCTCTGATCCAAGTGTCCAGACCCCCAGCCCCTCTTCCCTCAGACTCAGGATCTGGACACAAAGACACACGGTCCCAGGAGAGCTGAGTCCCCTCCTCACTGGCTGGAAAGCTGATTGGAGGTTCAGGGGAGAGTGAGGGATCATGTTCCCACCCCAGCCCCCAAGTTGACCTCCTCCCCCACCACTGGGGTGGGCCAAACCAGAAGCCTGGGGATCCCAGTCGGACCCATTTCCCTGTTTGCAGAGGGGGAAACAGACGGAGCTAGAAGCGGCTCCCTTCCCATGAGTCCCCTCTCCACCACCTGGGGCCTCAGACCTCTCGGATCCTGGCCCTCCCCATCAGGAGGCCTGGATGCCTTTGGGACCAGGGGACTCCGGAGCAAGGGCTCTGGCCTATGGCCTGACCCCCATTTTCTCATCACCCTCTTAGGTCTCCTGGTTGCTAGGGGGCCGCCCTAACAATGGGGCTCAGTGAGGTCTTCTGGGCCTCAGGCCCCCTGCCCCTGGTTGCTAGGGTGAAGACTCCCTGGCAACCAGGTCTCAGGAGCCTTTGGGTCACCTGGAGCTGCCTTTCAGGAATGTTTACTAAGCAGAGGGATTCCCTGGCAAGAAGGTCTCAGGGTGCCCACTCCTCGGGTCCCCTGGTTGGCTAGGAGGAGCCGTCTTAGACTCCCACCTGCTTTCTACCCAGGTTGCTAAGGAGTCTCTTCTAATGCCAGGGCCCCATTCCACCCACAAGGCCCCTTCCACCTGGTTGCTAAGGAAGCAACTCCCTAGCAACCAGGTGTGACCAGGCCAGTGTGACCCCCCCCTTCTTTCTTCCCAATTGCTAAGTGGGCTCCCTAGAAATAGAACTTAGAATTTTGGGGGCCTGCTGGGCATGCGGGCGGGGCCGAGCCGGTTGCTGGGGTGATAGCCTTCAAGGTCTCTCCCCACAGAGGCCCTAGGAGTCTGGGGAGGCAACATGGTGGGGTCTGGGATCCCCGCTTTGGGCCTCTTCCTGCTAATGCAGGGCTCAGTAGGTGAGGGGGCTGATGAGAGGGTCAGAGAGCTGAGCAGAGGCCCTCCTCACCCTCCATACAGCCTCCCAACACCGCTCTTTTCTTTCACAGATGGGAATGGAGTCCAGGGATTCTTCTATCCATGGAGTGAGCAGTGGAGGAAACCCTGGGTCCCCTGGGGATAAGGAGCCCAGACTAGACTCTTGGGTCTAAAGGGAGGAGGGGCTGGGGTCTTGACCCCTGGTCTGAGGGGAGGGCCTGGGGGCCTGGACCCCGGGGTCTGAGGGAGGAGGGGCTGGGGGCCTGGACCCCGGGGTCTGAGGGAGGAGGGGCTGGGGACCCGGACCCCTGGGTCTGAGGAAGGAGGGGTCTGGGGGCTGGACCCCTGGATCTGAGGGAGGAGGGCCTGGGGATCCGGATCCCTGGGTCTGAGGAAGGAGGAGCTGGGGGCCCGGACCCCTGGGTCTGAGGGGGGAGGTGCTGGAGGCCTGGAGTCCAGGGTCCAGCACGAAGTAAGCACTAGGCCGGCAGCCCCAGAGCCTGGTATGGGGTCAGGCTCTGTGAGGAAGCTGCTCCTTGCGTTGGTCCCCAGGCTGTGAGGGAGATGTCTGGGACCGGGAGAGCTGTGGGGGCCAGGCGGCAGTTGAGAACCCGAATCTCTGTCTGCGTCTACGATGCTGCTACCGCGACGGGGTCTGCTACCACCAGCGGCCAGATGGTGTGTGCCGGGGAGCTGGGGCCCCTGGGGTGGGGGCTGGTGGCAGGGACCCCTTGGCCTCACAGCTCCCTGCTTTGTGCAGAAAACATGCAGAGGAGGCACATGTGGGCACTTGGCTGGATGTGCGGAGGCCTCCTCTTCCTCATCTCCAGCATCTGCCTGTTCTGGTGAGTGGGGTCGGGGCTCGGGGGGCTCCCCTGCGCTGGGGGGCGGGGCCAGGTGGACGGCACAGCTGAGGGTGTCCCCTCCCTGCCAGGTGGGCCAAGCGACGGGATATGCTGCGGCTGCCGTGGTTCCTGAAGGGCAAGTGCAACCTGTCCCGGACCGTCTCTCTGTTATCCAAGGACCGGACACCGAGCGAAAGGAAGATGGCGTCCATTGGCAGCATGCCCATGGAGGGGGCTCTGGATGTCTCAGGGGGCACTGATGAGGAGCGCACGGAAGGGGGCGAAGAAACGGAAGCAGGGGAGGAGGAAGATTAGGGGCACCCCTGGAGGGATCCCTCAATACAGATATAGCACAGAGATGCATGGTCTCTTTTCTGAGAAGCATGAAGCAGGGGGCGGATAAGACCTGGAGGCCAAGAGAGAGAGAGAGAGACAGAGCGAGCGAGAGTGTGTGTGTGTGTATGTGTGTTTTGGGGGGGTGCCTGGGCTGTGATCATGGGGTGTGTGAGCTGACGGGCATCTGGGGTCCAGGGGTAAGTGGGGAGGATCCGAGCTGAGGGGGACTTGGGCTGATGGGGGGAGGCCTGAGCTGATGGGGGTCCTGAGTTGAGTGTAGGTCCTGGGCTGTGATTATGGGGGGTCTGGACTGAGGGGCTTGGGGTGAGTTGTGGGTGGCCTGGGCTGGGACTGCAGCAGGGCTGGGGGAGACATGGACCACCGTGCCCCTCAGCTGTCCTTCTGCCGCTGCCTGACAGCCTCTGCTGCCTGCCCTTGGGATCCTGCCGCCCTTGGACCAGCAGGCATTTGCCTTGCTTCCCACGAACGCCCAGACGACTATAGCTCTCAGACGCCCTAGTGGTGGCCCGGAAATTTTCCTGGAACTTCATTACAGTTGAAGATTCATCGTGCTCAGTCCTCTTTCCTCCACCCCTCCTTTCTCAGATAACAGAGCTACTCCAACCTACCCTCCATAAGTATGTCCCCAACAAATATCTTGCAAGTCTTCATCCCTCTGTCTGCATCTCTGGGGACCTCAAACTAACAGAGGAACCTGGGCTGAGGGAGGCCTGGACTCAGGGGGTGGGTCTGGGCTTGAGATCCTTGCCCCCCACTCCTGTCCCCCTCCATGAGGCGACAGCGTGAAGCTAGGCTCCTAGGTCCCCAAGGGCTTGGGCAGCCCCTCCCTCACCCCTGCCCCAGTGCCTCTCCAGACAGACATGAAGTACAATGAGGCAGAGCCCTTTATCCAGGGGAGGATAGATGGAGGACAGGTAGGCATCCTGGCAGCCAGATGATGGTGGGGCAGCTGCACATCTCCATCGTGTCCTGACAGGTGTGGCCATGCGTTCGGCTGTAGGAGGGAGGATGGGGTTAGTGGCTGCTCAGGACCCCTGCGTGTATCCCTGCATCCTAGGACTACAACCCAGGCGAAGGAGCCCCTTCCTCCCGCTTCAGTCCCTCACAATTGCCTGACGCACTTGCTCATTGGCTCCTTCATTACTCCGTGCCCTGACTTGCGGCACTTTAACTCACCGGAACTCAGTGGTACAAGGTGGGGAATGAGAGGCAAGGAAAGGCAGAGACGGAGAGACTTACACACAAAAAAGAGAGAGGGAGAGACAAATATGTCGAGGGAAGGATAGAGGCACAAAGATAAAAAAAGACATACACGGGGACAAAGAGAAAGACAGGCAGAGACAGAGATGATGAAATGGGGGGAGAAATGACAGGATAGGTTTGGCTCTGCACATCTTCTCAACTAATTTTGGTCCCAGAGGGAGAGAGAAGTGACCAGAGCCAGGACCTACAGGACCCTCTGTTAAAATTCCAGTTCTCTGTCCCTCATGTGCTGGAATCACCTCACCCTGCCATCATGGAGTCCTGTGTTTGGACAGGCCCGTTTTCCTTCTAAGAGGGGCCTACAGGCCAGTCAGCTTGGCCAGTTTCTGGCAAGTGGTTCTAGCAGCAGAGGTCTACCCAGCTGTGTTAGACTTCTGGGCAAGGTAAAGTGTTTCCAGGGGTAATTTTAACCACAGGTGGTTATTTCTGCATTGTATGCCAAATTTTGTGTTAGCTCATCTATGCATAAACTGTTTCCTCATCTGAACCACAGAACATAGCATATGATTGGACTATTTTCAAAATTCTCACAAAAAAAGGGTATATAACTGTCCTTCTGGATGCATAGAAGGAAAGTTAATTCATCACCTATAAAGAATGTCTTAGGACATTAGAATTTAATTCTTTTATGTAACCCCCATTTGAGAAACTGATTCAGTCACTCATCCATCCATTGTTTCACTTATCCATCCACCCACCCACCAACCCATCTATCCTCTCAGCTATCTACGTACCTATCTGCCCAAACATCCATACAACCCCGCATTCACCCATCTACCAGCATCAGTCCCACCATATCCATCTATCCACCCACCCATCCATCAACCAATTTATCCATCCATCTAACCCTCATCTAACCATCCATCAATCCAACCACATCCACCACCTACTTATCCATCAAGCAATTCATCCATTTATCCCTCTATCCACCCACCCATCCACCTATCCACCCACAACTCCATCTACCCATCCATCCATCAATCAATCTATCCATCCACTCATTCATCAATCCAGTCCATCCATCCATCCATCCACCCACCCACTGGATCATCAACCTCTGACTTCCTGAGTTCACTCTTTGCTGGGGCATGCTAAGAACAAAGACACCAGAGACCCAGGCCTTACCCTCCAGGGGCTCCCTTTTGGGTGGGAGAGATAGTATCAGCGCACACACATACAACACACAGTGATACAAGCAATAACAAGGGTAACTCAGACAATGTGAAGACCCAGAGAAAGGCACTGAAGTTCAGTTGGATCTGAAAAGACACCTGGTAAGTTTTCTGAGTGGAGTGCAGACAACAAGGGCACCCCCAGTGTAGGTGAAGGCATGGACAGAGGCCAGTTGGTGTGAGACAGCCTGGCCATCGTGGACTGAGGGAGGTCATTCTAACTGCAGAGAAGGCAGGAGATGTGAGGCTGAGATGTGGCAAACACACACGTAGTGAGTGCCTTGGATTTGACCAGAGGGCAACAGGGAGCCACAGCAGGTCTCTGGCAGAGGAGCGCACTCTGGAGAGTGCAACAGGCACCTCCGCTTTGGCAAGAGGTGGCAGCTTTTGGGGCCCCAGTGTCCTCCCTGGGTTGGGGATAGTAATAGCAGTGACCTCAGAGACTCTGTTACACTTGGAGGATTAAATGGGAAATAGGACTCGGTGCACCTGGGGACTGGAGCACAGGGACGAATAATCTCCAAGTGTTGGTGGAGCTAAAGGTGACTCTCCAGCCCTCACGCACGTCTGGGGCCAGGGTCTCATTTGTCTCTCCCGTCTGCACCCTTGCCTACTGTCTCTAGGTCTTCATCCTTTGGGTCTCTTCTAGTCTTTGCTTCTCTGCCTGCCAATCTTGACCTCTACCTGTCTCTCTCTCCCCATTGTCTCCGTCTCCGCACCTTTCCCTCTCCATTTCCATCTCTCCTGATGTCTCTCCATCTCTCCCCTCTGTCCTTCCCTCCCTCCCTCCCTCGCACTACCTCTCCAGCTCTCCGTCTGTCTCTTCATCTCTCCCACTGTCCTTCAATCTCTCCCGCTGTCCCTCCATCTCCCCACTGTCCCTCGGTCCCTCCAACTCTCCCCTCTGCCCCGCCCCGCTCCCCGCCTCCCCGCCCCTCACCTCGGGCTCACTCTTTGCCCGCACACGCCGCCCCAGGCCCGGCCTCGAGCGCGGCGAGCTGCAGGCGCACGCGGCGGGAGCCGGCGGCGGGCGGCTGGGGCGTGCGGGCGGCGGGGGGCGGCGCGCCGGCCGGCGGAGGAGGAAGCCGGCGCCGACCAGCGGCGGGAGAGCTTTCGCGCGAGGCGGGCGAGCGCCGAGGGCCGCAGGCCGTAGTCGCGCTCTAGCTCCTGGCGCGAGATCTCGATGTTGCCGGTGTACCAGAGGATCCAGCCGAGCAGGCTCAGGAAGACGAGCAGCGCGCCCGAGTAGATGAGCAGGTCGCCGAAGTCGCGGCCGCGCACCTGCAACTGCGCAAACACGCCGGTCAGCAACGCCGCCATGCCCGCCACGTCCATCGCCACGGCCAGCAACAGCGCCAACCGGCAGCGGCCCAGGCCGGACGCAGGCACAGGCGCGCCCGCCGGCGGGGACGGTGCGCCCGGCGGGGGCCCTTGAGAGGCGCACACCGCCGGCGCCGCCGCCATGGTCCTGCTCCACCGCAGCGGCTGTCTCCGACGGAGAGCGTTCCGCGTTACGGGTGCGGCCCGGACCGGGGCGGGGTCAGGGGACTGCGCCAGGTGTGCCCGGCACCCGCCTGTTCACCTGAGCTGGGCTGGGTGCGGACGGGCCCGGCCCGAGGGCGCCCTGGCTCTCAGAAGCCGATGCTGGGGGCAGCTGGGCGCACAGATTAGTGTGGCCCAGAGCCCCTGCATCCTAAGGAGCCTGAAGCAGTGCATGGTGAAAATCCGGGGTGCTCTAATAGAGGCAGCAGGGCAAACCCCAACATTCCTGTTTGCTCAGATTTCTCCTGGGGCCTCTGGACTGTCAGGACTCATTACGGCGAAGTCCAAGGGCACAGAGATGGGCCAGACAAGGCCCCTGCCCTCAAGGAGTTTCTGGACATAATCACAACTCAAGGTGCCCTAATGGAGGTGACATAAAGCACCGTCATTCCTTCTGTTCACTTGGAGTCTCTCCAGGCCCTGTGCTGGTGAGGCTGAGGACTCAGAGTTATATCAGGCGAGGCTCCTGCCCCTTAAAGAGGACCCTGACAACAGAAAATAAACTTCCCTAAAGTGTAACGGGTGTGACATAGGGCGGAATGGAGGGGGAGAACAGGGCCGGAGTCCGCGAGGCACAGGAAATAAGCTGGGCGAACAGGTATGCAGGCCCTAAAGAAACCAAGACCTTTCCCAGGCAAATCTCTTTTCCTCCAAACACACCTCGCCCTTAGAGGAAATGGGTGGCAGTCTGCGAGAAGGGTCCGTCCGGCTTCTCCCTAGACTCGAAATAGTGCAGCAGCTTAAGAGGACACTGGAGAGGGCGAACTGAGAGGGAGCTCCCGGGGTTAGCCGAAGTTTTCCGAAAGTGGCCGAATGGAGACCGAGTGTTTCCGAAGAGATTCGAAGCGGGCATGGGCCAATAAGAGGGAAGCTGGCCGCCCTTCGGAAGAGTGTTTCCGGAGAGTTCCGAAAGTGTCCGACCGAGCCTGCTGCCTTCGTCGGGAATAGCCGAGGGCCTACGAAGAACCTGGAAGCACCCGAAGTCCCTGCGTGGTTTAAATAGTTCAAGCACTAACAAGTTCATTCATAAAACAAATGTTTATTGAGCACCCATCCTGTGCCAAGCTCTGAGTGGCAATATTGGAGAGAAGCCGTTGAGGAAGGGGACTTGGGACTTCTGGAAAGGGACACACTCGGAAATCCAGCGGTGGAATTCCGAAAACACACGAAGGGCCCTCGGAACTGTACCACTCCGCGTCGTGAACACGCCCTCGGGTCCCTAGCCGAAGAGTTCCGAAAGTCCCCGAAGGGTTTGAGACTGACTGGAGGAAATAGCCGAACGTGGCCGAGCTGCCTCGGAGGCGGGCGGAAGGAGGCGGGGACAGGCGACGGCGCGCACGTATCCTGAGAGGAAGCGGAAATACGTGTTGGTATTAAAGGCGTCGCCCCGCCCCCCGCCTGCTTCTTTCCGTATCCGGCCGCCGCCACGAGAGGAGGTGAGTTGCGTCCGTGTGACCCCGTCTCGCGCCTGCCACCGGGTGTCTGTGCCCCTGCCTGCCTCTCTCACTGCGCCCCTCGCGCTCTTGGCTTCACCCCGGCCCCGCCGCCTTAGGTCGCTGTGGATTCTCACCTCTCGTCCCCCTCAGTTAGTCTCGGCCGCCCAGGTTAGCGCCGCCACCTTAGGCCGCCCAGCCCCGCCTGGCAAATTTCTAGGCGCCCTCGGCCCACGTGGTGCTCCCGTTCGTCAGGTCCCCAAACGCAGCCTTCCTCTCTTGTCCGGCGTCGGCCTGCTGCGCCCCTGACGTTTTCCCGCGCTCCTTTCTCCGCAGCTGCCGCCATGTCCGCGCACCTGCAATGGATGGTCGTGCGAAACTGCTCCAGCTTCTTGATCAAGAGGAATAAGCAGACGTACAGCACCGTAAGCGGGGCCCCGACGGCTGGGTCGGAGGGAGGGACCTTTACGATTGCTGTGCCCCCTCCCTCTTCACGACCGCGTTGCTTCCTTCTTCCCAGGAACCCAATAACCTGAAGGCCCGCAACTCCTTTCGCTACAACGGGCTCATTCACCGCAAGACTGTGGGCGTGGAGCCGGCGGCGGACGGCAAAGGGGTCGTGGTGGTCATGAAGCGGAGATCCGGTGAGCATTTGCCCTGGCTGGGCCCAGGCAACAGACCCCCATTCGGGGCAGGGGGCTGTGGTTTTTTACTGTCGGGCCGCTGGAGTGATTCTGCTATTGAATGGAGGATTCCTGGGGTCAGGACGTTTACCTGGGGGGCTGGCTCCTCTCCAAGCTAGCACACCAGCTATGTGAGCTTATCATCTAAAAAGTGGAGAAATTAAAAGCACCTGGAGTCCGCTGCGTGTTTGTCAGGGTTAAATTACAGGGTTGCACGGTTTGCTGATGTTTTCAGAATAAATGCTTGAAGCAGGTGGAAGTCTGTCTCCACCGGTGGGAAAATTCAGGCAAACAGATGGGGAGCCGCCTTCTAGGTCCCGCATAGGAAGTGACAGCTTGGGTCTGAAGCAGTAGTTTGGCTCCCATTCTGGCTTCGAGGACTCAGAATGGGGCGCTCAGCATCCCACTTCCCTGTGTCTCAGGCACAGACGGGCTCTTTTAGACTCTTAGAGGAGGTCACGGAGAGGCAGGGGTGTGTCTTGGTAACAGTTGAGTCATGGTATCACACCCGCAACACTTTTGTTTGTAGGTGGGCAGTGGGTTTTAAGAGATAGGAATGAGCTTTTTCCCGGATCCCTGATTAGGACTGGTTTCTCTTTGGGTTCTGAGCCCTGTGTCCTGTTCAGTGACAGCAGCAGCCACATCTGCCTTCTGTTCTCAGAAGGAAGGGGGTTAACTTCCCTTCCCAGAAGCACAGACCCGGGAGCAACCAGTCGTTTGTGCTTTGGGGCTTCTCAGGTTCCCACAATACCAAGAACCCTGTTCTGGTGCGCTGGGTCCCAATAACTTTGCTTTCCCTTCTTGGATTGTTGGGTGGCTTTTCCTCGGCTGTCAGGAATCGGGTTGACCTGAGGAGGTAACGTGGGCTCTCCTCTGGGGTCAGAAGGCTAACATCAAATCCCCAGTATGGTACAGGGACCTTGGCATCTGGGGGGAAACCCAGGAGCACAGGATCCTAGCCGGGACCCCATCAGCTCTTTGGCACAATAAAGGGGGTGTTTTCCTTTTTATCCTTGGCAGGGGAGTCCAACTCTACCTGTGCACAGGTGAGGGGCAGGTGTTTTCCCCAGGACTCTTCTTACCCTGGTCCTCCTGTGGCTCCACATCACCCCAGCCTCACAGCTTGACGTTTTAGACACTTGTTGCTGAGCGGGTAGCTAGGGCCCAGGAGGGTGCGGAAGGGAGAGGAGCCAGAGTTGCTTTCTGGGGAGCGCTCGCCACCTGGTCAGCATGGTGCCAGTTGCCCACCTCACCCAGGCTCTCCTTGGAGTCACACAACTGTGCATGGGACCTTGGGCAACCGAGTCCTGGTCCTTTTGCCTCTGCTTCCACTTCTGTCCAGTGAGATGAGCAGTGTTGTGTCTCAGGGACAGGCTGGGGAGGAGACGCCAATACAGGTGCAGGGCCTGGCCTGTGGTCATCCTCGCCATTGTCCTGTAAGTTGATGTTTGGAGGTGGGGCTGCCTCCCAGGCTCACACAGTCCGGGCACTCAGGTTTTCTGGGTGGGATTGTGCCCTCACCCCGGGGGTGGGCACCAAAGGTCCAGACCGTCTGACCCCTGGGGCCCCTCTTCTCCCCACCCCACCAGGCCAGCGAAAGCCGGCCACTTCTTACGTGCGGACCACCATCAACAAGAATGCCCGGGCCACCCTCAGCAGCATCCGGCACATGATCCGAAAGAACAAGTACCGCCCGGATTTGCGTATGGTGAGTGGGGGCTGGAGAGCTGATGCCAGGTGGTGGAGGCGACTACATAGTGGGGACCCAGGGAGCCTGGCCAGTGCTGTGAAGGACGGCCCTCTGGTGACTGGAGCTGGACCTGCGCTCTGGGGAAGAGGGAACGTCGCCCATCTGGGAGGCATGTCGGGGTGGGGGGCACGGCTGGTGGGGTGTGTGACCTGAGCCCGCCTCGCCTCTCAGGCTGCCATCCGCAGAGCCAGCGCCATCCTGCGCAGCCAGAAGCCTGTGATGGTGAAGAGGAAGCGGACCCGCCCCACCAAGAGCTCCTGAGCAATCTGTCCCCTTCCCTAATGCAATAAAGCTGTCAGCTGACTTGCCGCAACGTCCTTGCCTTCCAGGCCATGTCCCCAGGGGCTCCCCTACCAGCCGGCAGCACACAGTTGTCCCAGTGTCTTGAGTCTGGAGGGACAGGTCCAGATGGGGGAGCTGAGCCCCAGCTTTTGTGTGTGTCCTTGGCCCGTCGTTTCTGCCCATCATGGAGGGCTGGTATTGGTGTGAATTTTTACATTTGACGCTCAGAGGTGATTGTCCAGTACCGCAAAAAAAGGAACTGCAGGTTAAGTAAAGTCTAGAATCAGCATGATCCCATACTCTGCTAATGCATGACAAAGCTTCAAGAGAGACATTAAGTGGAAATTTTTGATTTTTTAACATTAAGTCTAAGGTTTCTGAGGGGTGGGCATCTAGACCAAGGGTCAGCGCATCTTCTGTTTTGTATAGTTCTGTGGCCTGTGTCACAGTGTTGGCAGTGTGGCCTTTGAAGGAGGAAGCATTTACAGTCTGGGTCTTTGCTGTTTGGGACCCCAGCCTCTTCCAGCCTGAGGCAGGCTGGCCCTCCCCTCCCACTGTGCGTCCTGGGGCAGCTCAGCCTCTCTAGGGGGCTCTGCAGGTGTGAAGTGAGCATCCTAGGACTTGGGGGTGGACAGGGCCCTCAGTATGCCTTGGCCTTTGGTCTGGGCCCAGAACTGCACTCATGGGCACCAGTGCAGCTCCTGAGTCCAGAAGCCTGTGGGACTCTGTCCACACCTGGGAGAGGGGGACATAAGCTGCACCTGCCACCCGGGAGGAAGGTGGCAGCCTCAGGCTTCCTGCCAGCAGGCATGTCCTTAAACAGCTGTTTTTTGGCGAGGAGCCCACCTGGCCAAGTGTTTCTGCCTCTTGCTACACTGGGGGTGAGCTCAGCGTCCCTGCAGCACCGTCCCTCACCTGCTTCCTGCTCTCAGCAGGTGACCGCCCTCCCTACTGCCCTCAGCTGCCCCTGACTGTTCCAGCGCAGCCTCCTCTCCAGGCCTCCCCCAGGCTGCACAGCTCTGTCTCAGAGGTCTTTTCTGACCACTGGGTCTAACGTCGGTTCTCCTAGTTGCTTCCTTGTGTTTATTACAACCGTGACGTGGTCCTCATAGGCGCTGCCACTTGGGCACCTGCCTGGGTCCTTCTGCCAGCTTAGCGGCTAGCTGTGTGGCCTTGGGCAAGTAACTGGAGCCCTCTGCCTCTTGTCAGAATTAAGTGGGCTAAAGCAGCTGTCCCAAACCTTTTTGGCACCAGGGACTGGTTTTGTGGTAGTCCATTTTTCCAGGGACTGGGGGAGGGGAATATGGTTCAGGCAGTAATGCGAGCCATGGGGAGCAGCAGATGAAGCTTTGCTTTCTGCCTCTCATCTGCTGTGCAGTCCAGTTCTAACAGGCTGCGGACCAGTATTGGTCCACGGCCCGGGGATTGGAGACCCCTGGGTTAAAGAATGCAGGTAAGTGTGGTAATTAGCTGTTGGTGTAGCGTTTTAAGCTTACGACAAGCTGGATGGCATCTCTAACTTCAGATGGGCCTGTGGTGTGCGTGTGTACACATATGTACATACACGTACACTTGAGGAGTGGCTGTTTTCTCTACCCCAGATGTGCCATGAAGCAGGTGTCATCCCCGCCTTACAGATATAGAAACCGAGGCTCAGATGGGTAAAGGTCACCCACATCATTGCTCCTGGTGTGTTTCCTGTGCACCTATTATGTGCCAGCCACTATGCCATGGGCCAAGGATTCAGGTCTCTGCCGTCCTGAGGACCCTGTGCGAAGACGACAACCCTGCCCCTACTTCACAGCTCTGTGCTGAGGCCCAGGAGCTCCACACACCTGGACAGTTCCTGACCCCCTTCCCACCCTGCTGACCCCTCCAGCCTTCCTCAGTGGCCGTGAACCTGATCGCTTCCTCCCCTGGACCATCCACCCTCACCCCACTGGGGTCTGTCCTCAACCCAGGTGGAGTGGCATCCTTAGTTCCAGGTGGAACTTAGGCAACTTAACATCTGCTCAAAACCCTCCCACGGTTCCCATCCCACTCCGAGTGAAAGGCAGCCCCCTAGCCTTGGCTGGTCGGGCCCATCTCCACTCGGATGCCCAGCCCCTTGCTGTCCACCCACAGCACGCGGTTCTGCCTGGGAGCATCTGCACTAGCTGTGCCTCTGGAAGGTGCTTCCCCACAGGGAGCCAGGGCCTCTTACTCTCACATGTTGCCGGGCAGTGAGGTCTCTCCTGATCACTTTTCTAACCCTTTGGCCAGCATCCGGGTTCTTAGTTCCCTGACCAGGGATCGAACCCACGCCCCCTGCAGTGGAAGTGCCAAGTCTTCAGACTGCCAGGGAAGCCCCTCTTTTGGGAGACTCTTAAAAATCAAAACCCACCCCCACCCCGGCTTCATTTTTCTCCGCAGCACTGAAGTCCATCTAATGGGTGTGTCCTGTGAGCCAGTACTTAGCCCGGCACCCCAGCACACCAGATACACACAGCACTGAGCTGCTCACCCATGTGGCAGCCGGTCGTCAGATGGTGTCCGTCCCCTTGTCTGCCCCAGAGCCCTGCTCCTCTAGGCCCTTAGCCCACGTGGAGTCCGTCTGGTCACCTGAACCCCCAAGATAACTACCTCCCTCTGTGGCCTCAGTTTCCTCCTCATAACAGCCTCACTCAGTCTCTGGACCTCTAGCCCTGTGGGTGGCCAGGCCATCAGGGGTGGCCGGGCTGGGGATGCCAGGCCAGGGGAACCAGGAGAGGGCTGGTGGGAGGGAGCAGGTCTCGGTCTTGAGGCTCTGCTGCTGGAGCCACAGTGCTGCAGGCACTCCAGGCCTCAGCTTCCCATCTCCCTCCTGGGGAAGGAGAGAGCTTGGCCGCAGGTGTGGTTTGTATGGGGGGCCATCTATGCAAACTTTGTTTTCTCACAAGTGATGTATGTTGGCATGGAAATTGGAAAAGCAAAGAATACAAGATTTAAAAAATCATAAATAGGGCTTCCCTGGTGGCGCAGTGGTTGAGAGTCCGCCTGCCAATGCAGGCGACACGGGTTCATGACCCGGTCCGGGAAGATCCCACATGCCGCAGAGCGGCTGGGCCCGTGAGCCATGGCCGCTGAGCCTGCGCGTCTGGAGCCTGTGCTCCGCAACGGGAGAGGCCACAATAGTGAGAGGCACGCGTACCACAAAAAAAATTTAAAAATAAATAAATAAATAAATACCCGGACACATCATAGTAAAAACGCTGAATGCCAAAGACAGGGAAAATCTGGAAAGCATCATGAGAAGAGCAACTCACGTGCAAGGGAACTGCAGTAACACTAACTGCTGGCTTCTCGGCAGGAACAGTGGGGCCAGGAGGCAGTGAGGTTACAGGCAAGTGCCCAGAGAGATGCCCGCACCCTTCCCGTCCCCCACCACCCACAGCATCCCCCTCCAGTTCCACATCTGCCAGTTCGTACGCTTGGGTGAGTCACTAGTCTCTCTGCGCCTCAGTTTCCCTACAGATGAAACAATAAGGTTGTTTCAAGTGTCTGATTCCTCAGGGCTCCGCAATGCAGAGATCTTGGTTTTGTTTGCTGCTGTTGTCTCCAGTGCTAATCCGGGGAATGTCTGCAGAGAGTGTAGGGCGCACCCTTGGCAGCTGCCCCGCACAAGGTCACTCAGAGCAGTGGAAACTCAGGGCTGAGACATGTTCTGTTCATGGGAGGGACTGGCCTTGATTATAGTTCCATCTTCACGGAAACCTCAGATACATCAGGGCTCCATCACTCCTCAACCTCTGTGCCTGTGACACGTGCATATGAATAGACCTTACTTCCTAAGGTCCTTGTGGTTAAATGTGCAGAAAGCTTGTAACATGGCCGGCCAGGACAAGCCCACAAATCTTACTTGCATGAATGAACAGTTTATTACAAATTATCTTGAGCAGATGGACTCAAAACAATCACAAATGTCTTCCCATTTCTATAACTATTTGCACACAAAACGATGCTCGTGTTTTTCCGAGCACTTTGAGGACAGATCCACACATGCTAGTAACTGTGACTCCCAGTCTGCATGAGTTCTGTGAATACACCGCTGTGTCCTCTGCTGCATTCCCTCCAGGCTGTTTCTTCCCAGTCCAGGAATTTTAAAAATCTCTTTGTTTCTCTTGTAGTCATTTGCTGTAATAAAATCTATTCTTTAAAGTCTTTAATTATGAAAATGACATGAGCACGTGGTTTGGAGACATGCAAGGAGCCCAGGATCCCAGCTCTGGGATCCCACGATGCCGCCTGGCATGTGGGATCTTAGTTCCCTGCCCAGATATTGAACGCGTGCCCCCTGCGGTGGAAGTGCAGAGTCTTCACCACTGGACCGCCAGGGAAGTCCCTTGTGTTTCATCTTGAAAACTGTTCACAATCATCCACCTGTGGGCCTTGAGCACCCCAGGCCTGCTGAGTTCACCCTGACTGTATGTTACCCCCATGGCCCTGGGCCAGGTTCTCACATCAAAACCAGCACATTTGTTTTAGTACCTTCACTTAGTGTAGCATTTATAGAGGAGATGCACCCAAGGGCGGGGGAGGGGGGGGACACTATTGTCTTCACGATTTCTGTGTAACTCCAAAACTGTTGTAAAAAAAGTCTTTTAAAGATAGACTAAGATAGTGTTCACCTCTCAGGTTGAGAAACACCCAAAAGTTGGGTAAAAATCAAAGTGCACTTATTAAGGCCATTGTTGGGGGGATGGGCACACTTACGTCACTGACAGCGTCAATTGGTACAAATTTACGGGGAACAGTTTGGCCATGTCTGTACAGAATTACAAATGAATGTGTCCTATGGCACAGGGATGTCACTTGAAAAGGTTGACTCTGTTCCTTGTGTGCCACGGGATCCATGCACAAAGGTCATTCTTTCCAGCTTAGTGTGACATACATTAGGGCACAGCTGAGGGCAGGGAAGGGCTATGAGTGCTGCAGGACAGATGGCCAAGATGTGCTAAGTCAAAAAGCCCAGGTGCGACGTGCTGTGTTATACACAGATGAAACGCTGGACATAAAAGAATATATGTTTATGGTTTATGGGAATTCCCTGCCGGTCCAGCGGTTAGGACTCCACGCTTTCATTGCCAAGGGAGCGGGTTCAATTCCTGGTCGTGGAACTAAGATCCCACAAGCAGCATGGTGTGGCCAAAAAGTAAAAATAAAGTAAAAAGAACATACGTTTAAATTTGCTTACGTTTGCATAGAATTTCCCCAGACAAATACACAGGAACCTGCTGACACCGGTTGTCCCTGATTAAGGGAATCGGGTGTGGGGAGATGGGAATGAGAGGGAGCTGTTTCATTGAAGAAGCTCTTGTTATCTTTAAAACTAAAAGGCAGTCAAGTCTTTGCTTGCTTTTTCTTTTCTTAAGTCTTTGTTGTTTGAATGGGTAACATGCACATGGTATTCCAAGCTCTCCTTTCTTGGGACAGTATTTGCAGGTGCTAATGTAACCTTCTGGAGGCATTCGATGAATATGCAAGCAAATACACATCCTATTTACTTATTTATTTTTGGCTGCTTCGTTGCGGCTTCTCATTTTGGTGGCTTCTCTTGTTGTGGAGCACAGGCTCTAGGCGGGAGGGCTTCAGTAGTTGTGGCGTGTGGGCTCAGTAGTTGTGGCTTGCAGGCTCTAGAGCGCAGGCTCAGTAGTTGTGGTGCACGGGCCTAGTTGCTCCGCGGCATGTGGGATCTGCCCAGACCAGGGCTCGAACACTTGTCCTCTGCATTGGCAGGCGGATTCTTAACCACTTGCGCCACCAGGGAAGTCCCACATCCTATTTAAAACAAAATTAAAACAAACAAAAAAGAACAGAAATGGTAGCGTATCTTGTACAGCATTTGCATGTTGCTCTTTCTCACATATTTTGGAGATTGGTCCATATCTCAGTGAGCTGCTTCATGTTGTTAAAATTCTGAAAGATAGCGGACACAGAGAAAAGCACACAAAACGTATTTATACACTTCCCTCCTGGGCTCCCTACTGGCTAGAGGTAACCAGTATCCTGAGCTTTAGGGAAACAATCTTCTTGCTTTTACAGCTTTACCACCAAGGTATGTGTGTTTAGCAGCACAGCTTGGTGTTGACGGTTTTGGAATTGTGTGCGAAGGCATTCAGACTGTGGGTCTCCTGTGACTTGCTTGTTAGGCTGATGATGTTTTCCACGCTGCTGGAAGTAGTGATGGTCCACTACTTTTGTGTTGTATAGTATTGCTCCTTGACTATACAAGCATGTTTATGCTGCTTGCAATTAGGACAAATGGGTTTTGCAGCCCATGGTACATGTGCAAGAAGGCTGAGTAATGAGATACTACTGCGTCCCCACGTGACTTTTACCATTTCACGCTCCTGCCAGGGTCGCCCTGTGGACCAGGAGAGTATCCGTGGCTCTGCACGTGGCGTTGTCAGATCTTATCACTGTGGCAAGTTTCACGGGAGCATAGTGGTCTCAACTTGGGTTTACACTGCACTTTCCCCATCACTAGTGATGACGGGAATCTTTGCATGTGCTTGGTAGTCGCTGGGATTTCCCCTTTTGTGAAGCATTTGTGCAGATGCTTTTGCCAACTTTTGTGTTGTTTCTTACTGATTTGTAGGAGCTCTTTATACATTTGTTTGCATTTGTCCATTTCGATTGTATGTCTTGCATACAACCCCACTGACTTGTCTTTTATTCTCCTTTAGATAAACAGAAGTCCTTGATTTAAAAAGTTAAATCAACTTCTCTTATACTTTACACAAAGTAAAATACACCTATTTTAACTATATACTTTATAAGTTTTGACATAATTATGCACCCATGTGACCCCCACCATAATCGGGATCTGGAACGTGCTCATCACACCCAAAGCCTTCCCACACCCCTGTACACTTTTATCCTCCCTGATCTCAGCCAGCCAGTGATCTGCCTTTTGGCCATTAGTGACTAACTTTGCCTGTTCTAGAATTTCATATAAATGGAATCAAGTATTTTGTACTCTTCTGTATATGGCTTCACTCAGCACGCTATTTTGTGTATCAGTGTTTAGCTTAGTATTCCACTGTGTGAATTCACAATTCCTTTACTCATTCATCCACTGGTGAACATGTGGGTTATATTCCAGGCTTTGCTGATTACAAAGGAAGCAACCGTGAAAACTGGCATACCAGGCTTTCCTTTCTCTTTGTGTTTTATGATCATTTTTGACACTGTGTCCTAAGGCCCGGCACAGAGCCTGACAGAGGGCAACAAAATCTTTGGCCTCCCCATCTGTGCCTTTGCTGGTTTCTGCCAAGGCGGACCACTCCCTACTCTCCCACCAGCCGAGAACCCCGACACTTGTCCGGGTCTGCGGCCCTTACCTGACCCTCCATAACAGTCCAGGAGGTACAATGACCAGCAGGTCTGCCCTCCTGCAGATGAAGGAACAGGGCAGGGAGAAGGGCCGTGCCGCAGGGGTGCATGCAAGAAGCTGACGTGTGCCGCCGGGTCTCCCGCCCCCACCCCTGGAGTGAGGGCAGAACCTCTGACCACGCTGGGACATGCTCCTGCAGTCAAGTTATCACCCGGGGCTCATCAGCTTCATCTAATCAACTGGGTCCCACAAAAGGACTGGGTCAGCCACAAAAGGGGGCTGTGGCGTGAGAACCCTGGCAGCTTCTAGGAGCTGGGGATAGCCCCAGGCCCTACGACCCCAAGAAACTGAACCCTGCCAGCTTTGAGTTTGAAGAGGACCCGAGAAAGGAACGTGCCCAGTGGATCCTCAACTTCACTTCTGAAACCCGAGCAGTGACCAGCCCATCACACCAACTTCCGACCAACACAAATTGTAAGACAGGTGTCTCCTTAGGCCTGGGATTTGTGATATGTGATACAGAAATCCACCGGAACACGTTCTGTTGGCTAGAGCGGGATCAAGTGCCCCAGCGCACGGCAGACAGACGGGGCTCCCACACCCACTGCCCGGCCACTATGCCAATTTCAGAAGAACGAGGGCAGGAGAGATCAGCAGCAGGCCTGTGCCTGGCACTGCACCCCTCAGACAGAGGGCGCCTCTGACCCCAACAGGAGGCCTGCTGAGCTGAGAGACCGGTGCTGAGCCTGCGTGAAGACTTGGGCTGGGGCGCCCACTGCTCAAAGCCAGGGTGGTGGAGGCAACAGCAGCTGCTTTTCCAACTTTATTTAGAAAAACAAATCCAGGTCCGAGTGTCCCCGTGCCCTCCCCCACCCCAGCCATAACTTAAATAACTTAGAGACAGAGTTGGGGGCAGGTGGGTGGCGGGTGGGAGAGGGAGGAAAGCCCACTACAGCCGCCGCAGCGCGCGCTTCTTGTCCGTCTTTTTCTTGGCTGCCAGCTTCTTATCACGCTCACCCGCGTGTTTCTTGGCCATGGGCCCCTCGACCCCTCCTGGGCCCCCAGGGGCCGTGGGGTCAGCGGTGGAGGCCACAGCCCCGCTGGCCAGGGACCGGCTGGCTTCGGCCCTGCCGCTGCTGGGCCCGCCTGCGCCCCCGTGGATCTCTGTGAGCAGGCGTGCGCGGGCGGCGTACTCCTCGTAGTTCTCCAAGAGCAGGCGGCCCGCCTCCTCGTTGAGGGCAGACTCGGGGTTAGGGTGGATCAGCAGGCACTTGATGGTCTGTGGGGAGAGCGCCAGGGTCAGGGGGGGCCGGCCCCCGCAAGCCTCACACGTCCGGCCTTGTGGCCTCCGCTCCCAACACCGCTCCCCCAGATGGCACACGCGTGCAGGCACCGATCAGTGACTCGCCCCAGGTCATTCAGGAAGTGACGGGGGACTTCCCTGGTGGCACAGTCATTAAGAATCCACCTGCCAATGCAGGGGACACGGGTTCGAGCCCTGGTCCGGGAAGATCCCACATGCCGCGGAGCAACTAAGCCCGTGCGCCACAACTACTGAGCCTGCGCTCTAGAGCCCGTGCTCCGCAACAAGAGAGGCCACTGCAATGAGAAGCCTGCGCACCGCAACGAAGCGTAGCCCCTGCTGGCTGCAACTAGACAAAAGCCCGTGCGCAGCAACGAAGACGCAACGCAGCCAAAAAAAGGAAGTGAGGGGCCAACTTAGGAACGAGCAGGTAGACAACTAGCTCCACATTACACTATAGGAAGATGCGTGAAGCTAGAGCTATCGCTGGCTTCAACAGGAATCTCAAGGGCAGAGGCACAGATCCTGGCTGCGCAAGCTGTTAATACCCAAGAGAAAGGCACCAGGGCATGAACAGAGACTGATGCCCGAGGACAGTCGAGAGTGGTCCAGGAAGGAAGTGAGTCTTCAATATTCCTTAATCCGCCCATTTTAATTGCAGAGTAAATCGAGGTTGAAAGGTGTGACCAGCCAGCCCCCAATGGACCGTTCTAAGAGGAGTCTACACAGACAGCTGTGGCCCCTAAGCCGTGTTTGTTTTACTTCCACTTTCATTCTAAAAGGGAACACAGAGCACCCCAGGAACCCAGAACTTGTCTGGCCCTGAGCAGGTGAAATGCTCTCACGTGTAAATGGGGGCAGTAACAAGTACTCCCCAAAGCACCTGGCCCAACACACATCACTGATAATCATGAGGGACCAGCATCACACCCTAATTCTGACAACTGCACCCCACAACCAGAGGCCTGACCGCCCGCCTTTCCCACAGTTGCCCTCCCATGGCTGAGCCTGGCCTGGGCCCCGCACTGCAGGCCCTAGGGATCGTTGGGGACACTTGGGAGTTATTCTGTGAGCTCATCTCTGGTGTTGCTGGCAGCCACCACTGACACTCCAGGGAGAGGAGGGAAAGGTTTGGGGTCTGTTTTGGTGCTCAATCCTCCCCCGTGCCCTGCAGGAAAGCCCAATTCCCCATCCTCCCTACCAACTGCCCCAGGGGCTCATTAGAAATTCAGTGTTTGTTTTTTTTAAATTTCACCTTGTGAGAGGGGTGGAGAGGCAGCAGATGACCTACATGCTTTAAGTGGCCTATGGGGACCCTGGAGTCTACTCTGGAGACTACCAGAGTAGTCTGGCTGTCTCCACCTCAGCTTGGCTGAGGTGGGCCTGGATGGTTCTCCGCGGGGTGGTCCCTGCCTCACGATGTGCAGCAGCTTCCCTGTCTCCACCCACTAGGTGCTGGTAGCACCCCCAGCTGTGACAATTAAAAATGTCCCCAATGGAACAAAACCACCCCTGGCTGAGGAACAACGGAATGACAATGGTGATGGTTGTACAAGCTGTGACTACTGAAACACCAATAAACTGTACGCTGTAGGATACTGGAAAGTCTATCTTCGCCCTAACCAGACGCTTGACTTGTACCTGTCAGAACACCGTCCTGCTACACAAACCATCACTTGTTCCACAGCAAAGGTAGCTGGGCACTGCCAACCCTTCCAGAAAAGCTGGAAATCTGGATTCTTATGTAGAAGCCCCAGCCACGTCAGCGTTGACTTTAGAAGAAAAACAAGGCTCCATGGCTTGGACATCACTGGGATGCGTCCAGGAGGGAGGCCCAGGCCCAGGCAGAACTCACCAGCAGCACGTGCCGGATGCCCAGCTCAGCTGTCCAGTCCCTCTTGAGCACGTTGACACAGATCTCACCGTTGGCGCCCACATTTGGGTGGAAGATCTTGGTCAGGAAGTAGCCCTTGGGCGGGGAGGCAGGAAAATCCTTCCCCAGCAGGAGCTTCATGCGGAAGAGGCCTCCGGCGTATGGGGTCCCCTCTGGAATGCAGGGAGGGGGACAGTGTCAGGAGGCGCAGGCCTTCCAGGCACCCCCAAAACCCAGTCTCCACCGCCTCCTCCACCAGACCGGGGGGTTCTCAAGAGGAAGACAGGCCCAGGTTCCCAGGGGGCCACAGGCACCACCCCCAGCTCAGAGTAAACCCCGACTGGTGGCCCAGCCACGATCCCTCCTCCCTCCCGAGTGAAGGCACAGCACCCCCTTCCCAAGAGGCACCGACGCACGTGCCCACTCAGCTCCTCGGGAAAACATCTACTTGGAAGCCTCTCAGGCAAATGTCAGGACAGTTCTGTCCACTCCGTGGTCTTCCCTGCAGCAGCAAACACCGGGAGCTGTTCCAGACCCATGGCTCTTCCTCATGCCCCAGGCCCCACGTCCAGCCCATCATAGCCTGGGCAGCTGACCTCCAGGTCCACTCCTGAACCTGAGCTCACCTCCAAGTCCAGCGGAACCACTTCTCTCACCTGATAGATGCCCATGGTCAGCGGCTTCCTGACCGGCCTCCAGATTCTATCCCCACCCTCACTGAAGTCAAAGTGAAGTCTGAAGCAACCCACTGGCCCGGCTTTAAACCCTCCAAAGGCTTCCTTTCCAAACTCCTTTGAAAAGAGGCCTACAAGCCCTAAAAGATCTGTTCCCTATAAGCTTCACAAGTCTTTTTTCTTCTGTTCCTCAGGAAGTCTTCCCTGACCCCCTCCCCACAAGTTCAACTCCAGACTAGGTCCTTCATCACACTATTCACTTATAAAAATTCAACTAATAACTTAAATGTAGTGCACGTGAAGCGACCTGCTAAGCCATTCTGCAAGATCAAACGGTCCCCTGTAGTTATTTGGTTATTACTGTTATCTCCCTGAAAGCCTGCATTTGGCTTGTTCTCTGCTTGGTCCCCAGAGAACCTAACACTGGCGGCAGGAAGGAGTTTGAGATGATCCAGCCTCCCCTCCAGGCCTTTGCTGACACTTCTCCCCACCTGGCATCCTCTTCCCAAAATCCCATTTAATTCCTACCGATACCTCAGGATGGAGGAAACACCCAAACCCAGGTAAGGCCCCATTATATACTCTCCTGGCCCCCAGAATTTTTCTCACAACACTTATGGGGAAAGTATACACAATTACTTGTCATTTCTAGTGTCCTGCCCTGCATACTGTGAGCACCATGTGTAACAAGTGTGCCTGTCATGTCTACCCTTGCGTCCTCAGGGTCTGGCAGTCCACCTTACAGTGGGAGCCTCCTATCCTTGCTCTAAGATTGACGAAGATCTAGGAAGTGCACCCCTCCCTATCGTTCCCACACTCACCAGGGCCCTCGATGGTGACCTGCAGGTCAGTGAGGTCCTCCTCATTGGGAAAGACCTTGATACCATCAGGTGGGTCAGCTGTCAGTGTCGTCACCTCCTTGTACACCAGGCGGATGATATGGGGGGGCAGGTTCTCCACGTTGGAGTTCTAGGTATGGAGACAAGGGGGTGAGCCACGGGCAGAGCCAGGGCCTGGTGCCTCCTGCAGGATCTAGGATGCAGTGGCACCCTAGTCTTACTCCTGCAGTCCCAGGCTGTCAATCACCCCGAGCTCCCAGAACCCCCAGCCCAGGATGCTTCAGGCGACCGCCCCAAGCTGATCTCCCACTAGAAATAGGGCGGATTGCCGAGGGCTTGCGGATGACTCTACCTTCCCCAGAAGACCCCAAAGCCCACTCGTAGCTCCGCAAGGTCCCCGAATGATTCCGGGCAGGCCCGAGGCCTATGCCGGTCCCCCTTCCCCACCTAACCTTGGTTAATACCACCCTGGAAACCCCAACTCGGGCCTGGAGACGGCGGCGGAGCGTCGTTGTTCCCGAAACACCCACGGGCGGGCCCAAAAGCCCGGAGCTCGGCCGGGCCCTCCCCTCCCGCCCCGCCCCGCCTACAGGAAGGCCCCTGGGCCCATCTCAGGCCCGGGATACCCAGGTGGGCCCTCCAATCCCCCAAGCCGCCCGCGAGAGGCTCCTGAGACCCCGCCTCCTCCTCTAGGCGTTGGGGGGGCCCAACCACCCCTCCCGGGCCTGGACGCCTAGCTCACCATGACTGCTGCCGGCCGGGGGCGGGTCCCCCCGGCCCCCTTCCTGCGCTCTCCGGCCGCCGGCCGGGGCGGGGGGCCCAACTGCTGCCGCTGCGGCCCTAGCGAGGCCCCGGCGGCCCCGCTCTGCTCCCCGCTGCCTCCGACACCCGCCGCGAACAGCGCCGCAGCTCCGCCCACCCCCGGTACCCGGCCGCACTAAGCCTGCCGCGCGCGCACCGCCGCCCTTTTATAGCCGTCCACAGGCCGCGCCCCCTCGCGAGCCCCTCTCGCCGTGCCTCGACCCGTGACGTCAGCGCGCACGGCTCTCGGCGTTCGACGAGCTCGCTCCCTTCCAGCAAGCTGCAGGCCAAAGTTGGGGAGGGGGCGCTCGGCTGGCCGGCCAATGGGGGTACGCGGTGGTCGGGGAGGGGATCCGGGAGGATGGAGTGGCGGAGAAGGGGAAGTAGAGTGGGAGAGGACGTGAAGGGCGACGCGACCGCTGATTGGCCCGTTTGAATGAGACGCTGGCGCACGCGCGCGCCCCGACGCCCAGGAGATCACTCTCGCGACTAACGGTCGGCCGTGGAGCCTGGGCAGGGCGAAGGGAGGTGGGACTCTGGCGGTTTAAAAGGACGATAGAAGGCGCGCCGGCCAATAGGGACGCGCAGTCGTGGAGTGGCGTCACGAGACGCGCGCGGGCCAATCCTTGACGGAGAAGGCAGTACGGGGTGGGGGTGGGGCGAGAGAAATGGAGAGCGACCAATGGGAGCCTTGCCTAGCGCGGACCCAGGCGCTCGCAGCGAATGAAGTTCGTTGGTTTTTGTGTATGCAAATGAGTGTGCGCGGATGCCCGCGCCCCTTCCTCAGCCGGGAGTGGGGGTGGGCGCTGGGAATTGTTGTACGTTTTTCTCCGAGGCGCCATTTTGTGCTGAGAGTGACCTGTGACCTGCGTGGTGTGTCAAGCCCGGCGCTGAAGGCTTAGACGCCTGGCCGTCCAGTGTGTGACCTCTGGCCCCAGCCAGGCCTCAGTCTCCTCCTGTGAGGACTGTGCCCGAGAAAGAAGGAAGAGCCCCCAGGCCTTGTTGAGGGCCTGGCCCTGCCTGTGACTGACCGCGGCCTCCCGCCAGCCAGGCCTCGCCGGGACTCCCTTTCCCTGTCTGGGGAACCGGCGCAGAGCGCCCCGGGCGGCCCAGTGTCGGCGCCCTGAGAGCGGGAGGCCCGGGAGCTGACCCGCCTCCTCGGTTCCTGTGCGGTGCGGCCGCGGCGCCCCCGTCAGGCCTTCTCTGCCCTGTAAGAGAGGGTCCCGAAAAGACTCCTCTGGGGACCCCAGCCTCTGGAACAGGGGCCAGGAACGTGCAGAGACGCCCACCGCCGTAGCCATGACTAGTTTGTGGCAGATAGGCCGCACGCGGGCATCCCACGCGCCTCGCCTTGGGTCTTATCCCGCCAGGTGCAGAGGAGTCCGGCCCAGTTAACACCCAAGAACCCTGAAGGAAGAGAGGAGTCAAGTGACTTGCCCAGGGCCCCCACTCTCCCCCAACTTGGGACATGGCGGAGGTGGTGGTCAGACTGAGCTGTATCTCAGAAGTCCACTCAACAGACGTAACTGATGATGGTCACGAGAGTGGTGGTGATCGATCCGGTGCCCGCTGGGCAGGGCAGGGCACTGTTCTAGTTTCTTTGCATGCTTCATCTCATTGAATCCTTGCAACAGCCCTGTCGGGTGCATATTATGATTCCCCTCTGGACACCCTCAGTCGTTCAGTACGCTTTTATTTTTGAGCACCTATCATGTGGCAGGCAGGATACTCTGGGGATATGGCTGAGCATAAAAGGGACAAAATCCCTGCGCACTCAGGGTGCTGACATCTTCGTGGGGAAGCCAGACAGTAAACAAGTAAGTATATCCTATCATGTCAGCGAGTGATAAAGACGTAGAGGAACAGTAAGGGCCAAGGGCATAGAAACGGAGGGGTGGGGGCTGCTCTTTGACCTGAGGAAGGGTCACTTGGGCTCCATACGGGAAGGTCTAGGGGAAAAGCATTCCAGAAAGGGGAACAGACCGTGCAAAGGCGAGGCGAGGGGATCGCGCTTGGTGTGTTTGGGGCACCCCCAGGAAGCCAGTGAGGGTAGGTCGGAGGGAGGTGCTTAAGTCCGAGAGGTAAGGAGGGGGCAGCGGTTAAGTCTCTCGCCTCTGCCGGGTGGGCGGTGTGTTGTCTTCAAGCCCTAGGGAGCCATTGGAGGCTTTGGCAGGGCCGTGGGTGGTAACAGGGAGGGAGGCGAGCAGGATGGTGGCAGTGGGGATGGGAGACGTGATGGAGATCGGTGACGTCGACAGGACCTGAGGGAGAAGGAAGGAATCGCCTGCATCTTAAAATTGGGGTCAGCAAACCTCAGTAAAGGTTTTTGATTTTGCCGGCCATCAGTCTCTGTCCCAGCGTACTCAGTTCTGCTGCCATAGCCCCGGAGTAGCCAAGCCCATGTGCAGATGTAGGGGCTGGCTGTGTTCCCATCAGCCTTTGTTTACAGAAACAGGCAGTGGCAGGGGTTGGCCCTCAGGGAGGCTGCTTTTTACTGACCCCTGAAATCCCAACAGGCCCCACCCCTGCAAAGAACTTTTCAAGAGCCCCCAACACACTGCGTTTCGAATAAATCCCATACTCCCATGAGATCCGTAAGTACACTCTCCCTGAGGCCCCTTTGGCCTCTTTCTGTCTGTCTCCCTGCTATAAGCCAAACTCTGCCTGACCTGAAGTTTACACGGGAGTCCCCTGTGCCAGGAGAGCTTTCCTCCTCCTCTGTCCTCCTCATGGCCTAGGCTCACCTTAAAATGTCACCTCTCATGGGCCTTCCCTGGCAGTCCAGTGGTTAGGACTCCTCGCTCTCACTGCCAAGTAACTGAGTTCAGTCCCTGGTCGGGGAGCTAAGATCCCACAACCTGTGCAGCGCGGCTGGAAAAAAAAAAAATGTCACCTCTCAGAGCAGCTTCCTCACCTCCACTCCCATGCTCTGTTTACTTCACACTCTTTGATCTTCCTGGTCCATAAGAATTTATTATTATTTGTTTGCTTACGTGTTTGCCTCTGTCCCCCGATGAGTACAGCCCCAGGAGCACAGGGACCCTGTTCTTAGACTCTAGCAGAGTGCCTGACAGATCAAGGTGTTTGTTCAACAAGTATTTATTGAGCACCTACTGTGTGCCAGACACTGTTCTGGGTGATTGGGATACGTAGGCAGACAAAGATCTTTGCCCTTGTGGGGCTTACTGTGGTGAGAGAAGACAGACACAGAAGTGAAATGTAATAAATAAATAAAATACATGGTATGTTAGAAGGGAGCAAGTGCTGTGGAAAAAGAGAAAAGTAGAGCAAGGGAGGGGCTCAGGGTGTGCCAGGTTGTGAATTTTAAGCCAGGTGGCCAGGGAGGCCTTACCAAGCAGGTATCATGTGAACACAAGTTTGAAGGAAGGGTGGAAGTGAGCTATGTGCTTATCAGGGAAGAGCATTCCAGCCAGTGGGAACAGCTGGAACAAAGGCCTAGCATGTGCAAGGAACTGCAAGGAGGCTAGTTTGGTTGGAACAGAGTGGGCAAGGGGGAGGGTGTGGGGAGCTGAGGTTAGAGAGATGTATGTGTGGATGCAGTTGGGGAGCCGGTATCATTCAGGGCCTTGAAGGCCATGGCTAGGACTGTGGTTTTGTCTCTGGGGGAACAGGGAGTCATGGCAGGGTTTTGAGCAGCGGAATGCTGGGGTCTCACTCTGACTGCTGGATGGAGAAGAGAATGAAAGGGGATGAGAGCGGAAGCAGGGAGGCCGGGGAGGAGGCTGTTGCAAAAACCCTGAGAAGAGATGGTGCTGGTCGTCAAAGAAGATATATAAATGGCCAATAAGCACATGACAAAATGCTCATCATCAGCAGCCATCAGGGAAATGGACATCAAAACCACAGTGAGCTACCACGTTACACCACCAGGGTGGCTATAATCAAAAAGTGAGATAATAAGTGTTGGGGAGGATGTGGAAAATAGGAACCCTCACACAGCTGGTGGGAATGAAAAATGGTGCAGCTGATTTGGAAAACAGTCTGGCAGTTCCTCAGATGATTAAATCTAAAGTTACCATGTGACCCAGCAATTCCACTGCTAGGTATATACCAGAGAAATGGAAACATGTCCACGTGAAAAGTCAAACGCAGGTATTCATAGCAGCATTATTTATAATAGCCAAAAGTGGGAACAACCCACATGTTCAGCAACTGGTGAATGGATAAACTAACTGGTATTTACGTACAATGAAATGTTATGCGACCACAGAAAAGAGTGAGGCACTGTCATCTGCTGCAGAATGGGTTACCCTCCACAGCGCGGCGCTGAGGGGAAGAAGCCAGCCGCAGAGGACTGCAGTGTGTACGGTTCCATGTATGCGAAATGTCAGGAACAGTCCAACGCTTGCAGACAGAAAGTGGACTAGTGATTGCCTAGGACTGGGGGATGGAGAGTTGACAGCCAATGGGTAGATTTTCTTCTTGGGGCAATGAAAATATTCTAAAATTGTGATGGTATTGATGCACAGCTCTATGAATATACCAGAACACTTTAAATTGGTGAGTTTTATGTATGGCATGTGAGTTATATGTCAGTAAAGATGTTATTTTTCTAAAAAGAATTTTTAAAGAATACTGAGATGGGAGGAACTGAAAGAAGCCCAGAGGGGTAGAGAGAGAGGGAGAGAGAGGTCTGAAGGAAGAATGTTCTGAGCCGGTAGAGGTAGGTATGGAGGGGCTAGGCTTGGTAGAGCCCTAAGGAGCCAATGAGGAATTCTCACCGGGACGTGTGAGTGGATTTGGTACTGATGTTGAGATTCTGGCTCAGTACTGCTGCGTAGAGACTAGATTGGAGGACCCAGAGTAGAAGCAGGAACTCCAGCAGGGAGCTGGTCATGGGTTGGGCTAGTGTGGTGGCTATGGCCGAGAAGTGGGCGGATCTGAGAATGACTCAGGAGATGGCCTAGTGATGGGCCTTTTGTGTTAGTTTGAGAGACTGGAATCTGCAGGGGATGGGCTAGGGGAGCATTGTCCTTACTTTCCTAAATATTGGAGACCTGGAAACTTACTTTTGCTCAGTGAAACCCAAATTGTCCCTTCGGCTTGAATTCTAGCTTCAGAAATTAATCTTCATTTCTTCTGTTCATCTGTATTAAATCACTAAAGAAATACGTGCTTGGAGGGAAATTCACACAGTTACTGCAGTGCAATAAGTAAAAGTAGGAGGTGCAGCTCTAGCTCTCCTTCCACTCCCACATTCGCAGTCTCACCCCCTCAGGTACCCGCTGTTAATATCTGGGTATCTTCTTCCCCACACTACTTGGACGTTTACATTCCCACACATCCTCCCTCCGCAGCATGCACAGTGGTCCTTGATAAGAACACGGGAGTTTCTAGTATTCTCCAACTAACAGGTGTTTATGCTGGTCCAGTCTGTGGCTAGAAGCTGCAGTGAGCATCCTCGAACGTTTATCTTCGGGCAAAGGTGTGAGCTTTCCTGAAGGAGAAATTCCTAGAAGTGGAATCTCAGGATCAAAAGAGCATGAGTGTTTGCAGTTCTGCCAAGTAGCCCTTGGCAGGGTTCTACTTATTTAGATCCTCACCATTAGGCTCTGATCCATTAATTCAAGAATTAATTTAGAACCAACTATTTGCCAGGCCGTGTTTCTGTGTGCTTGGGATACATCAGTGACCAAGACAGGAAGCAAGACACCACCTTCCTGGGGCTTCCATTCTGGTGGGGAGACAGATAAACAGTAAGCACTAAACCTAGGGTGGCCAACTGTACGGGGTTGCCCAAGATGCTGGACTTTCAGTGAGTGCCAGCACTGGGAAAGTCCTGGGCTAGTGGGTAAGAAAAGCTGGTAGTATAAAGAGATATTACTATAAAAATTAGAGCAGTTAAGGTAAGGAGGTTTGGGAACACTGGGGGGAGCGGGGGAGAATTTTAGATGCGGGGAGTCAGGGTAGATCTTCATCGAGAAGGAAACAAATATTTAAAGGAAGCGAGGGAGCAAGGTTTGTGCTTATCCAGAGGAGAAAAACTGTTCCAGGCAGAGGAAGCAGCCAATGTCAATGTTTGATGCAGAAATGAGCCCGAGTATTAGCAGTCTTCAAAATATGTGCCAGTCATGGGCAAAGGTGCCTCGTCTTTCATTGGCATTTCCTTTCTTCCCAGTGAGGCTGAGCATCTTTTCATGAGTAAATGCCTCCGTCTTTATTTCTGAGTTCACAGTCTGTGGTTGCTGTGTTCTCTGCCCCTTAGTGGCCTTAATATTTTTAAGCAAGTTGACTGTAAAGCAGTGGTAGGTAATTAGCAAGAACCACTTTCCTTTGTGCCCCTGAACAGAGGTTAGAGCTCTCCCCCAGTGGGAGGGGCCGCATTAATTGCTAAATATGCCTGTAGTGGATCAGGTGCTCCCTCTAGTGACAGACAGCAGCAATGAAACGCGTTGCTCTTATCCCGCTCCAAAAACCCTAGACCGCAGAGCAGGGACTTTAAAAACAAACTTTAGGGGTTTCCCTGGTGGCGCAGTGGTTGAGAGTCCGCCTGCCGATGCAGGGCACACGGGTTCGTGCCCCGGTCCAGGAGGGTCCCACATGCCGCGGAGCGGCTGGGCCCGTGAGCCATGGCCGCTGAGCCTGCGCGTCCGGAGCCTGTGCTCCGCAACGGGAGAGGCCACGACAGTGAGAGGCCCGTGTACCGCAAAAAAAAAATAAAAACCAATAGTAACTAGGGGCTTCCTATAACGGCCGTAAAACAGACACCTCTGATGCACATCAAGATTAAACAGAATAATGCCTGATGCCGGCGAGGATGGGAGCAAATGGACGTTCTCACATACATGGACTTGGCAAGGCTCTCGGAACTGCATCTTGGCGTTGTGTAGCAAAAGTCTTAAAAACGCACCTCCCTCCTTCCCAGAAGTTCACCCTCCTGGGAGGTCATCGCAGGGAAAAGTAAGTGAATGCTCCCCATGGTGTGCAAAAAGATATTCCTGAAAGTATTGTTCATAGTATTGAGAAATGGGAAAACCCTAAATGTCTGGTGGTAGGGACTGGAATAAAAATTATGCTGCTGCCTGGACTCCAGAAACGTGTGTCATGAAAGAGACTGAAGAACTGTTCAAGTCCAAGGAGCCTCGAGAGACACAATAACCAGATTCGACACCTAATCCCTGAGTACCAGGGACTGAAAAGAGAATTGCTCCAAAGGACAATACTGGGACAGTTGGTGAAACTTGAACATGGACTTCATCAGTGGTTAAATCCTTGATTTTGATAACTATACTGTGGCTGTGTAAGAGAATGTCCTTGTCCTTCAGAAATGTCCCTTAGGGGGCAACTTACTCTCAAGTGTCTCTGAAAAAAACATATATGGGAGGAAAACCATAAAGCAGTGTGATGAAATGTTAGCAATTAGTGAATTGACAAAAGCTGTACATGAGTTCTTGGACTTATTCTTGTAACTTCTGCACGTTTGAAACTGTTTCAAAATATAAAGTTGAAAAGAAATGAAAAGAAAAAAGAAAGGCACATGCACACAACATCTGGTATAGATTTCAGAAGTTTGCAAGCCCGCCCCCTCAAATGCTGGTTAAGAATAGCTGCTCAGAGGCTGTATTTATCAACACAGTGGAGTTGCAAATTGAGCAAATGTTAGGTTACAAAGGCGAAAATGCTTATGCCAGATCTTATCCTTGACTTGCTCAACTAAAGCACGGTACATGTGGGTCAGATTGCTTTCTTCTTGGCTGAACAGAAATCAAGTAGTTGACAGGCACGTAGAGGCCATGTTGAATGAAAAATACAGACGCTCAAGCCTTGGCATTACAACTCAGAGTGGAAGCTAATCACTTGCATGGGAGGGCAATGAGACTCTAGTCTCCTGAGTCAAGCTCGCTCCTGGGCATCTGCTCAGTTAGGGGAATGGCAGTCAAAGCCGGCACCATTGACGTTTACATTTAGACCTTATTTTTTTTAAAGTAGGTAACGCACCTACAAAAAATTCAGAAGTGCAAGAATGTACAGCAAAAAAGCCATCCAGTTCCCCTCTCCACAGGCAAGGCACATTGGCCAGAGTAGGCTGCACTGTCCTGCAGTAACAAGCAGCCCCAAAGCCCCAGTTGTTAAAGCAACAAGGGTTTGTATCTGGCACATCTGACATCTGGGAGGCAGGGACGCACGGTCCTGTCGACACACTGCATCACCGCCCTCCCTCCCCGCCCACCCCTAATTTTCTGTAGAGAAATCGCCAGCACAAAGAGGCAATTTCCAAGAATGGGCGAACAACCCTTACCCGCACTGTGTGGGGCATTTCACCAGTGATCCAACACCAGTACTTGAAGGCACCACCCACCTCCCACCCCACTAACCTACGGTCAAACAGATGGACCTCAGCAGGTGAAATCTAGCCAGTGGTGAACACTTAACTGCACTGAAGGGGGGCAGGCTTTCTCAACCACACATCACACTCCTTCCAGCAAGCACTTCCCTGCGAGGATAGTTAGGTTTCATGTGTCCACTTGGTCGGCTACAGTGCCCAGCTGTTGGTTCAAACACAGCCCAGGTGTTGCTGTGATGGTATTTTGTAGACAAGATGAACACCTACAGTCAGTTGACTTTGAGTAAAGGAGATTATCCTAGATCATATGGTGGGCCACGTTCAGTCATTCGAAGGCCTTAGAGCGGAAACTGAGGTTTCCTGGAAGAGAACGAATCCTGCCTCAGGGCTGCAGCCTCGAAAGCCTGCCCGAGTTTCTGGTTGCCTTACAGACTTTGGATTTGCCGACCCCCATGGTCACGTGAGCCAGTTCCTTAACAGGAACACACACACACACACACACACACACACACACACACACACACACACACACACACACACATTGGTTCTGTTTCTCTGGAGAACCCTGACTGATACGGAATAAAGTCTAATATCTGAGAAGCAAACACTTAAATACACTAGAGAGGAAGGGGTTTTCTTAATGATAAAATCAATGCTGAGATGCCCTGCACATACAACCCAGAGGTACGAGCAAACTAATACTTTGATGTAATATGAGTCTGATATTCGTAAACAAACACTTAGATGCTCTTAGAGGTGAGCTGTCCTAAAGTTCATAAAACCAAGCCTTAGAGGCACTTCTTGAGGCAGAAGGAGGGGGCAATTCTAGTCATCACTATGGAAATATTTTAATGCACTAGGTGGGAGGAGAGAGGTGTGGAAAATGATTCCCAGTTATCATAAAAACTGACATTTAGACTATTCTGTCACACCCCGTTATGGGTTGAATTTTGCTCCCCGCCCACAAAGATGTTGAAGTCCTAACCTCTAGGACTTGTGAATGTGATCTTGTTTGGAAACAGGGTCTTTGCAGATGAAATCATTGGGGTGGGCCCTAATCCATCATGACTGGTGTCCTTATAAAATGAGACGTTTTGCCAAGGAGACACGCATACAGAGGGAAGATGATTTGTCGAGGAATGCCAGCATTGCCAGCAAGCCACCAGAAGCTAGGAGGGAGGCACAGACAGATTCTCCCACACAGCCTCAGAAGGACTCAGCCCTGCTGACACCTCCGTCTCAGACTCAGCCTCCAGCACTGGGAGAGATTGCATTTCTGTTTAAGCTGCCAGTTGTATGGTACTTTGTTGCTGCAGCCCCAGGAAACTAATGCAGATGTACCCCACCACACACACACACTTCAATGATGTTCAGGCAAAGAATTCAAATATAAGGAGGCGCAAACAAATAGAATCTGCAAACAAATGCTTACCTGCTTAGAGGGAAGAGGCTTTCTTAGGAAGAAACTAAGGATTTGAAGGCACCTTACAGTGCATCTCCCCATGCCTGACTCCTCTCTTGATGACAGCTGGAGCAGCCCTGACCACCTACCTGTAAAGACACTTAGATGCCCGCCTTCCTTGGCCACAAATGGGACTCCCCAGTGACCTGCAAATGCGGAGATGGAAACCCATCCTCTCCCAACAGTATACTTGAGACCAGGGATCAGGAAAACATCTGTTTATTCAAAAAAATACCAAGTTGCAGCTCGGCTGGCTGTCCTCACCAAGGAACTGGGGCAAGAGTCAGGTGTTGGGGGGAGGAATAGGGTGGGTAGGGATAAGGAAGCAGGCAGAGCTTTGGAAGTTCTTTTGGTCCAGAATTGATCTTTCTGTACCGCCCTCCACTGCCCCCTACTGGAATGGGAGTGTGTGTGTGTGTGTGTGTGTGTGTGTGTGTGTGTGTGTGTGTGTGTGTGTGTGTATACGCACAAGCCTGTGTACGCATTTATGAGGTGGTGGGGGCTGGTGAGGGAAGACTCAGATGGCGAGGTCCCAGCTCTGGAAGCATCAAGGGGATCTGGCAGGACATGCCCACTTCCTCACCCACCTTGAGACCTCTCCCTACTATGGCTTATTTGAGATAAGAGGTCAAGGCCCCAGGGTCAGGCAGCCTGTGTCAAGTGAGTGGGGGGAGGGGGCAAGATACCTGGAATCCAGGCCGGGAAAGAGCAAGTTGAGGGGGGCATACAAAAGCTGAAAGGCCCCGAATCCCCCAATTCTGGGGGCTGGAGAAAGCTGAGGGCTCCTTGAGGGTGGTGAGCAGAGGGGAGGGGTCTGGGAGGGGCAGGCGCCCAAGCTGGCTCCTTCTGGGGGAAGTCACAGTCTGCCATAGGGACACTGGGCATGGTGAGGCCCTCAAGGGGATTGGGGGGAACCCAAAGGAGCAGCTGTAAGCGTGGAGTTGAAAAACTGGCAAACTGGCACTGGGGCCCTGGTAGATTGGGAGTAACCCCTCAGTTTCCTCAGTGTGGTGGGAGCTGAGGGTCAGTTATCTGTCCCAGGCTCCTGATGAGAAGGGATGAGCTGAGGTGCCAGGATTTGTGGGGAGAGAGGAAAGGGAGGGGGACGGCCCAGGGGAGGGAGAAGAGGCCCCCTCACCTCGCCCTGGGGGCTGGGAGAGGGGGCATGTAGCCCTTTAAGAGTGGGGGAATGGCCGCCCCAGAACATGGCTATATACAGAGAGAATTGGGGGCAAGTTGTGCGTAGGGTGTTGGGGAATCCCCGAAACCCCAGAGGCTCCCCAGTGTGTGAGGGGGAGATGAAGGAGAGAATGCTGCTTCTCTGCCATCTTGGGATGATGCAGAGCACCACCTCCCACCCCCACAGGTGGCACTGGCAGTGGCCATGGCTCTCCAGATGTGCCTGCCCCATGACCAGGGCAGCAGAGAAAACCACTGAAGGCCTCAGGGAGGTCGGCAGGTGTTGGTCCAGCCCAGAGGGGTCTCTAGGGAGAGTTTGGCCCAAGCCAATGGAGTGCAGCTCTGGGTGGGGATCCAGATAACAGGGATTGGGCAAGGGACAGTGACATCACCTGAGGACTGGAAAGCGCCCCCTCTGGTGATGATAAGAGGTCTCTTTGTTGACCCTGTCACCGATCAGATGGTTGGGTGAAGGGCAGTTATCAGGAGGGACCTGGATGCCCTCATCAGGGGGAGATGGAGGACTGGCCAAGGCCAAGTCTGTGGTGTGGTTGATGCAGGCAGGCATCAGCCTAAGTCAGGAGCACGGCAGTGACATCATCAGGAAGGGCCAGAGTAGGATGATGTCATCAGAGGGGGCCCCATCCCACTCCATTTTTGAGGGAATGGGAAAATGATGTGTATTGTGCTGGTTCCTCTTAAGGGAACAACTGTAAGTGACCCCAGAAGACAATTGAAATACAGCTGTCATAGTACTTGGCTCCCAAGATGATGGATCCTGGAAGGTGATGATACATGGTTGAAGTGGATCCTGCTAAATGACATCATTGGGTGTCCTGGATCCTGGGAGATGATGATGCCATGGTTATGGTGGATTCCAGTAGATGGTGATACCACGGTTGAAATGGATCCTGGGAGATGATGACACTAATTGGGTGTCATGTGTTCTGGGACACCATTGACTCTCATGGATGCTGGGAGGTGGTGACATCACTGCTGAGTTGAATCCTGGGAGGTGATGACACCAAGTCTGTGCTGGATCCTGGGGCATGAAGACATCATGGTTGAAGTAGATCCTGGGAGGCTGATGACACCATGATTGAAGTGGATCTTGGGAGGTGATGACACCATGGCTGTGCTGGATCCTGGGGCATGCAGAAATCGTGGTTGAAGTGGATCCTGGGAGATGATGACACCACAATTATGGGGGACTATGGGAGATTGTGGCATCATCAGTCTTAGTGGATCCTGGTAGAAGATGTTACCATCAGCTGTAGTGGATTCTGGAAGGTAATGACACTGTTGGTCATGGCGGGTTCTGGGAGATGATGACATCATCAGCTGTGGTGAATCTTGGGAGATGATGACACCATGGTTGTGGAGAATCATGGGAGATGATGACACCATGGTTGTGGAGAATCATGGGAGATGATGACACCATTGGCTATAGGGAACCTTGGGAGAAGGTGACACTATATTTATGGTAAATCCTGGAAGAGAATGATATCCTAGTTATGGTGGATCCTGGGAGATGAATACACCATAGGTCAAAGGGAATCCTGGGAAATGATGTCATCATCAGGCATGGTTAACACTGGACCCCAGGTGCAACTTGCCACCAGGAGTGGTGGAAGTCCTGTGGTGCTGATGATGTCATCAGCTAGATAAATAGCAGGCATACCCCCACCTCCCCCCACCCCCCAGCAGGCGGCCAGGGCTTTGTTTACAGAGGTGATGATGTCTGTAGTTACGGCAGAGAGAATTAGCGCCACCTGTGAGTCCCAGGACTCCGGGAGCCACACAGGACCCGTGGCTCAACCGCCCTTTAGGTGAGGTTCTGGTGGAAATCCCGCAGGGCATGTCTCTAGGGTCAGGGGAAGGAGTGACCAAGCCAAGTCATGGTGGGACAAGGCAGAAACTCTGGTGATGCCATTACAAGTAATGGCCTTCCAGAGCAGGCAGTGTCTCTGGTGATGACATCACAGCACTGGGGCAGAGCCTCAGCTGGGGCAGGGCCACTGCCAACAATCCACAGATGGACTGTCATCTGTGGCAGAGACCTCTCCGCCGGGGCAGCCTCCCCGGTGAGGACACCCCAAGATGACACCTCAGGACAGGGCACTTTCTCTGGTGACCGCCCCCAGGATAGTCATGGACTCTGGGTGTGCCCTGCCGTTCTGGGACTTGGCAGCAGCAGTGGAGGTGTCTCACGGCGTATGTAATCTCAGAGCAGGCAGAGTCTGGTTGTGACATTGCAGAAGGGGCCTCGTCTTGGAGATGTCCCCAGAGTGGGCTGCCATCTCTGCTGATGACATCACGGAAAAGGCACAGTCCCTCTGATGACATCATAGGGCAAGGCACCTTCTCTGGCGATGGCATCACAGGAAGGAAGCAGAGTCCCTGTGATGATGTCGTAGAAGGGAGGCCTTATGTCTAGGGAGCTGGTGAGGCTCTTTCCCCTGTGATGTGTCCCAGGAAGATGGCTTTGTCTGTAGTGGTGACTTCAAAGACAAAGTCATCTTCTTTGGAAGAAGATATTTTCCTGGTGATGATGATGTCAAAAGAGGCCTTTTGGTGCCAGAGATGACATCATAAGGATGAGATTTATCTATGCAGTGACATCATAGGAAGGACTCTGTCTCTGGGGATGATGTCATAGGACAAGGCATTGTTCCTCTTATGACCTCACAGGAGGGAAGTCTTTGTGATGACACCATGGAGCATAGACGCCTCTAGTGATGACCTTTAGGGTGGGCCTTTTCCTCTGTGATGACCTCATGGGAAGGAGGTTTTGTCCCTGTGGTGAACAAAGACATTTTCGCTAGTGATGACCTCACATACAGGCCTCTTCCTCTGTGATGACGTCATGGGAAGGAGGTCCTGCCTCAAACTGTGACATAGGAGGAGGGGTCTCATCTGCCGTGACATCGCAGAAGGAAGCTTTGTGTCAGGTGATGATTTCATCCAAAACAGTGTCCTTGGAGGCAGCCCTCCCGGCCACCGCAGATCTGGTCCCAGGCCCCTGGCATGTGTTGGGGGATGCAGGCTGGGATGGGGGCCCCAGGCTGCAGCCCCCAAGCCCCTGGCCTGACCTCAGACAGTCAGACAGTCACCTCATTCTTGCTGGCAGTGCGGAGGTGTTGGGGCAGGTGATGGCCAGGGATGAACTGCAGCTGCTCCAGCGTGCCCTGGCGCTGGAAGGGCGGCCTGCGGGACAGCGTGCCCCCACCTCCACCGGTGTCTGACATCCAGGCAGGCTGCGGCGAGCCGTGCAGGCCGTGGTGGTGGTGGTGCGCGTGCAGGCCGGGCGGCGGGGGCAGCCCATGCAGCGGTGTAGGGGGCCCCCCGGGCCCCAGCAGCAGGTTGGAGTGGGAGGCGGCCAGGCTGGCGCGGGCGGCGGGCTCGGGGGGCAGCACGGGGCTGCGTGGGGGTGACAGCAAGTGCTCGCGGCTCTGGCGCAGGGCCTCGGGGGACGACAGGAGCAGGTGCTCCTGTGACACGAGGCGCGCGCGTGGCAGTGTGAACTCATAGCGTGCCCGGCCCCCGTCGCCCAGCAGGTGCTCCTGGGACATGACGCGCCGTGGGTTGGGCGCGGGCGCCAGGCCCAGCTCCTCGGGGCCACCCCAGCCTTCCATGCGATAGCCGCCCCCTGTGCCAGGTCGCCGCAGCGCATGCAGGGGCAGCGTCCCGCGGGGCATCTCCGCCAGGTGCCGGCGCTTCAGGTAGGCCTCGTCCAGATCCTTCTCGGCTGGGGAAGAAGGGAAGAAACCACAGAGGTGGGTCCTCAGCCAGCCCAGAACATGCTTCCTTCTCTGGGGCACCCCCCACCCCAGGAAGACCCCAGACATTACCTGGAACTTCCTGGTCATTAGCCTGGGCAGGGGCACAATTTTAACCAGTCAGAACAGTCAAGCTAGCAGAATGCAGATTCCCAGGCCCAGCTTGCAATGCTGTGATCGTAGATGAGGGGGGACCTTTTTTTTTTTTTTAATTGCCTGGGAACATCCCTTCTTTGGGGAGTAGAACCCAACTCTTGCTTCTGAGGAACCACTTTCCCTTCCCTTTCATCCTGTAGCACGTATTTTTCAAACTTGGAGATGCGACCCATTCATGGGTTGTAAAGTCAATTTTGTGGGTAGGGACCGGCATTTGGCAAAATGAAATAGAATAGAAAATTATCAGAAAGTGTCCCATAATAAGAGAGTAAGGGTGAATACCATTCACAAAATTTTTATTTCAGTTGTGTGTGTGTTATTGATATATTAACGGATGAAGTGACATGATATCTGGGATTTGTTTTGAAATAATCCACCAAAAGATGGGGTGGAGGGAGGAGTGATTAACAAAATGTTGCCTATTGTTAAAGCTGGGTGACAGGAACATGGGGCTCATTTTACAGTTCCTCTACTCTCTAATGTGTTTGAAAATGTCCATAATAACAAGTTTCAAAACTTTACTGTAATTAAAAAATGTGCCAGTGTATATGGGTCTCATGGGACACGATATAAAAATCCTTTCTTACTGTGGATCTCCGTTTAAAATGTTTGAAGGCTACTCCACTACCAGGGATCGGCCACTGACCCAGAAATGTCCAATCAGAGTCACAGTGATTGGTTCTGGGACAAGCATGTGACCCTTTTTGGCCAGTGGGATCCAGGCTTGGGATTTTTGCTGGAATCACTGGGAGAGACTCTTCTGGTAGAATTGCCGTGAAAATTCTCAGGACAGTCTTTGCCATCACAAGGGGAGATTCTATCTGAAAATGAAGCCAGCCCACTGTTCAGCAGAGCTGAGAGATGTAGAATCCTGGAGATAGCTTTTGAGCACCTGAGTTCAGCCACACCTGAAGCTTGTGGCACATAGACTTTCTGTTATCAAGATGGCATTTGGGGATGGCATTTGAGGCCTGTGTGACTTGTCCCCAACAGACATAGTCACCTTTTTTTTTTTTTTTTAAGTTGTATTTCTGTGCATTGCAGATACAAGTCCTGATGAATGCAATAGGTCTTGGGGGGAGGACCATGGGTTTGCATTTTAAAAATCACCCCAAGTAATTGTGATACAAAATTACCTCAGGTAATTCTGGAACAAACTTGGAGAAAAATCTAAGGCGGGGGGTGGGGGGTGGGGTGGGGTGCGGGGAATCTAAAGCTTTAGAAGGCTATCGGGTCACTGTCCATTGTCCTGAACCCAGGTCCTGACCCCGCCCCATCGCCCAGGTAACTCCCCTTCCCGGGACTCACCCAGCCTCTTGAGGGAGGAGTAGCGGTTGAGTTCAGATTTCACAGCGGCCTCGTAGGACGGGGGCAGATGCGAGAGGTTGTGGAAGGACCGAGAGCAGGACAGCGTGGAGTAGTGCAAGGAGGGGCTGGGCGGTGGAATGGCCCGCCAGTCTGGGGCAGAGGGGCATGGCCGGGGTCAGTCCAGGCCCGACTCCCTCAGACCCAGCAGTTCTGGCCCCCAGCCCCCTTAGAGCATTAGAAATCTGGAATCTCAGCCCCTCAGAGCTGCAGCAGTCCAAGCTCCCTGTGCTCACTCCCCCCAACCCTCGGGTGCTCTTTGCTGGGGAAGGAGGAGGAGGAGGGGCAACTTGCGTTTGCTCCGCACTCGTTGTGTGCCCCGCCCCAGGCTAGAAGGGATGCACGCCATGCAGCTTCCCGCAGACCACTTCTGGCATAGAGATGAGGAAACTGAGCCTCACTGGGTTACCTGGCTGGACTGTGTGGACAGGCTCCCAGGGTCTCACACCTGCCCTATGCTGGGCACCTGGCTCCGGCTCAATACAAGGGTGGGAAGGGAAGGAGCCCTGCCCTCCCCGCAGCCCCGCCCTGGTCCATACCCAGAGTGGCAGCGTGGTGTTTGGGGCTGTTGACGTTGAGGTGCAGGTAGTTGTGGTGCAGATTATCTGTGGGGACCAAGAGGGGAGGTGGCATCACTGCCATTGCCTGCTCCCAGCTGGCACCGCTGTCCTGGTCTTGTGGAAGGATCCCCACTCATGTCCACTTGGTCCCCAGCTCTGGTCCCTCCTGCCTACTGAATCTTTGCCCTGACTTGCTTCTCCCTCCTGGATCATCAAACCAGCCTTCTGGCCAAATGGCCAGCCCATCTCCAAGATCAGCCCCACTGCAATACTTCTGACATGTACACCTGCCCCTGTCCCTCTGCTGTTCAAAACTCTTCCCATGTCTCACCATGACTCATGGGACACAGTCTAAGCTGGGGATGGCATTTGAGGCCTGTGTGACTTGTCCCCAACAGACATCTGCAGCCTCATCTCCCATCTGTCCCCTCAAGCCATACTTCTCTCTGATGGCCAAATGGTCCAGCTCAGTTCTGCCACAGGGCCTTTGCACATGCTGTCATGCTGTTCTCTCAGCCTTGAATCCCTTCCTCTCCTTCTTTGCCTGAAGACCTCCTACTCACCCCTCAAGATCCAGGTCAAATGTTTCTTCCTTATCACTACTATTCAAACCCATCTCCTCCCCTCCGTTCCTGATCCCAGATCAAGCCTTGTCCTTTACTGCCTGGATCATCATGCAAGCCTCCTCCGGAGCCTTCTTCCTCTCATCTGTCCAACTTCATATGGGTTCCAGAGACATAGTTCTTCCACCCACTTCTGACTTTGCTGCTCCCTTGCTCTAAACTCCTCCATGGCTCCCCATTGCCCTCAGGACAAAGGCAGAGCCACTCAGGTCAGCCTGGTACTCAAGGCCCTTCCTGAGGTATCTGCCCACCCTCTCCTCAGCCTCAGCTCTGGCCACCTCACAAGCTGTGCTCCAGCCACTCAGAGATCCCCCTGCCCAAGAAACTCCCCTCACCCTCCTGGCCACTGCTCAAGCATCATGTTCTGAGGGAGCTCCTCCCCCTCACAGCAAATGAGACCCTTTTCAAACCCTCTTCCAGCTACCTGGACTTCTCCACTGATGCACTCATCATAAACTATAAGAATAACAATAATATGAACTGAGTACTGTTATGATTCTCATTTTATGGGTGAGGAAACTGAGGCCCAGAGAAGCGAAGTCACTTGCCCTAGGTCACAGTGGTAGAGCCAGGATTTGAATCTAGGCGTCTGGCTCCCGACAAATTCTAATTCAGTTACTAAGTGCGTCCTTGTGTGTCACTGGCTGTTGGGTGGTCTGACATGAGTTCCTCAAGTGCAGGGGCTGAGAATGTCTAAATCTAAATCATCCATTGTAGCACCCAGGGTTCCCACCCAGGGTGCCCACAGGAGGTCAGGGAGGAGGTCTGGCTCACTGCAAAGTCCAGTGCATTGCCCAAAACAGGTGTCGGCCATAACGGTTCAGGGAAGGCAGAGACAGCAGGCTGTGGCTAGGGGCAGGGCCTGGGCAACGGGAGGTGGAGCCATCCGTGGAGGGTGGAGCTACAGGGATGAGGGGTGGGGGCAGATGCAGAGGCAGCAGAGGCGGCAGTCGAAGCCCCACCTCTCACTCACCGAGATTGGAGGGCTTCACGGTGTTGTAGAGGTTCTTGGGCGTCCTCGGGGGCATGCTGTCGGGACCCCCGACCCCCGGGGTTAGGGAGCTGCTTCGTGCCCGGTCCGGGCGGGTCCCAGGCCCCGCCTGATGCCTCAGAATGTCCACCAGAGCCCTAGAAGTGGCAGAGGGATGGTCAGTGGCCTGGGGACTGGGGGTGGGGGGGGAGAGGGAGGGCGCTCTCCGTTCTCACCGTTGGGTGTATCCGTTAGCTCAGCTCGCCTTCTAGCCTTTGGCCACGCCCCTTGCTAATATCAATCTGAGCACCGCCTGCCCCAAGGTCCCTCGGACCACACTTCCCGCTTGAAGCGCCCCTTCCCCTATTTATTTGGACCCTACCCCTTCTGCGGTCCCTCCCACATCGTCCTCTCTGTGGCCCTGCCCCACCCTGAACCTGGGACCTCACTCCTGTTCCTCTTGCTGCCTTCCCCATGGCAATAAAGGGTGCTATGTGGGCCCCAAACCTTAGAATCACCCTTGACTCTTCTTTTTCTTTCCTGCACGGCCCTTAGCAATCCTGTGAATTCGCCCTCCAAAATGTATCCCAACTCGGAGCACTTGTCACCACCTCTGCTTCTACCAGCCCCATCTCTCACCATTATTGCCACAGTCTCCAATTGGTCTCCCCATTTCTGCCCTTATCCCTTGCAGTTTCACACGCATAGCCCAGGGATCAGATGGTGACACACGGAGCTCAGGGCTCCCCCATCACACTTAGGATAAACCTGGCCTCTGCCTACTTCTGTCCACCTCCTCCTCACCCACTGCACTCCAGCTGCATGGGCCGCTTCGCTGTCCTGCAAACACTCCACCTCAGGGCCATTTGCACTTATGGCTTCCTCTCTGCCTGGAATGCCCTTCCCACAGATATCTGCTTGGTTCTCTCTTTTCCTTCAAGTCTCTGCTCAGAGAGGCCTTTCCTGACCACTTCGTGTAAAACAACACTGTCCCTCCCATTCACAACTCGTTATGCTACTTTATTTTCTGCACAGCAGTTATCAGTATCTAAAAGTATATTGCACATGTGTTTCCTTGCTTACTGTCTTAATGATAATGGTAGCCAGCATTTACTGAGGGCTTACCATGTACCAGGACTCAACATGAATTAACCCAGGTAATCTTCATTACAGTCTGAATAGGTGGGGAACAATTATTAGGCCCACTGTACAGACGAGGAAACTGAGGCATAGAGAGGTTTAAGCAAATTTCCCAGGGTCACACAGCCTGCAGGCAGCTGACCTGGGATTGGAAACCAGGTTTACTCATCAGTGCAGGGACTTTGTTTTGTTCACTGCTGTGTTCCCAGCTCCTGGCTCACAGAAAGTGCTCAAGAAATATTTGTTGAATGAATGAAGGCCCGAGCCTACCCGGTCACTCCATAGACTGCCACTTAAGTCACATATATTCTCATGTCCCGCCCATCTCTCCAAGGCGTTGGCTTCTGCGCTCCTGGTGGCTGCCTCAGTCTCCGGCCATACTCCCTGCACCCTGCCCCTCACAACCGGCCCCACTCCCTGATGGCTCCACCTCCCGTGGCCCCGCCCCCGCCCCCAGGTTTCCCACCCTCCGGCCCCAGAGCACACACACCTGGGTACATTGATCTCCCGGTGCGCCCTGGGCGCACGGGACGCCTTGCTGAAGGCCACTTTGGCGCCGACGCCCACGGCCAGGGCGAAGCTGATGACCCCGCACACCACGTAGGCCGTGCTGCCCCCTGGGCCCTCGCCCCCACGCCCCCCGGCGCCACCCGCCCGGCCCCCTTCCATCCACCCGGCCTGGCCGGGCCCGAGTCCCCCGCCCGCACCCCCGGCGCCCCCGGCGCCCCCGGCCAGTGGCGGCGGCGTGGTGGCCCAGCGCGGCGTGTCGTAGTTGGAGCAGGAGGCCTGCGCCAGGCGCATGTGGCGGTGCTCGCAGCAGAAGCGGTAGTGACAGGTGCCGCAGCAGAAGCGGTAGGAGCCAGTGCTGCAGTTGAAGGTGGCGTCGTACTGGCCCATGACATCGTAGTAGCCGTGGCAGAGCTCGGCAGGAGGGGGCGCCCGTGCCGCCGCGCCGGCCGAACTCGGGGTGCTGGTCCTGGTGCCGTTGGCCCCTGGGACCGCCGCGCCCCCGCCGCCGGTCAGCGCCCCGGTCAGGCGCCGCAGGTGCGCCAGCAGGGCGGGCAGCGGGCCCGGGGGTTCGGTGCTTGTGGCGTTGGACGGGCGCGCCCCAGCCTGGCCAGTAGTCGAGGCCAGGAGCAGGAGGGTCCCGAGGAGCAGGAGGGCCTGCATGGGGCAGCCAGGCTGGGGGGAGAACCGAGGCTGGAAAGGCGGGAGGGAGAAAGATGGCCAGAGGTGGAGAAATGTGGAGATGGGGGCCGGAGATGATGAGGAAGGCAGGCCAAGGGAAGGTAGAAGGACGGAGAGACACAAACCAGGAAACAGAAAAGATGGAGGGGACATGTATGGGCCCAAAGTTGGTAGTCCCACGGGACAGTGCACGGTGATGGGGGAGCAACAGGAGGATGTCCAGACACCACGGAAGGAGAACAGAAATGAAAATGGCAGAGAAAGATCAGTGAGTGATGAGTGGTGGAGGAAAGAATGGGAAAGTCGACAGTGGCATCGGGGGTGCGAAGAAATAAGAGGTGGACAGAAACCAGAGGAAAGACGTGATGGAGGAAGAAGAAACCATGGAGGCAGGTGAGGGCGAGAGGGCAGAGGGGAAAGCCAGAGGTGAGATGCAAGTGAGGGCAGGCAGAGGCGGGCAGAGTGGGGAGGAGGTTGGCGTGGGTCAGTGGCGGACCAAGGGAGGCAATGAAGGGAGATGCATGGTGGGGTGGGCGAGATGGGAGGAGTCAGGGAGTTGGGGAAGGAGAGAGAACGAAGAGCAGGTGGGGAGGAGAGAAGGAGAGAGAGAGATCGGAGTTGAGAACCTGAGTTTATAGACCAGGAGGTGGAAAGAGGGAGTGCAGGGTTTCTCACCCTGGGCGCTACTGTCATCTGGGCACAGAATGTACTTGCTTGTGGGGGCCCATCCTGTGCATTGTAGGGTGTTCAGCAGCATCTGCTGGATGCCGGGGGCATTCACGTTCCCCCACATCGTGTTAACATAAGATGCCTCCAGGCATTGCCAAATATCCCCCCGGGGAGCACGTTTGCCCCCAGTTAGAACTGCTGCCTTAGACCCACGTGGCCCTCAGTTCCCCCAGTGCTTTTTTCTCTCCTGTATTTACGTCTGATAATCAAGGGATCTTGAGCCTCAGTCTCTCTCTCTCTGTCTCTGTCCCTCTCTGTGGTCTCTCTCTCTCACGCACACACACACACCCACGCTCACAGTTTCGGGTCTGACGTGTCTCCTTGCACAGCTGGAGAGTCAGGGTAGTAGTGGTTCATCCCCCAACTCCACCATGTGCCAGGTGCCTGATACTGGATACACCTAAGTCCCCATGTGCCTCAGTTTCCCCATCTGTAAACCAGGGGCAAGGATGGCTATCACTGAGTGGTTGGAAAGACGAACCGATTTCATATGTGTAGAGAGTTTAGGGCAGTGCCTGGCCTAGCGCAGGTGCTATACTTATAGGAGGGTGAACAGGATTGGAGGGGCCAGATGGGACAGGTCCGCCCAGCTGTTTTGTATGGCAACAGGCTGGCAGGAGGGGTTCCTTCAGCAGTGTTTACTGAGGCTGGGGATGCAGCAGTAGATGAACCACAGGGTTCCTCCTCTGTCTTTATGGGTTTTGCCTTCTGGTGAGGGGAGAAAGCCAGTACGCAGACACAAATTAATGGGATGCACGTTGAAAACTGTTATGAAGAAACACTAAGAAATTATGGAGGCCATGAAGAAATAAAAGCAGTGCAAGGAAGTGGGAGAGAGGGTGGGTGGGTGGGACTAGTTTAATAAATGTCGTTTGGTATTATTTTTATCCTTTATTCCTTCCCATTGAGTGCACATGTATCTAGGGACCACACCATTATGAAAAACTGCTGGGGCCTGGGATGGGGAGAGGGCTATGGGAGGCTGCACCTGGGGCCTCAACGTTCCCTTTTAGCTCTGCTCCGGCCCCTCCCCTGAGCTCGCTGCCAGACTGCCTGCTGGATGCCTCCACTTGGTGTTTAACGGGCATCTTAGAAGTGCCTTGGCCCACACTCTGGAAAGCAGTTTGGCAGTTCCTTAGAAGTTAAACATAGGGTTACCACATGACCCAGCAGTTCCACTCCTAGGCATATGCCCCAAAGAATTGAAAAACATGTTAACACAAAAACACGAATGTCCTTAGCAGCATGATTTACAACAGCCCCAGACTGGAGACCACCCAAATGTCCATCGGTTGATGAATGGGTAAACAAAATGTGGTCTATCCATTCAATGGAATACTATTCAGCCACAAAAAGGGACGAAGCACCAATACATTCTACATCATGAAGAACCTCAAAAACATTAAGAGAGAAAAGCCAGACACAAAAAGTCACATATTGTATGATTCCATTTATATGAAATGTCTGCAATAGTCAAATCCATGTAGACAAAAGCCGATAAGTGGTCACCTGGAGCTGGGGGCAGGAGGGAATGGGGAGTGACTGCTTAATGGGGGCAGGGCTTCCTTTCAGAGTGAAGAAAATATTCTGGAATTAAATCGTGGCGGTAGTTGCACAACATTGTGAATATATTAAATGTCATTGAACTGTACACTTAAAATGGTTAAAATGGTAAATTTTATGTTATGTGTATTTTACCACAGTTAAGAAACAAAAACCAACCAACAAAGGTCAGGTGATGTCGCAGTGCCCAAGCAATGGTGCTAGGCTTTGAGCTCAGGGCACCATCACCCACAGAACATGGATGCTTTATCCCACACAGAGAAACATGGGTTGTCATGCACACAGACACACCACTTCTGAGAGTGACACGTGTGTGGCGATGTGGATTCCTTCATTCATACGACGGCTGCCACATATGGTTGGGCAAGTTGTGTACTGCACAAGAGGGTCTGGCTGAGAGGCTGGAATCCAGCCACGCTCTCCTTCCTAAGAATGCATCTGTGGGAAGGGGTACCTTTTCAAACACATGCAAGGGTACCATCTGTCTGCTAAATTATAGATGCTAGGGAGCTGCACTGGACTGGGGGCACCTTTGTCTCATCTGCCCCGCAGGGGTAGCAGTTTGCCTTCTCAGTCCCTGTGCTGTGCCAAGCCTCTGGCTGGGCTCCATGGACAGAATTTCTCCCTCTGCTAACAGAGTCCCATTGTCCCTTCCAACTTCACACACATGCACAGAGCCAGGGAAACGAAACTCTTGGCCATTGACAACTCTGGGGAGTGAGGCAGGAGGAGCAGCAGCCTACATCCCCTCCGACCCAGTAACACACACACACACACACACACACACACACACACACACACACACGCGCGCGCGCGCGCGCGCGCGCGCGCGCACAGCCCCTCGACCAGTGGGCGTCCCGTAGCCTCCTGTCCCTGCCTCACACCTCCTGATGCAGGGCAGCACCTCCCGGTGGGGAGGAGACACACTGCAGGCACAGCAGCTGGTCCAGACACAAGGACACAGGGGACCAGTTCTTCCTCTACCTCACACAAAACTATACACAGATACACAACAGAGCTTATATACGCACAATGACACAGAGCACAGGACACCCACACTGTCCCAGACACAACACGCAAGGACCCCCAATGTCACCCTGGCGGCACACCTGAGCCTCCCTCCTCCCCAAACACACAATACAGCTCCATGTGGACACACAGCCATGCATTTCTGGGCATTCCCACCCACAGCACACAAGAGTCAGACACAATCTCAGACACCTTGACACACTGGGACCACACACAGCTCCAGAACATGGCCAGGGACCTGCCCCAGCCAGCTGCACGTGGGCACGCAGTGGCACACATCACAGCCCAGAGTCACGCAACCTCGTAGGCACATACATGAGTGAGAACCCAGTGGTGGAGAGTCTGGAAGCAGGCATGTGGCCCACCACCAGACACAGCCAGACAGCCCCCCAGCACACACCGGAAGGCACACTCCTCCTCCACAGCTGGGGCGGAATGCCCCCCAAACCCCGATCTCCCTCCCCGCACCACACACACCTAGCAGCTTGGGGCCAGAACCCAGCACCCCAGCCCAGGACCTGAGAGACAGAGATGTGAGGACAGAGATCAGGGGAGCCAGTGTGAGGAGGGGTCCCAGAGCAGGCCCCACTCGGTCCTGGGCTCCCGGAGAAGCCCCTCCCCCAGCTGCTCAAGCGCTGT
>NW_006795957.1:346248-386782 GCF_000442215.2 Lipotes vexillifer | reverse complement strand
CCCCTCCTGACCCTGCCAGCTGGGTTCTGGGGGCAAGGACTGCCTTCTGAGACACCCGGCAGCAGAGAATGAGAGCTAGAACAGGGCGCGGGGGGCAGGGGGAGAGAGCCCTCGGGGTGGGGGTAGAGGCCCAGAGAGAGAGGGACAGAGACCCGGCGAAAAAGGGGGACAGAGGCCCAGAGAGAGGGGAACAGAGATGAAGAGAAGGGAGTACAGATAGCCAAAGAAAAGAGGACAGACAGAGCCCTGGGAGGGCAGAGACCCAGAGGGCGAGCAGTGACGGGGTGGGGGTGGGGCAAAGACCCAGAGGACTGGGGATCAGAGATTGAAGGACAGAGAGAGAGCTCGAAAGAGAACCAGAGGAGGATAGAGACCCGCAGAGGGGAGGAGACCCAGAAAAAACCAGAAGCCCTGACCTCAAGCAACTGGGTGCTGGAGAGGGGTCCGCAGGTGGCAGCGGGGTGGGGGCTGAGGGTGGGCGGTGTCCGAGTGCAAAGGGACGGCCTCCTAGGAATATCTGGGGTTGAGGGTGGGTTTGGGTTAGGCATGTGGAAGAAGGCGGCATCTGGGTTCCGGAGGAGGCGGACCCGGCGGACCCGGCCGGAGGGGGAAAGTGGAGGGAGAAGGGGAGGGGTCTGATGCGGGGGCGGGGATCCCAGTTCCGGGCGGGGGAGGCAGGGTGGAGGGATCCAGCGCCGCCTCCGGCTCGCCACCCGGGAGGTGGGAGGTGGGATTGAGGGAGAGATGCGGACCCTCCCCACGCACTCCCAGCGGCCCGCCCAGGTCCCTAGGCCTTCCTGTCTCTTATGTCTCTGTCTCTGGGAGTCTCTGCGTCTCCGTGTCCTTACCTCCTCCCGGGACGTCGCCTCCCACCGCCTCTCCCTCAGCCTGCCGGCGGATCTCTCAGCTCTGTCGGGAGGTGCCCTGGGTCGCGCGGCCTCTCTGAGCCTGTCTCTCTCTACGTGTCTCATCGCATCTCTGCATCTTTCAGTCTCTGTCCCAAGTCTCCTCTGTGTGCCAACATTTTCTCCTTCCCTCTGCCCAGTCAGTCTCTGTCTCTCTACATCCTGTGTCTTCCCCGTTTCCACATCCCCATCTCTCGCTACCTCTTTGACTCCGTGTCTCTGTCTCTGTGTGTCTCTTTCCTAGGTTTGCTGTCTACAGATCTCTGTCCCTCTGAGTGTCTCTGTGTCTCCCCCCGACCCCGGACCACTAGTCTCCCTCCCTGGGCCCCCCACTCTCGCTCAGGCTCAGGTTGGAGGGGCGGGGTGGGGGGGCGCTGCGGCGGGAGCTGTGTGTTCCCAGCGCAAAATAGACTCCTGTTGCCATGGCGACGCGAGCGCGGCCTCCGAGACGCGAAGCTTCAGGCTGGGGGGTGAGGAGGGGGGGACACCTGGATCCGAAAGGTGGGGGCCGGGGGCGCCGGCGCCCGGTCCCAGAGGCTCCTGGAGGAGGGGGGAGGCAGGGACTCCTAGATACCTGCGGAGAGAGGGGGTGCTGGGCGCTCTGACCGCGGGGTCCGGTGACCGGGACTTCTGGGAGGGGTCTGGGATCCAGGGGCGGGGGGGGCTGTTTCCCCAATGGGGGGCGGTCTGGCTGAGAGCTCTGATGCCTGGGTCCCTAGGGGACTCAGATTTCCTTCTTGGGCACCCAAGGATGTGGTGGGGGCGGGGGGAGGACTAAGATTCTGAAGGGGCTGAGGGGCCCTGACTGCGGGGTCCGTAGAGTCCCAACTCCCAGATTTCCAAGGGGGCTGCAGAATTCTGGGAGCCCCTATGTGGATCCCCGGGCTCCTGCGTCTTAGGGGAGCAGGGACCACTCAGATGAAGCTGTCTGTCCTTCCCATCCATTCATCCATTCATCCGCATGCCTGTCTCTTCCTTCCTCCCCGTCCCCAAGTCCCTCGTGCCTCAGTTTCCCCCTCCGCACCGGGGTGCGGTCACGCTCACCTCACTTTCCGGATGCGGGACCCTGGGGGAGTCGGGGGTGGTGGCGACGTGGGGGGCCGGCCAGGGGAGGCAGAGCCAGCGCGTGTCTGCGAGCCAACCCGGCTGGGCGTGCGCGCGCTGATAGGGGGGGCGACCGGCAGCGAGTTGGGCGACCCTGGACCGGCAGTTCTTTTCCGTGCAGATGCGCTCCGGCTTCGGTGCAAATGTGACAGTGGCCAGCCCTCGCCTTTGCCTCGCGCCGGCTTGGAGTTGAGAAGAGGCACCTCCCCCTCCCCACCTGCTGGGGACCCCTCTTCCCCCACCACCCGCAGCCCCCAGTCGCCCCCGGGATACCCCCCAAACCCAAGAATGGTTCAGTCCACAGTCACATCAATGTTTATTCTCTGAGACCGGGTCCCACACAGCCTGTGACACTCCCTCCCCCTCCCCTTGCCGCCCCTTGAAGTGGCCCGGGGGCCGAGCCCCACCTCCAGCTCGGCTCAGCCAACCCCCGCCCAGCTTCCAGGAGTCTCATTTGCATTTCCGGGAGCTGCCGTCCAATGGAAAAGCGGCACACACATCCCCTCCTGAGGGGGCGGTACCCCCGGTGGACTGCACCACTCTTGGGATCCAAGAATGGGGGGGAAAGCGCTTCTGCCAAGGTCCCAGGGACGAGAAGGTGGTCTTCCCTCAAGGCAGGGTAGGGAGTTCAGCGGAAGAGGGGGTTCTGGCCATGGAAGAGGCCCAGCAGCCCGCTGTCTGGGGCGGGCTCCTTGATGATCTTCTGGATCTGTAGGGTAGGGGTAGGGAGTCAGGAAGCGTCAAGGGTTCTCATCCCCATGACGGATCCAAGGGATGCTTCTCCATTTTCATCTCCCTTTTGCCCCCTTAGTAGCAATTGGCCAAACCACCCATTGCCTCTTCTCAAAACTTTTCTTGGGGCCTCCCTTTCACCATAGCCACCAGGATTAGCAGCTGATCATCTGCCATCTCGGTCCACCTTGCTGACCTGGACCACTAAGGGTGACCGACTCTGTCCTGGGGCTCCTTGTCTACACATGCTCACCTCTCCTATCCCTCAACTCCCAAATCCAGCCCGCACCTTGCCCCTCAACTCTGGACTCACTTATCCAGCTGCCTCTTAGATGCTGGTGGTCACTTGACCTCACAACCTCATTGCCGCCACCGCCACCCCCATCAGTACAGAGCTTGAGCAACTGCGCTCAAGCCAGATCCTCTCTCTGTGCTGCCTTTTCACACCTTGCACCCATCAGCAATCCCTGTCATGCTGACCTGCAGAGATTCAAAAATGAAAATAAGCAAAGCCTGTATCCCCGCCGCTGCCTCCACCCTGGTTTCCCCCCTTCCTACCACATATCTATTAGCCACCTGGCACTACACACAGATCTGACAGTGTCCAGCCCCCTTGGGGGTTTTCAGTGTGCAAACCCCCATGGCTGCCCCTCCCAACCCCCACCAAAATCTTTGGGAAGACTAGGCTCTGGCTCCTCCCTGCCTCCCCTCCTCCCACACTCACCCTGCACTCACCGTACCCCGCTACCGTTCCTTGAATAAGTCAAGTTCAGTCCCACGTCCAGGCCTTTGCCCTAGCTGTCCCCTCTGCCAGGACCACTTTTTGGGTGACTGGCTGCTCCTGCACTTTCAGGTCTCCACATTAAGGCCACCCCCCAGGAGGGGCCTCCTAGCTGCCAGCCCCCATCTTATTTCTCACACATTCTACATGTTCCCTCCCCAGCTCCAGGCCACAATGTGAAATTGAATACAGACTGTCTTTTGCTATTGCCCCTGGACCTGCCACAGTGGCTGGCACATAGTAGGTGCTCAGTAAATGCTCAACAGAACTGAACTAAGAGGAGGGGAAGGGGCAGACCTCAGAGGGCTGGGAATCTCAAGTTCGGGCATGTCCCGTTATCCTAAGGGCCAAGCAGTGGCCCTTAGTGGTGTGAGGCAGTGGGGACTACCTGGTCAGACCTGGGTACTAGGAAGGCCACTCGGGTGGTGGGTGTGGAGGCTGGACCTGAGTGCCACAGACTGGAGGAGAGGGTGGCGGGAAAGGGTCAAGGGGCTCCCGTCTACAGGGCCCCTGCTGGACTGTTCTATCCCGTCTGCCTGGCTCCCTCCCACCTCTACCTCACTCTAAAATCACCTTCTCCCGGGAGGCCTCTGGACCACCTTAGGCAACCCCTCCTCTGCACACCTGGCCCCCTCCCCTGCTTTATCTCTCTCTACAGTCCTTGTGGCCAGACTGCTTCTCCTTTCATCGATTTATGGTGTTGACCCGCAGTTTCCCCCCACTAGAACTTAGCGCCCCTGGAGGCGGCAGCCTTCTGTGTTCCCAGATGTATTCTGTGAATATGTGCTGGGTGCTGGAAAGATATGTGCCGTTTGCGTAGGAGATGGGGGAGGTCAGGGTGTGGGGCGTGGGGGCCAGTACCTCCTTGAACCGGGGGTGGGCGGCATCACCCACGAGCTGCAGAATGAGCCCTTCGCTGGTGGAGAGGAAGGCGCCGCTCTGGCGCATCCGCGACAGCGCCACCAGCCGGTCCACCTGGCTGCGGGGGCAGGCGTGCGTGTGTGCGTGTGGTGTCAGCGCCTTGGCCCGGACACCCAGACGCCTGGCAAACTCGGCAGGGATCCCAGCCCCTGGTTCTTCCTGGGTGCTCCAAACCCATCCCACATGCACCCCACCCCTGAGGGGACCCTCTCACCTGCGGGAGGTGCAGGCGTCCACCACCACATGGACCTGCAGTCCTTGGTCCAGGAGGTCCAGGGCTGTGTGCTAGGGGCAGAAAGAGGTCAGGGCTACCCCCAGACAAGAACAGGGATCCTGGGTGAGTGACTGGGGAACCAGGATGGGGATGAGGGAGGCTCGGATCAGGGCAGGAGGTCCCCAGATTACAACGGGATCCTAGGCAGGATGGGAGCCCCAGGTAAAGAGAGGGGTCCTTAGTGAAGGTGAAAGTCCCAGGTCAGGAGGGGAGTCATGGGTCAGGAAGGGGAGGATAGAGAGTTCTGGGTCAGGAAAGACACCCTTTTTAGGTTGGGGAGGTCCCAGGTGTGAATGGAGGTCCCCAAGGTTCAGCTGCAGTCTCACCAAGATGCAGGCTTGTGTCTCCAAGCCACAGAGGAGCACAGAGCGCAGTTGGGGCCGCGCGTCCAGCTCCTGCTGCACCGCGGGCACCATGCTGAAGCAGGTCTTGGACCGTGGCTGCAGACCCTCAGCTCCCAGCTCGGGCACTGTGGGGCCCAGGCCTTGTGGGTACTGCTCAGTCAGCACAACTGGCACATCCAGGAGCTGGGCCACCTGGGTTGGGGTGAGGAGCAAAGGTCTGAGCCCAAGGAAGGGGCCGGGGGCCCAATTCCTAGGTCTGAGGGAGGAGGGGCTGGGGCCCTGGACCGGTGGGTCTGCGGGAGGAGGGGCTGTACCTTGAGCATGCGGGCAGCCACAGAGACGATCTGGGGGAAGAACAAGACATGGCGGAACTTCTCCTGCATGTCGCACAGGAAGAGGATGGATGATCCAGGGATGATGCGTCCCAGGCCGGGCCTCACAGCTGCCATGTCCTGGGCTGGGCAGAGGGGCAGAGGGAGTGGCATCAGGCAGGGAGAGGGCTTCTCTGCGTGTCCAGGGTCCACACGCTTACACCCCAGGCTCCAACTGTGATCCTTCCCCCACCCCCAGGAGGAAACCGAGGTCTAAGTAGTGAAGTGTCCTGACTGAGGGCCCACTGCCCATAGCAGAGGGAGCAGGACTTGAGCCCCGAGGCAAAAAGAGCTGCATTCTCCCAGCTGCACCACCTCCCTCCTTCATGGCCTGGGGTCCCTCAAGTCTGACTGCCTCCTCTGAAATGCAGTTTACCCGTGTGGAAAACTCACCAGCTGAACCCCCCTCCAGGTCTTAGAAAGAAAGGCTGGGGTACCTGTGGAGTGGAATATTACCCAGCCATAAAAAGGAATGAAGCAACGACACAGGCCACAGCGTGGAGGCCCCTCACCGCGATGCTCAGTGAGAGAGGCCGGTCACAGGAGGCCACGTGCAGGAGTCCATTTACACGGAATGCCCCAAACCCAAAGCGGCTGCGTCCAGAGAGATGGGGAGCGGGCTGGTGGTGCTTTCCACCTCAGGGCAGCGGGGGTGGGGTGGGGTGCGGGGGTGTGAGGAGTGACTGAAAAGGGGTACAGAGTTTCCGTTTGGGGAGATGGAAGTGTTTTGGAACTAGACAGTAGTGATGATTGCCCAATATCATGAATATACTAAATGCCTCTTAATTGTACACTCTGAAATGGTCTAGATGGTAAAGTTTAGGTTATGTGTATTTTACCACAATTTTAAGAAAAAGAAAGAAAGGGACTTCCCTGGCGGTCCAGTGGTTAAGAATCTGCTTCCACGGCAGGAGGCACGGGTTCAATCCCTGGTTGGGGAACTAAGATCCCACATGCTGCGAGGTATGGCCAAAAAAAAAAGAGAGAAATATAAAAATTAAGGGGGGGGGGGACTGGTAGAGCCACCTGGCCAGCAGCCCTTTTAAAGGGGAGGACACTGAAGCCCATGGGAGTCCATGAAGGCCAAGGTCCTGTGGGGACTAGAGGGGTGACTGCCCCTCCCCGCCCCCGTCAGAGTGAGCATCTGGGCCCTGGACACCCCAAGTCTCACATGTCCCAGCCCATGTACCCAGAGGCTTGTGTCTCTGGGTGCCTGAGTTGCTGCACAAATGGGAGTCCTGGCTTTTGTCGGCAGCTCCCTCCCTCTCTGCATGTTACTCACTTATTTGTTAATTTATTTAGGAAACGGAGACCCTGTGGACCCTGTGGACCCGGTGGACCCAGTGGAGGGCAAGCCGGCTGACACTCACTGGGGGGAAGTTTCAGTGCTGGCTGGTGAGTCCCCACAGGTGTCTATGATTATTCTTTAAACTGAACACATCTACCATTGAAAATGTTTTCTATGTGTGACATATCTAAAGTTTAAAAACTAGTGGATGGCTAAAATGGTGAATTTTATGCTGTGTGAATTTTGTCTCAAAAAACAAATGGAATGGAAACTCCCTCAAAAAACCACACTGAATTAATTAATTGCATAATTACAACTGTGACCAGTGCTAGGATTGCTAGGGAATCTAATCCATCTTGGCAGAGTTCTCTCTGAGGAAGTGAAGAGAGAGGGAAAGAAAACAACCTTTTTGAAAACACAGAGCTGACCCTATTTCTCAGCTCTCCCCAGGGCCCCATGGCTTCTCTCTGTCCTCAGGACTACGATGTACCCTCCTCCCACAAGGCGCTGGACCAGGACCTTCCAGCCTCGGTGGCCAAGTCCCACTTCAGGGCCTTTGCCCAGGCAGCTCCCTCCACCTGGAGTGCTCTCCTCACTCCCATTCCTGGCGTTAGCTCTCCAGGGGACAGGAGGGACAGGGTCAGGTGGGGGCGGGGGCGCTGGAAAGTCGGGAAGCCTGTGACAGTGACAGGAGTCTAGAGTGAGGCGGAGCTTCCCTTTGGGCTGTAGGAGTGGGGACTGCAAGAACCCCTAGGGAGAACCATGTGCCCATATTTCTCAGAATTACAGATGCACAAACCCTGTGACCCAGAGAACTCACTCCTAACTATCCTAAGTATTTATCCTGCAGACATACCTGTGAAATGACACAAAGTTATTCATTATGGGACAAGGTTATTCATTACAGGACAAGGTTATTCATTATGGGCATCTGCCCAGAGCAAAAGAATAGAAATAAATCCAACATCCACGGTTAGGGTACTGGTTACATAAGTTATGGTATATCCATACTATGGAATTCCTTACAGCCAGGAAGAATCACAAGGGAGATCTTTAAGTAACAACGTGGAAAAGTGTCCAAGAGATGTTAACAGTGAAGAAAAAAAAAAAAAAAAGCATAATAGTGTGTATAACAGTGCTCCCATATGTGCCAAAATGCAAGAAGAAAATAAAGTGTAGGTACTGTTCCAATCTATATCTGCTCTCTCTGGAAGGCACATAAGGAATAGGCTCTTTCTGCAGGGACAGGCCTCTGAGGGGCAGAGTGTGAAGGACATTTGATTTTCACTGTGTACTAGTCTGTTCCTTTTGAATTTTGGACAATGTGTAACAGGTTGTCTAGTCAGGAATAAATACAATACAGTAAAGGATTTACATAAGGCAAGGACCCAGCAAAACCAACCTGTGGCATTAAAGTTATGATAACAGTTATCCTTGGGCGGCAGTGTTGAAGGAGGGGGTGCAAGGGGTGTTTCTGGGGTGTGGGGGACGTTCGGCTTCTGGATTTGGATGCTGTTGACACCAGAGCGTTCTCTTTGTGAAGTTATTTGAGCTGTTTATCTGTGATTTCTGTTTTCCTACATATGTGATATACTTCCATAAAAAGTTTTCAAAATATACAATAAAATAGGGAGGCCTCGCTGGCCGCGGTGGGGCTGGACTGGAGGTGGAGGCCAGAGTGAAAGTGGGGACTGCGGTCCAGGTGGCCAAGGGTGAGGCCTGGGCTCCAGTTCAGGCAGCGGGGACAGAGCGGGGAGGGGGCAGCTGGGCCTGGTTGTGGTCGGAGGGGGAAGAAGGAAGATTCTCAGGTTGCCAGTGGTCCGAGGGTGGCAGCTTCCAGGGACTAACTGGGGACCTGGAGAGGGGAACTGATTTGGGGGAGAAAATGAAAGTGTGTGCGTGTGTGGGGGGGGGTGAATGTGGGGAGGGGGTCTCGGCTGGAGACAGAGTTGGCGGTACTCGGGAAGTGATGAAAATTCAGAACGCAGCTCCGGGTGGAGGGAGCCCGAGGCCGGAGGAGGAGGGGCGGCCCGAGGTGGGCGGCATCCTGAGGAGCGAATGGGGCTGTTCAGATCCCCACGTGGCCTGGGAAACCCGGTTCTGCAGCCGAGACAAGCTGGCGGTGTGACCTTAGGCAAGTTTCAGCTCTGTCTGAGCCTCAGTTTCCTTCTTGAGGAAATGGGAGCCAAACCCACCCACCACGCAGGGGTGCCGCGCAAACTTGGTAGAGAGGGCGGAAGCGGCCCGTGGAGAATTCGAGCCCCTGGCTAGCCAATTCTGGAGGGCCCAGGCAGGAGTCCTCCCCCGGCTGCCCTCCACCAGCAAGGCGGGGAGGTCGGTCCCCCCGCAGCGCCAGAGGGGCCTTATCAGGCAGGCGCCGGGACGGGCCCCGGCCCGTCCGCCGCAGGTGGGGCCTGTAGTCTCTTACCTCCCGCAGCCGGACTTCCGCCGCTCAGGCCCACCGGCTGGGCTCGCAGGCCTGGTAGATGTTTCCCAAAGCCCAGACACTTGTCCCGCCCCCGGCTCCGTCCGCGTCCCGCCCACCCTGGCTGAGCCGCCCAATAGACAGGCGTCTAGCTCTGCTCAGCCCCGCCCCCCGCTCCCAGCCAATCCGCAAGCGCCGCTACTTCTCCCTGGGGGAGGGGCTGCGTGTGGGCCAGACTGTTCTTCCTGAGAGCGTGATTGGCCCGTCAGGGGGCGGGAAAGCAACCAGTATGACCAATGGGGAGTCGTGACAGGTGTGAGTGGCGGGCCTAAGGCGGAGCGGCGCGGTGGGTACCGAGAACGCGGACTCCAGCTGGAGAAGTGGGTGGGTCGCTACCTGCCCGGCTGTAAAGTTCAGACCCCCGGGGCCGAGAGGGAGAGAGGGACGGGCTGTGCCCAGGGCAGGGGAAGGCCTGGGGTTCGAACACTTGCCCTTCTGTTTAGAGACAGAAACTTAGCAAAGATACCCAAGCATTTTCCTGGAAAGGGTTAAAGGCGCGAGGAAGCCGAGAAGTCCCTCCCTCTCCCCGCACGTTCGTTCTCTGTGCCTCAGTTTCCCCATCTCACAGCACCTGCCTCCTACGGTGGTGTTCGTAATATTTAGACTGTGCTTGGAAATGGGGTTGAAAGAGATGGAGAGTGAACTTGCCATCAGGCTTGGAATAAAATCTAAGCTACTCCCAATTCATGGTGTGCCTTTGTCAGTCTCTCAGCCTCACCTCTTACCACTCTCCCTCGTCTCACTCCACTCCAGCCATGCTGGCCTCCTTTACTGTTCCCCCAACGTCCCACCTCGGGGCCTTTGCACGAGCTGGTTTCTCTGCCTGGAATCCCAGACTTCCGCAGTACCAGCTCCTTCTTGTCATTCAAGGCCCTCCCTGACCACCCTACATCAAGTAGTCACCTGATCAGGTCGCTGTTATATTTTCTTCACAGCACTAATGCCAATCTGAAACTGGAAATTTATCTTGTGTTTAAAAAAATGTATGGATGTACTCATTTATTTTCAGTACCCCCGACTTCCCCCCGCCCCCACGATGAGAACTCCGCGAGGGCAGAGATGTTATCTGTTTTATTCACTGCTGAATCCTCAGCACCCAAACCTGGGCCTGGCACATAGTAGGCACTCAACAAATCTTTGGGAATAAATAAGACGACACCAGACACTAGGCAGAGGTGAACCAGGGTAAGAGGGAGCTGAAGGGACAGTTGCCAAGGAGGTGGGGCTGGGAAGAAAGAAGGGAGAAGGTGGGAGAGGGAGAGCGTGAACCGCCCCCCCCCCGAAGGGGCTGTGGTGGGGGCACTGGACCTGGGAGAAGACCCATGAGGCCGTGGTCAGAGGTGGGAGTCTGGGCTTGGTTCATATTCCCAGAGGCTGCCAGGAGGGTGGTGGATGGGACAGGGGGCTCCTGGGGGGGCGGTGGCTGAAGGGCTGTCATGGAGGGAGGGGCAGTCTGGTTTGTCTGGGAGCCTGGGCTGGGTTGTGATTGGGTGTCATGGGGAGCGGGTCCCCCAGCCTTCAGGATCCTCTGAGAATGGCAAGCTCAAGACACTTCTCACCTGCCCACCCAACCCCCCTCAGGAGCTGAGAGCTTATTCCCTCCCCCCAGGGCATGCAGGGTAGGGAGCAGGGGGTCCTAGAAGTGTGGGTCCTGCCTCAGGTCCGCCTGGCCCAGCACACAGTGGGACAGATCAGATGGCACTGAGGGACACTCTGGGGCGACCACAATGTCCTCAAAGAGGTCGTGGGTGGAGGCGTCCAGGGCAGCGAGACTCAGGCTGGGGCCAGCATGTGGTGCCTCAGTGGGGGCCACAGCACAGGCCACCCTCAGGAAGGGGGATGGAGGTGGTGGAGGTGGCCTTTGGGGTGGCGGTCTCTTGGGGAGGTGCCTCCTGGGACAGGATGGATATGGCCAGGCGCTGGGTGGCAGCTTCGATCTTGGCAAACTGCCTGCAGAGAGAGCCAAGCATTAGCTGGGTGACCACGAAGGACTCCCCTCCTATCTGCCATCCCAGAAGTGATTTGTCCCTTCTATCCCTCCACATTTTTCTTCTCTGTGCTAATGGCTCTGCCCCTGGGTCCATTTTCATGAGTCTGACAATGAAATCTTTTTAACCCCATTCATAGGGAAGCTCTGAACAGCTGTGGGGTTTGTGCACTGCACAAGGCAGCACATCTCGTCCAACACTATGGACATTTTTGACATTTAGATTTAATATGACTATATTCCAACATGTAAAAGTAAAAAATGTCTTAAGGAAGGGGTGCCTTTAAAAAAAATTTCACACAAAGGCGCACTGTGGGCTGGCAATGTGACTATAACATGATGCCCTGTGGATTCTACTGTCTAAATAGTTATGAATCTGCATCTCCACCAACCCTCTCAGTATCTCCACTAACCCCTGGTTCGAGTCCCCAGCTTCCCCCACCTGGATGACTGTAATAGCCATTGCACGTGTCTCCCCCCAGTATTCCTAACCCCTCAGTAACAATGCAGATGGATCTCACAAACTGTTAGGGGCTGAACTGTGTCCCCCTAAAATTCATATGTTGAAGTTTTAACCCCCAGGACCTCAGAATGTGACTGTATTTGGAGACAGGGTCTTTAGAGAGGTGATTACATTAAAATGACATCATCAGTATGGTCCCTAATCCAGCAAGAGGAGATCAGGACACACAGAGGGATGACCACATGTGAAGCCAAGGAGAGAGGCCTCTCCCTGCCGACACCTTGATCTTGGACTTCAGCGTCCAGAATCATGAGAAAGTATCAATATATTTCTGTTGCACCAGTCTGTAGTGTTTGATTATGGAAGTTCTAGCAGGTTAATGCAAAAACATAATATTTAACAAAAGCAGTGAGACAGAATAAGTGGATACATGACACCATTTAAATAAAGTTCAAAAACAGGCTAACTCAATCGACAGTGAGAGAAATTAGGATGTGTGGCTCATGGGAAGGAGGTACTACCAGGGTCTCTGGGACAAGGAATGCCCTGTTCCTGGATCTGAGTGTTGGTTATGTCAGTGGGGCCCCTTTGGGAAAATTCATTAAACTCCACACGGTTGATGTGTTCATTTTTTTGTACTATGGTAAACTTCCAGGAAAAGGTTTATTTAAAAATGTACCTGAGGGGCTTCCCTGGTGGCACAGTGCTTGGGAGTCCGCCTGCCGATGCAGGAGACGCGGGTTCGTGCCCCGTTTCGGGAGGATCCCGCATGCCGCGGAGCGGCTGGGCCCGTGAGCCATGGCCGCTGAGCCTGCGCGTCTGGAGCCTGTGCTCCGCAAATGGGAGAGGCCACAACAGTGAGAGGCCCGCATAACGCAAGAAAAAAAAAAAAAAAAAAAATGTACCTGAGGGCTTCCCTGGTGGCGCAGTGGTTGGGAGTCCGCCTGCCGATGCAGGGGACACGGGTTCGTGCCCCGGTGCGGGAAGATCCCACATGCCGCGGAGCGGCTGGGCCCGTGAGCCATGGCCGCTGAGCCTGCGCGTCTGGAGCCTGTGCTCCGCAAATGGGAGAGGCCACAACAGTGAGAGGCCCGCATAACGCAAGAAAAAAAAAAAAAAAAAAAAAAAAAAGTATCTGATATTGTATGACTCTGTTTATGTGAAATGTCCAGAATAGGCAAATCCCTGGAAACATAGAGCAGATTGGTGGTTACCAGGTGCTGGCGGGGAGGGGAGGATGGGGAGGGAATACTAATGGGTACCGGTTCTCCTTTGGGGTTGATGAAAATGTTCCAGAACTAGGTGGAGGTGATGGTTGCAAAACATTATGAATATACAAAATGCCTCTGAATTGTACACTTTAAAATGTTCAAAATGATGAATTTTATGTTTTATATATATATATATAGATATAGATATAGATATAGATATATTTATTTATTTATTTATTTATTTATTTTCGTTGCTGCACGCGGGCTTTCTCCAGTTGCGGCGAGCGGGGGCTACTCTTCCTTGCGGTGCGCGTGCTTCTCATTGCGGTGGCTTCTCTTGTTGCAGAGCACGGGATATAGGCGCGCGGGCTTCAGTAGTTGTGGCGCATGGGCTCAGTAGTTGTGGCGCACGGGCTTAGTTGCTCCGCGGCATGTGGGATCTTCCCGGACCAGGGCTCGAACCCGTGTCCCCCGCCTTGGCAGGCGGATCCTTAACCACTGCGTCACCAGGGAAGCCCAATGTTATATATATATTTCCTATATTTAGTGAGAGCTGCCACTCTGACACTTTCTTTGATGCCAAGGAGGATAGTTATGCTCTGAGTGCCCCAGGGAAAGTTTTCAGGAATGGGAGGTCAGGTTAAATGACAGAGAGGGTGCGGGGGTGGGGGCGGGGGACTGATTTAAGATTCATGACAACTACATGCCACGTATGGTCCCTGACCTGAACAAAGTAAGGATGAATGGTGTTTAGGGCTGAAGAGTCGTGACATTTGTGATTTACTTTTAAACTTATTTAAAAACATATAGATGAAAGAAATAGGCTAAGATGTTATGGACAGTAAAATCTAAGTGATGTTACATTAGGGATCAATAGGCCAGTGGCTCTTAAACTTCAGTGCACAACAGGAAGGACACCTGGAGGGCTTGTGGGAATGCTGGTTCCTGGGCCCCCGAGTTTCTGGGGTGGGGTCCGAGAATTTGCATTGCTAACACGCTCTCGAGTGATGCTGAGGTGCTAGTACTGCTGATCTGGGGACCACCTTTTTAGAACTGCTGCATCAGACAACTGTCTTGACTTTTCTGTGGGTTTGAAAAATGTTCACAAAAAGTTAAAATTTCATAGTGTGGGTGGGAGGGGGTTCCTGAGGGAGCAGGGCCTGAGCGGACCTGGAGGGAGGAGGAGGGCGTGGGTGGGAAGATGCTGAGGAGAGCTTGTCTCTGACCTGGATCTTCCTAGGCTGAGCTTGAGTGCTGAGGGGAATGTGCTTCAGAGCTACCTGGGCTGCCCTCAAGGCCACTGGTGGGCAGCCTGTGTCTCTGGGGAGCACGTGGCAGAACCGGGCATGGGGGTGGGGAGGTTTGGGATGCTCTAGCAGAGGAGCTGGCCCTGGGGAGCAGGGAGGACAGACAGGGAGCCTGGAAGGCCAGAGGCTGGCATTATCACAGGGTCCAGATTGGGGGGAGGGCTGAAGATGGGGAGGGGTCCTTGAGCAGTTGATGAGGAGGCTGAGGAGGAGTTAGGAGGCCAGCTCTGGAACACAGGGCTGGACCCTGTTTGGGGACATGAGTGTTTTCCACTTCAGTGGTGTATGTGGGTGTGCGGGGTGAGCATTCTGGGTGCGGCCACAGCTGGGCATCCTAGTGGAAGGTGGCTTGCAGTATGGGGGCAGTGGTTAGGCTGAACCGGGCTCCCATTTACTCAAATTTGGTTCCACGACCTCCTGAGGCAAGGTCCTGGGCTGGCTGGGAGGAGCCACCTACCTACAGAAAAGCAGGTCCTTTGGCAAGTCACTTTACCTCTCTGTGCCTCAGTTTCCTCATCTGAAAAAGGAGGATTACAGGAGCACCTACCTCCTGGGGTTACTGTCAGGGATTAATGAGTTCATACTCACTATAAGTGAGTACGCGGAGTTGAAACTGAAGTACTTAGAACAGTGCTCGGCACATATTAAGTATCAGATAAATTTTAGCTACCATCTTCGCCATCACCATCATCATCCTCACCATCATCAACACCATCACCACTATCACCACCATCCTTATAATCATCCTCACCATCACCATTACTATCATCCTCACCATCACCATCACCATCATCATCCTCACCATCATCAACACCATCACCACTATCACCACCATCCTTATAATCATCCTCACCATCACCATTACTATCATCATTACCATCACCATCATCACCATCATCACCATCACCATCATCATCACTGTTACCATCATTCTCATCCTCATCACCATCACCACTATCACCATCATCCTCTTCATCCTCATCATCACTACCATCATCACCATCACCACCATCCTCATCACCATCACTGTCATCATTACCATCATCATCCTTACTACCATCATCACCATCACTGTCACCATCACCATCACCATCATCCTCCTCCTCCTCCTCCTCATCACCATCATCACCATCATCATCAAGTCCCTGAGATGCTATATCCAGGCAGGACTATAAAATGGTCCAGAGCATGGGCTCTGGATTCAGACTGCCTAGGGTTGTATCAACTGTCTAGCTGTGTAGCCTCGGACAAGTCATTGAACCTCTTTGAGCTTCCTTGGCTGTAATATAGGGGAAAGACAGAACCTACCGTGTGAGTTTGTTGGGAGCATTAAGTGATGTCGTGTATGGCAAGGCCTTAGTACACTGTACCTGGCACACAGCAACCTCAAAAAATGGTTACTGTCAGAGGGTGAGGGGAGAGCATAGGGCAAGGTGGGATGGCGCTGGGTGGGTGTGAGAGTGGGGACAGGCTGAGCAGAGACCTGAAGGAACAGAGGTCTCCATCCACATTCCTGGAGACAGGGAACGGCATTGTACCACAAAGGGAAGAGCATGTGCAAAGGCCCAGAGGCTGAATGGTGAAGTGCTAGATGGGGAGCTGAGGCTGGCAAGGGGAACAGGGGCTACTAGGGCAGAGCCTTTGTCCTGAGGGCGATGGCGAGCCATGGGAGAGGGGCCAAGTGTGGTGTGTGGGTTAGAAAGGCGCTACCTTCAAAAAGACCCAGAGTCGGACCCCATCTCCACAGCCCAGTCCCCCACCTGTCATCTGAGCCACCATCATCCCTCGCCTGGATCACTGCAGTAGCCTCCTACACAATCTGATCTCCGCTCAACAGCCAGAGGGATCCTTTCAGATTGTACCACATCCCAGCCCAGAGCCCAAGTCCCTCCAGAGGCCCATGAGGTCTCCACGATCAGGCCCCTGTTTCTTTTGAACCTAATTCCCTTCCCCTTTCACTCTGTTCCAGCCACCCCAGCCTTCTTACTTGCCCTGGAACACACCAGGGATGTTCCTGCCTCAGGGCCTTCGCACGTGCTGTCCCCTTCCTGGTATGCTCTCCCTCAGACATCCACAGGGCTCCTTCCCTCACCTCTCTCAGGTCTCTGCTCAGATGTCACCTCCTCAGTGAGGCCTTCCCTGACACCTTACCTAAAATACCAACCCTCCCCCAGCATGCCCTCTGCAGCACTTAGCACCTTCGAACACACGATATTGTTTGTAAAAATCGGGGTAAAATTCATATCACTTAAAATGAACCATTTTAAAGTGTGCAATTCACTGGCATTCAGTACATTCATGATGTCATGCAACCACCACCTCTAATTAGTTCCAGAACTTTTCATCACCCTGGAAGGAAAGCTGGTACCTATTAGCAGTCTCTCCCCGTCACCCCGCACCGGCCCCTGGCACCCACTGATCTGCTTTCTGGCTCTGTGCATGTGCCCATTCTGGATATCTCACAGAAATGGAATGATACAATAGGTTGCCTTTTGTGTCTGACTCCTTTCACTCAGCACTGTGTCTTCAAGGCTCCTCCGCTTTGTAGCATCATACTGTATCATTTGTCTCTTTATTTTGACTGTCCCTTATCAGCTGCCTGCCCACTGGAACACGAGCTCCATGAAGACAGAATTTTGTCTGCTTTGTACTGATGGGTCTCTGGGGCCTGGCGCACAGTTGGCACTCAGTAAATGCATACTGGTGTTGATTGCATCCAGCTCCGGGGTCCACTTCTCTCTGTTCGGTCTGGGCCTGGTCTCCCCAACACCAAGGGCTCCCCTCCCACCCCGCCCCCCTCACCTGCAGATCTGGTTGTGAAGGAACCTCCTGTGGTTGGGCCTCCTTTTGCGGGGCCGGGTCTGCCGGGGGTACAGGGTGCGCAGCACATAGGCGGCTGCCCCAGTCACGAAGGCACACAGCTCCTGGGGGCCAGGCTTGGAGATTCCAGGGGCTGTCAGAGCCCCGGGGTGCATGGCCAGGGTGATCTGGAGTAGCTCCCCACAATGCTGATCATAAAGCAGCCCCCCAAATCTGTGAGGGGCAAGGAGCAGCCAGGGCTGGGTGTTCAGGGCTGGGGGGTGGGGGGACAGGAAGAGAGATGGGCTTTGGGAGGGTGGGTGGGCTCTGCAGGGAAAGGCCCTCCCCGGGCTGGCAGAGGCAGGGCCTGGGCAATTAGAACATCCCTGAGGTTTGAGGCACCTGTAGGTGGGGGTCTGATATAGGAAGGCAAGGGGGCAGTGAGGGGAGGGTTCTTTCTGTGAGCCCCCCAAGGGCCCAATTAGCACATAGTTGGACCTGTGATCTGGGACAGTGCAGTGTAGGTGGGGGGCCAGAGAAAAGCGCCTGGAGATGGCCAATTAAGGGGACAAAGCCCTCATTAGGGAAGCGAGGCCAGGAGCAGAGTCAACCGCAGTGATAGCAGCGATTAGGGTGGAGGAGCCATGATTGCAGGCTAGCGGAGGGGTGGTGGGAGGCTTGGGTGCGGGCTGAGAAGGAGGGGAGGTGGCCCCCGGGGGCATGCCGGGAGCCCCCGCTGTGGGCAGACATCCCACATCCACCCACCCACCTCCAGACCCACTTGCCCGTGCCTCCTTGCCTCCCTCTGCTCCAGACCTGGCGCCCCGGGGAAACAGCCTCAGAGAGCAGCTTGCTGGTGCCCAAGGTCTTCCAGCCTGCAGGAGGGGTTGGCATCGGGGAGAGGGTTGACCCCCAAACCCTGCGTTTCATTTCATACCCATGCTTCTGAGTGAGCAGGGGAGAGGGGAGGGGGGACACCTGTGGTATGGGCCTCGCTGCCCAGGTGGGTGACATGGGTGACAGCCAGGCTGTGGCAGGAGGGGAAGAGAAAACATGGGCATGGTTCCCCCCAAGGCATTTCACTGGGGGACTGGGGGGCCCTGGTGTTTCCGGGGGGCTGGGACGTGACAGGGAGGAGGGGCTGGCTCCTGGGGCTGGGAGTGGGGTCCTCTTGCCTCTGGGAGGGTGTTGGCCAGAGTGGGGGAACCTGGTCTCGGCGGGAGGGAGGGAGCGTCTCAGTGTTTGCTCGGAGAAGACTGCATTGAGGGTTTGTGTCGGTAGGTATATGAGCGTCCTGCGGATGCCCTAACACATTATCGCAAACCTAGTGGCTTAAAACCATGCACAGGGGCTTCCCTGGTGGTACAGTGGTTAAGAATCCACCTGCCAGTGTAGGGGAAACGGGTTCGAGCCCTGGTCCGGGAAGATCCCACACGCCGCAGAGCCACAAAGCCCGTGCGCCACAACTACTGAGCCTGCGCTCTAGAGCCCACGAGCCACAACTACTGAAGCCCACACGCCTAGAGCCCGTGCTCTGCAAAGAGAAGCCACGGCAATGAGAAGCCTGCGCACCACAACGAAGTGTAGCCCTTGCTCGCCGCAACTAGAGAAAACCTGTGCACGGGAACAAAGACCCAGTGCGGCCATAAATAAACAAATAAATTTATTTAAAAAAAACACAAAACCATGCACAGGGATTCTCTCACAGTTCTGGGGGTCAGAAGTCCAAGATGGGTCCCACGGGCTAAAGTCAAGGTGTTGTTCTGGAAGCTCTAGAGGGATCTGTTCCCATGCCTTTTTTGGCTTCTAGAGGTCTCCCAAATTCCTTGCCGTGTGGCCCCTTCCTCCGTCTTTAAAGTGCATTGCTCTGCCCTCTGCCTCTGTTGCCCCATCTCCTTCTGACCCCGACCCTACTGTCTCCCTCTTATAAGGACTCACTGCATAATCCAGGATCATCTCCCCCTCTGAAGATCCTTAACTCCACCACACCTACAAAGTTGCAGGTTCTGCAGGTTAGGACGTCGGGGTCTTTGAGGCGGGGCACAGAGGGAGAGGCTTGGCCCCAGTGATAGCTCCTCGTGGGCTCCCCTCAAGGCCACATTAACTGGGCCAGTGGTTGCAGCCACTGAGGCTGAGCCTGGGGCTGCCTCTGGCGGCCCCAGCACGCAGGCAGGGAGAGAGACACAGAACAGCCAGGGCTTCCCCCGGGGCTCCCCAGTGCCTGACACGCTGCACCTCTGTGAGGCCGCCTGCCCCTGGGCACTCACAGGAAGGCATCAGTGTCCCTATTTCCCGAAGGAGAAACTGAGGTCATGGTACACAGTCACCCAAAGTCACAGGCAGCTGAGCTGGGGGATTTAACCCACATGGGGAAAAAAACCCTTAGGAGGAAAACTAAGAACTTTGTAAAAGCTCTCATAGTTGTTAAATACTAAAGTATCTTATTTCTAAGATCTATTATAAATATCCTTTTTGTCCTCCAAATGATACCTGGATAAAATTATCAGCAGCAAATGATAAAAGACTCTGGCTCAAGAAGAGAATATACACAGGAGTCCTTCCTCCCACCCCCAGCCAGGGCGTGTGGGATCTTAGCTCCCTGACCAGGGATGGAACCTGCACCCTCAGCAGTGAGAGCGCGAAGGCTTAACCACTGGACCGCCAGGGGATTCCCAACATAGGAGTCCTTTTGTTTATATATATATTTGTTTGTTTGTTTGTTTATTTGGCTGCACCAGGTCTTAGTTGCGGCGTGCGGCATCCAGGTCCTTGACCAGGGATCGAACCCAGGCCCCCTTCATTGGGAGCGCAGAGACTCAGCCACTTCCACCAGGGAAGTCCCAAGGAGTCCTTTTGAAATGAGAGCTACCAAATGTGATATAGTGTAATGTTAGGGAATAATTAAAAACAAAACAAAACAAAACTCCTTGCCACCACTTGGGAGATCCTGTGTCCTGATTCCATCTTCCATTACCTCACTGGTAAAACTGGGATAAGAAGGTAGCACAGAGGGGACATTCTTCAGGCTCACACAGCGAGTAAGTGGCAAGGCCGGGCTCTGAACTTGAGATAGCATAGGCCCGAGATCAGGCCTTTGCTTCCCAGGCCCGCTCACCATCCAGCAATGCCAAAGGCAGCATCGGCACAGCGGTGGCATCCCGGTGGGCAGTGGCAGTGGCAGAGGCCCAGCCAGGTGCAGGGCTCAGGGTGGGGACCACCAGGCAGAGGTTGCCAGAGGTTCAGTCCCTTGGGAGTGTATTGTGAGCTGCAGTCAGTGAGACCAGTAGCAGCGGGTGGACCAGACGCCAAGGACCACCCGTGCACCTCACCACAGCCGAAGACAGGGCAGCGTGGACACAGGTGTGGGGACGTGACGGGCCCCCTGCGCTCCGCCCCCGGCCCCTGTGACTCTCCATCTGTCTGTGACTCTCACCAGCTCTGGCGTTGTCTCTCCATCCCCCTTGCTCTCTCCTCCTCTGCCCCCTGGCTCTCCTGCCCCTCGCTGGGTTGTCTGCAGCCCTCTCCTCTTCACTGTGTCTCTGATAACGCCTCCCACCACTCGTGTGCTTCTGGCTTCTCTCACCGTCTCTGTCCCTTTCACCACCTCTCGAGTGTCTCTCAGACTTTGACTGCCTCTCTGTCTTGGTCTGGGCAGACTCGTGTGTGTGTGTGTGTGTGTGTGTGTGTGTGTGTGTGTGTGTGTGTGGGTGTGTGTGTGTGTGTGTGTGTGGGTGTGTGTGTGTGTGTGTGTGTGGGTGTGTGTGTGTGTGTGTGTGTGGGTGTGTGTGTGTGTGTGTGTGTGGGTGTGTGTGTGTGTGTGTGTGTGGGTGTGTGTGTGTGTGTGTGTGTGGGTGTGTGTGTGTGTGTGTGTGTGGGTGTGTGTGTGTGTGTGTGTGTGGGTGTGTGTGTGTGTGTGTGTGTGGGTGTGTGTGTGTGTGTGTGTGTGGGTGTGTGTGTGTGTGTGTGTGTGGGTGTGTGTGTGTGTGTGTGTGTGGGTGTGTGTGTGTGTGTGTGTGTGGGTGTGTGTGTGTGTGTGTGTGTGGGTGTGTGTGTGTGTGTGTGTGTGGGTGTGTGTGTGTGTGTGTGTGTGGGTGTGTGTGTGTGTGTGTGTGTGGGTGTGTGTGTGTGTGTGTGTGTGGGTGTGTGTGTGTGTGTGTGTGTGGGTGTGTGTGTGTGTGTGTGTGTGGGTGTGTGTGTGTGTGTGTGTGTGGGTGTGTGTGTGTGTGTGTGTGTGGGTGTGTGTGTGTGTGTGTGTGTGGGTGTGTGTGTGTGTGTGTGTGTGGGTGTGTGTGTGTGTGTGTGTGTGGGTGTGTGTGTGTGTGTGTGTGTGGGTGTGTGTGTGTGTGTGTGTGTGGGTGTGTGTGTGTGTGTGTGTGTGTGTGTGTGTGTGTGTGTGTGTGTGTGTCCTGGACATACATGTGGTGTTGTGGGTTGGCATGGAAGGTTTCCTGTCCTGTTGCTCTCAGGCCCAGAGGGGAGGGCCCAGGGTCCCTTGGCAAGAGGCTAGGAGGGAGTAGACCCCCAGGTCTCTGGAGGATTGGAGGTCAGAGCTCAGGCCCCAGGACAGGCAAGGGGCCACCCCTGCATGGCTGGGGCATGAGCTTTGCTAACCCAGCTCGAGGAGTGGGCTCACATCCAAGCCATCAGGGCAACATCCGCTGGCCAGCTCTGTCCCACCGCCAGACCAGCCTGGAATACACTGGGGGCCACAGGCCGGCCGGCAGGGACCTGGCCTGGGGATGTCCACCAGGGGGCGCCAAAGTCCCAGGCTGGTGCTAGGACTCCCCGCTGGAGTGTCCTCAAGGTGTGGCCCCCACTTTTGAGCCCTTCCCCCCCTGTTTTCGATCTTGATAAGAGTTGCTCACAGCTCGGGGCTGGCTTCATCTGATGTTTGTTGAGGACCTGCACTTGCAGGTATGAGAAGGTATTCACAGGCTCCTTTCTGCTATCCCAGCCCTTGGAATTGGGGGTGGGTGGGGCGCATGTAATCATTCAACAAACATTTATGGGGACTTCTCTGGTGGTCCAGCAGTTAAAACTCTGCGCTCCCAATGCAGGGGGTCGTGGTTAGATCCCTGGTCAAGGAACTAGATCCCGCATGCTGCAACTTAGAGCCCGCGTGCCGCAACTAAAAGATGCCGCATGCCGCAACTAAAAAAAAAATAAGAGCTCCTACATGCCACAATGAAAGATCCCGCTCACTCAAGGAATATCCTGCGTGCCGCAACTAAGGCCCAGCGCAGCCAAATTAATAAATTTTTTTTTTTAAAAAGCATTTATGGAGCACCTACTGTGTGCAGAAGCTGCGGATTCAGTGGTGAGCAAGACAAGCACCGTCTGTCCCTGTAGGAGTCTGGGAGGGAGACGTCTGTAAACAAGAAATTATGGTTCCAGATGTGCTGTGAGGATGCTGAGACTGGACAGTAAGTTGGAGGCCGGATGGGGCAGGGGTGCCACTTCAGTTGGAGAGGCCCTCTTTGAGAAGGTTATAATTGTCTTGCAACCTTAATGGAAGAGGTAGCAGCCAGGAGCTTCCCAGGCAGAGGGGACAGCAGGTGCAAAGGCCCTGAGGCAGGAGCAAGCTTGAAGGGAGTGAGAGAGGGAGAGCGATGGGAGGAGGTGAAGCCAGAGAAGTGGGTGGGGGCCAGACCCACGGGGCTTTGTAGGCTAGGCAGGAGTTGGGTTATGAGGGCAAGAGTGATGGGGAGCCATGGAGGGTTTGGGACAGAGGTAGTTTCCGGAGCTCAGGGCCCTGCCCCAAACCTCCTTCGCAGGCCTCGCTGACCCTGCCCCTACATCCTTCTCCAGTGTGTGTGGGGGAAACTGAGGTGACAGGGCCAGGCTGGGAGCCCAAACAAGGCTTGTCCCTCCTTGCCTCCACCCTGCTCCTATGCTGCCTCTCTTCACCCAGTCCAAGAGGGACTTTGTTTCCCATAAAATTTATAGTAAAAATGTACAGGTGGCAGGTTCCTGGTGTCCCCAGCCCATAACTCAGAGGGGCCAACACTGTTGTATTTATCTTACATCTTTTCTTCTGAGCAGAGCGATGGGCTGAATCGTGTCTTCCCAAACTCATGTGTTGAAGTCCTAACCACCATACCTCAGAATGTGACTGTATTTACAGATAAGGTCTTTAAAGAGGTAATTAAATTAAAATGAGGTCAGTAGAGTGGGCCCTACTCCTATATGACTAGTGTCCCTACAAGAAGAGGAAATTTGGACACAGACAGGTGCAGAGGGGAAACCATGTTAGGACACAGGGAGAAGGTGACCGTCTGCAAGTCAAGAAGAGAGGCCTCAGGAGAAACCAACCCTGCTGACACCTTGATCTTGGACTTCCAGCCTCCAGAATAGTGAGAAAATAACTTTCTGTTGTTTAAGCCACCCAACCTGTGGCACTTTGTTACGGCAGCCCGAGCAAACCAACACAAGAAATGTATTTGTTATCTGTGCTGCATAACAAATTACCACAAACACAGTGGTGTAAAACAACATGCATTACTTTTCTCACAGTCCCTGTGGGTCAGGAGTCCAGGCACCACAGTTGAGCTGGGTCCTTAGCTCAGGGTTTCACAAGGCTGCAATCAAGTTGCAGGCTGAGGTCAGGGTCCTCTTCCAAGCTCACATGGCAGAATTCATTTCCTTGCATCTGTAGAACCCTTGGAGGCTGGTGTCTTCAAGGCCAGCAGGAGAATCACTGATATTCCACTGCTCTGACCTCTAGACCCAGCTTTAAAGATCTCGCCTGATTAGATCCGGCCCACCCAGGAAAATCTTCTTGTATTAGTCAGGGTTCTCCAGAGAAACAGAACCAATAGGCTCTATCTTTATCTATCTATCTATTTATCTATCTGTCTATCTAGAGAGATTATATATATTACATATAGAAAGAAATGTAGGAAATTCCCTGGTGGTCCAGTGGTTAGGACTCCGCGCTTTCACTGCTGAGGGCCTGGGTTCCATTCCTGGCTGGGGAATTAAGATCTCGCCTGCCACGCAGCCAAAAAAACAAAAAACAAACAGAGGGGTCTGTTTTCCCCACACAGATGGGACCCTGTGCACTGTCCTCCTCCAGGGAGTCTGCCCTGGTTTCCCCCCAGGCTGGGTGAGGGGTCTCCTCTGGCTCCCATGCCCTGGGCAGCCTCCATGGGCTTCTGACACGCATGTGAGACCCGCTAGATAGGCCTTGGATGGGGCTGGACCCTGGGGCTGGAGACCCCGGCCTTGCCCCCAGTTAAGTCCCTTCCTGGTTGCAGGAATCACTTCCAGTTTTGTGCGTGGCCAAGAACCTTCAGAGAGCCTTTATTTCCTGCCCCGCCAACCCCAGTGAACTGAGGATGATGCCCCTTCCTTGTGGAGAGGGCTGGCAGGGCAGGGCAGGCTGCGGCACCCCATGAGAACCCCTAGGGATGCTGGAAAGGAGCATCCTCATTCTGTGGGAGGCACAGGCTGGCCCCTTGGTTCCTTCTTCCTGGGACAGCTGACAGCTGTGACTTGGGGACTTCTCTTGCCTGCCCCCTACCCTCCCCCCACTTAAAGTGTATCTCTGCTCTTTTTACTCCACTTATGTGAAAAAGGATATTTTATTTTTTATTTATTTTTTTATTGGAGTATAGTTGCTTTACACTGCTGTGTCAGTTGCTGCTGTACAGCAAAGTGTATCAGCCATATGTATACATACATCCCCTCTTTTCTGGCTTTCCTTCCCATTTAGGTCACCACAGAGCACTGAGTAGAGTTCCCTGTGCTATACAGTAGGTTCTCATTAGTTATCTATTTTATACATAGTATCAGTAGTGTGTACATGTCAGTCCCAATCTCCCAGTTCATCCCACCACCACACCCCACTTTCCCCCTTGGTATCCATACGTTTGTTCGCTACGTCTGTAGGATATTTTATTTTTAGTCTCTGGCCTCGGGAGTCCTGTCTCTGCCCCAGACACCTCCTCTGGGGGGTTGGGTGAGGGCTGCTCCGGGGAGAGGTGTCCCCAACCCCAATCCTCTCTTCTCCAGTGAGTGCAGGCTGTGCTGTCACCAAGGTGTTGGACTGAGTGGCCAAAACTAGAATCGAATGTCCACACGGCAGGACACCCCCCACTTCTAGAGGGAAGGGAGGCTGGCCGAAAGGCTCAGGTGTCTGGGGTCCAGGAACACTGGTGGGGGCACGGTGAGTGGGACCTGAGCCCCCTCCACGCTCTGTAATCAAAGTGGGCAGGGCCCAGACTCTGGTCCTGGATGAGCCACCTTGGAGCTGGAGTGCCCCAGAAGCCTGGAGTGTGGCTGGTAGGGATGGGCGAGGGAGAGTGAAGAGGGAAGGGCTAGGCGCCCCAGTTCCTACCAGGGTTTCTCCTCTCCTTCGACTACGTCCTTGGGATGGGGGTGCAGACCTTGCCAATCCTTTTGGCTGGGATGGGGGTAAATGCAGAGACACCCCCACGTGCACACAGGGCTTGTGGGACGTGAGTGACAACCTTGGGCCCAGGGAAGTGTTGGGTAGGTAGTCGTGGCCACCTTCAAAGACTGCAGTCCCCACTCCCATCCCTGTCCCCCATGGGAAGAATGGTTCACCTGGCTGGCAAGGCAGGGGGCTCAGAGGGACTGGGGCTGGATGGGATGCCCGATCTAGTGGGAGGGGTTGCGAAAAGTACCTGGGGTGGGGTGTTGTTGGCCAGAAATAACAATGCCTGGGGGAACTTCCCTGCCAGTCCAGTGGTTAAGACTCTGCGCTTCCACTGCTGGGGGCGTGGGCTCAATCCCTGGTGTTTGATCCCCGATCAGGGAACTAAGATCCCGCGTGGTGTGTGGCGCGGCCAAAAAAAAACGATGCCTGGGGTCTGGACAGGTGTATGTCCAGATGTTTGCTTAGTCCCACATCAAGCCTTCACCCACTGCCCCAGCCCTGGACATGCCCCCACGCCCATCTCTCCTGCTGTATTTTTTCTCTGAGAGGCTTAGCGGCACATAGCATGGGATACGTGTTATTTATTATGTCTTGTTTATTGCCACCCTTCACCCCCTGTAGATTTTGTAAACTCACTGGGACCGAACTTTTGTTGCCCCCTCCCAAGGCCCCATTGCTATGTCCCAGCTCCTAGGGCAAGATCTGGGGAGGGTCCTGGGTAAGGACTGAGAGTCTGGACACTACAGAATCTGGACTGCGTGCCTCTGATAACTTTCTATATCTGTGTCAGCTGCAGAGGACTCCACATACAAGGCTCCATGAGAGGTCCAGCTCAAGGATGGATGGGGGGACAACTCCTCTTCCCGTCCGTGTCCCTGGAGAGCCAGACACGGTGTTAGTGTCCCATCACTCACACCACAGGGCTGTTACTGCTGTCTTGAAAATGAGCCTGTCAAATCTGCACAACTTTTTTTTTTTTTCCTCTCCAAAGAGGCACCAGGCCCCGAGAGTGGAAGCCAGGTGCTCATAGGGGATCCTCCCTCCATCCCCAAGCCTCTGTTAGTGGCCAGAGCCTGATGTGTTGAGGAGCCTTGGATACAGACCCCAGGGGGCAGGGCCTGCAGGCCTCCCCTCTTCCTAGCTTTCCCCTCTTTACTCCTTAACAGCTCAGAACTCTCCTCAGGTGTCCCTCCCCCCCCCCGCCCCCCTTAACAGCTCAGAACTCTCCTCAGGTGTCCCTCCCCCACCCCGCCCCCGCCCCACCGCCCCCAGTGCCTCTGGCAGCTTCGTTTCTGGCAGGGGAGGTGAAAGCTGAAGTGAGAGGAAAGTTTGGGCTGAGCTGGGAGCCAAGGGTTTTATATGCATGAATTCACTGGAGATTTCATAAAGACCCGGCCCAACAACTCAGATCACACCTGAGTCCCAGCCTGCCTGGGGGCCTTGGGAAACTGTGGGAGGCTGTAAAAATTCATTCAACAGAGTGCCGTCTGCTTCTGATTAAGCCCCTTGTTGGTTGTTGGGGACACCTAGGTGGCAAAGTCAAACCCCATCCGTCTGTCCTAGAACTACCGGCTTTCCGGTAGTTGAGAAGGGACGCGGTAAGGGTAGCCGTCAGGCTGAAGAGGACTGCCTTGGAACAGGGGTTCTCAACCAGGGGACCTGCAGCCAGGTCTGGAGACGGCTGTCATAACGTGTGGTGGAGGGGAGCCGGGTGGCGAGGAGGGCTGTTGGCCTCTAGTGGGTTAGGGTTAGGCCACTATGCTGCTAGGCACCCTACAAGGCACAAGACAGCCCCCACAGTAAAGAAAGACCCGCCCAAATGTCACCAGTGCCAGGCTTGAGAAACTAGTTGGATGACCCGCAGAAAAGTCAGTTTGACTTAGAGGCCGAGGCTGGTGAGAGCTGAACATGGAAGGAGGGAGAGGGGATTCAGGACAGCCCCGTTTTCCCCTAAGCCCCCAGGCTGCGAAGGAGGCAGGGGTCCCTGGTGCGCTGGGCAGCCCCCTGCATAGCAGGGCCCACTTTCCCCAACAGCCGCACTAGCGAGAATGCAACAGACGCCCGGGAACCGCAAGCACGTGATACCTTTGCGGGGCAGGTGCGGGCCTCAGTTTCCCCAACGGGGGAAAAAATGGGAGCCCCGAGGGCCAGGGCGTGGGGCCAGGCCAGGAGTGACCACATCCCTGGTGGGCGACGCCTGCTCGGGAACCGCGCTGCGGGGGAGGATTCTATCACAGACGAGAGGGAGTCGATGCTAATAAAGGGGAACGTGCGACCCTGCGTCCCAACCCAGCTTTCCCCGGCCTTGGGCCGACCCTCGCGACCGCTGCAAGGACGGAGTGGTCGGGGTCCCGAGAGTACTACAACTCCCAAGATGCCTCGCGCCGCCGGCGCCAGGAAGGGCCGCTACAGCCAGCGGCCAATGGTGGGTACGGAGGCGGGGCCTCTGCGCACGTGGCGTCCTGACGCACTGACGGCGACGTCGGGGTTTGTGTGCGCGAGAGGCCGCCGATAAAGGTTGGGTGCCTCGCGCCGGGGGCCGTTGGGAGGGAGCGTGCCCCCGCCCCCTCCCCGGCCCCCACTCCTACAGCGCCGCTGCAGGGGCCCCGCCTTCCCATCGATCCCCGCGGGAAGGCCCTGGGTCTCCCCAGCTCATTCCCCGGTCGGGGCCGCAGGTGAGAGACCGGAGGGGAGGGGGTGGGGGAGGGACCGGAGGGCGGAGACGTTGGGGAAACGGCGAATGTGAAACCGGAAGGGATGCCTTAAAGGGAAGGGCGCTACTTCACCTCCGACTTTTGTCCGCCGGGCCGGCTCCGACCCCTTAAAGGGCAAGGGGCTGCTTTTTAAAGGGGCGGGGCAGGTTGTGCAGTTTATAAAGAGCTTCCCGCTTCCATCACCCCCCGCGAATAAATTGTCTCTTTAAAGGCCGGTGACAGTGTCCTAGATACTGAAAGAAAAGCTTCTGAATCCTAGTGGCTTCAAAGCAGTCCCTAGTTTATCTCAGAAAAGGTGGAGATGGTTGTGCAGGAGCAGGATCCTCTTAAAGGGGAAGTCGGGCCTGATGGAAGGGTGTGGCCCGGCCTTTTGAAGAGGGTGCTCTTTACCGGATAAGATGGGTCCCGGCTTTTTCAGAGCACGGATGTCTTCTGTTTAAGGCATGCCGGCCTTCTGAAAGACACGTGCAGCTTCCTGGGATAGCCTCTTAAAAGGACTTGCTTACATTTTAAAGGGGACGCTCATCTTTTTAAAGGGAATCTTTTTTATGGCTTGTGCAAAGGGATGCCCAGCTTTCTTTCATTCAAGATATGTTCACTGAGTACTCACTCTGTGCCAGATACTATTCTAGGCGCTGGGATGCAACAGTGAACAAGATGCCATTAGCATCTAGTGGACCGAGGCCGGGGATACTGCTAACCAACTTGCAGTGCAGGAAACAGCCCCCTGTTCAGCTCCAATATCAACAGTGCTGATGCTGGGAAGCTGATTATCAAGTAGGTTAGAAGGTGATAAGCCCTATAGAGAGAAAAAATAAGTCAAGGAAAGAGAATGCGGCATGCTGGGAGGGGTTGCAGACTTTGGTTGGGTGGTCAGGGAATAATTCCCCAAGATGACATTTCAGCAAAGACTTGGAGGTGAGGGAGGGAGCTTACTGGATATTGGAGGGAAGCGGGTACTAGGCAGGGGCCTGTGTGGGCCCCCAGGTGGGAATGGGCATGCCTGACCCGGCCCTGTGACCATACTGCTCTGAGGGTTGGAGAGGCTAGCAGGACAGTCAGGGAGGGAAGGAAGCCATAGGCCGTGGGAAGTCTGAAGGTTCTTGTTAAGGATTCGTTTTCCGCTCTCAAATGGGAGCAGTGGAAGGCTTTAGCACAGAGGAATGAAATGGTCTGTCTGTGTTGGCAGTTTCCATTCAGCCTCTGTGTTGGGAACAGACGGGTTAGGAAGAGTAAGGGTGGAAACTAGGAGAGCTGTCAGAAGGCTGTTGCAGTTGCCCAGGAGGGAGATGTTGGTGCCCTAGAAAAAGGTGGTAATGGGGGACTTGGTGGGAAGTGGCCAGATTCCAAGGATGCTTCTGCTGGAATAGGGGAATCGGCTGACGGACTGGTCATCGAGAGTGAGAGAAAAAGAGGAGGTGAGGATGCCCTGGGACTTTTAGCCTGAGCAAAAATAAAGGTGTGGGCTTCCCTGGTGGCACAGTGGTTGAAAGTCCGCCTGCCGATGCGGGGGACATGGGTTCGTGCCCCGGTCTGGGAAGATCCCACATGCCGCGGAGCGTCTGGGCCCGTGAGCCGTGGCCGCTGAGCCTGCGCGTCCGGAGCCTGTGCTCCGCAATGGGAGAGGCCACAGCAGTGAGAGAGGCCCGCGTACCGCAAAATAAATAAATAAATAAATAAATAAAATAAAGGTGTTTTTGGAGATGGAGCAGACTGGGAGTGAAAGAGATATTTGCTGGGGACAGAGAGGGGAGAGAGCAGTAGCAAAAACTGGACTTAGGTTCTGGGCATGTTAAGTTTGAGGTGTCTACTAGGCATCCAAATGGCATAGTCTAGCAGGGGTGTAGGTTTCAAAGGACGGGTATCAAGTGGAGATCAATTTTGGAATTGTCCAATTTATAGATTGTGAAGTCCCAGGAGTGGGTGAGGGCTTCCAGGGAGAGTGTGGATACAGAATAGCAGGGTTGACAGAGCCCTGGACTCTCCTACATTCACAAGTAGGACTAACACCCGAAACTGAGAAGGGTGGCAGGTGAGGAGCACGGTATCCCAGAAGCCAAGGGGACTGGTTTAAGGAGAGAGAGAATAAGGCGTCCATTGACCACTGAGCGGAGACCACTGGATTTAGCAACTAGGAGGCCATGAGTGGAGGGGGCTGGGGGAGGACCTGACTGACAGGGTTTGAGATGGGAAAGAGCATGTATTGATGGCACTTTTAAGTTGCTTTGCTGCAAGGAGACAGAGAGAAATGAGGCCATAGCTGGAGGAGGAAGTGCGGTGTAGGGTTTTTGTTTTTTTAAAGATGGGAGGGCTTCCCTGGTGGCGCAGTGGTTAAGAATCCGCCTGCCAATGCTAGGGGACATGGGTTTGAGCCCTGGTCCGGGAAGATCCCACATGCTGTGCAGCAGCTAAGCCCGGGTGCCACAACTACTGAGCCTGTGCTCTAGGCCCTGCGAGCCACAACTACTGAGCCCACGTACCACAACTACTGAAGCCCACGCGCCTAGAGCCCGTGCTCCACAACGAGAGAAGGCACCACAATGAGAGGCCCGCGCACCGCAACGAAGAGTAGTCCCTGCTTGCCACAACTAGAGAAAGCCCGCGCGCAGCAATGAAGACCCAATGCAGCCAAAAAAATTTTTTTTAAAGTTATAAAGATGGAGAGACCTGGCTTGTGGGTACGCTGATGGGAACGGTCCAGGAGATGAGGAGAATCGCTGTAGGGAAGCTCTGGGAAGTCAGAGTCTTTAGGCCCAGAAGTAGGCAGGTGGGAGTGGGTAGTGCAGGGTTTCTCAACCTCAGCACCACTGGCATTTTGAACTGATTGTTCTTTGCTGTTTGGGGTTGGGGGTGGTGCTGTAGTGTGCATCATAGGATGTTGAGCAGCATCCCTGGCCTCTGCTCACTAGATGCCAGTGGTACCTGCTCCTCCAGTCGACAGCCAGATAACCAGAACCAGTCTCCAGGCATTGCCACATGTCTGCTGGGGGGGAGGGCGTGGTGGTGGTCGTTGAGGGAGCTTCCATTGCCCCATTGAGAACCACCAGTGTAGTTGTTGGAAGATGGGAATGTTCTCTTCTGGTTGCTTTTATTTTCTCAGCGACAAGATCAATGGCAGGGTCACCTGCTAAGAGCAGGAGGGGATAGGAGAGAGATTTGAGGGGAAAAGAAACATGGCAAGTATCACCTGGTGGGGTGGGTGAGTGGACCAGAGAAATGCAGCATGAGCCGTGCAGGGTGTTGGGGAGGGAGCTTTGAGATCCTTGGGCATGGATGCAAAAGGGGGCTGAGGCCAGGCAGTTTCCAGTCACCAGCAGCATCTGTGCTGGATAAGGGGGGCAGTGAGGGTGTGGATGAGGGGGCGGAGGATGCAGAGCCCACAGGTGGTAGATGTGGTTGAACCCAGGGGTTCTGGGTTAGGGTCCCAAGAGGGAGTGGTGGAGCAGGATGGCGGTGGAGAGCGGATACTCACAGAGGCTTTGTCTGTAGTGAAAGGTTTGGGGGATGGCAGTGGAAGCGGGTATTGAGGCAGGATGACGATGAGGTCTTTAGAGGGACCAGAGGATCCAACGCGCGGTGCTGGAGACCCCAGCCTTCTTCAGAGACACTGCCTGTCTTTAGAGGGGCTGAGCATGGCCGGAAAGGCAGTACCTGGCCTCACAGGGGCCACGTCCAGTGGTCCAGCCTCCTGGAGGAGATGGCCGGCATGGTGGTGGGGGGGTAACCAGCTCCTCCCAATTTGCCATAAGTTTCCCTTTTAGCACCCAAAGCCTTCCATCGTGGGCAGCCTCTCCGGCCAGAGCTGACCTGGACTCTAGGAAGCCGTAATCCTAAGGGATGTGTCCCGTGCCTCTTACAGGGCCAGCCCATGGGTTTGGGGTGGCGATAACCCGGTGTGTGGGCGGAGGTGGGGGGACCACCCGCCCTCGCCTGACCCGGAATCCCTCCTCAGGTGTGATGGTCGGCTCCCACGCGGACATGGCACCGGCCTCTACCGCAGAGGGGGCCGGGGAAAAGCCGGGCCCCGTGGCTCCTGCCCCCACGGCCCAGTATGAGTGTGGGGAGTGCGGCAAGTCCTTCCGCTGGTCGTCCCGGCTCCTGCACCACCAGCGTACGCACACGGGCGAGCGTCCCTACAAGTGCCCCGACTGCCCCAAGGCCTTCAAGGGCTCCTCGGCCCTGCTTTACCACCAGCGGGGCCACACGGGCGAGCGGCCCTACCAGTGCCCCGACTGCCCCAAGGCCTTCAAGCGCTCGTCGCTGTTGCAGATCCACCGCAGTGTGCACACTGGCCTGCGGGCCTTCACCTGCGGCCAGTGCGGCCTGGCCTTCAAGTGGTCGTCCCACTACCAGTACCACCTGCGCCAGCACACGGGCGAGCGGCCCTACCCCTGCCCGGACTGCCCCAAGGCCTTCAAGAACTCGTCCAGCCTGCGGCGCCACCGGCACGTGCACACGGGTGAGCGGCCCTACACCTGCGGCGTGTGCGGCAAGAGCTTCACGCAGAGCACCAACCTGCGGCAGCACCAGCGCGTGCACACGGGCGAGCGGCCCTTCCGCTGCCCGCTCTGCCCCAAGACCTTCACGCACTCGTCCAACCTGCTGCTGCATCAGCGCACCCACGGCAGCGCCGCCGCCGCCCCCGCCCCTCCGCCGCGGGAGCCCGGCGGCAAGGTCTTGGTCTCCGAGGCCTACCTACAGCGGCCCCTCCAACCCCCCAGCCCGCCGGCGCCCCCGCCGCCCGCGCCCCCGCCCGTGGTGCCCGAGCTCTTTCTGGCCGCGGCCGAGACCACGGTGGAGCTGGTGTACCGCTGCGACGGCTGCGAGCTAGGCTTCGGCAGCGAGGAACTGCTCTTGGAGCATCAGCCCTGTCCCGGGCCGGAGGCGCCGCCCCCGCCCGCGGACGCGCCCTCGGAGCCGCGGAAGGCCGGCCCTCCCCCGCCGCCCTCACTGTGCCCGCCGTCCCCTCTGCCGCAGCCCCCTCCCGCCGCCGCTGCCCCAGGCTTCGCCTGCCTCCCCTGCGGGAAGTCCTTCCGGACGGTGGCCGGCCTCTCCCGCCACCAGCACAGCCACGGGGCGGCCGGCGGGCAGGCGTTCCGCTGCGGCAGCTGTGACGGGGCCTTCCCGCAGCTGGCCAGTCTCCTGGCGCACCAGCAGTGCCACGTGGAGGAGGCAGCGGCCGGGCGCCCGCCCCCCCAGGCCGAGGCTGCCGAAGTCACCTGTCCCCAGGAGCCGCTCGCCCCCGTCCCCGTCCCGCCGGCGCCCGCGCCCGCCCCGGCTTCCGCGGAGCGACCCTACAAATGCGGCGAGTGCGGCAAGGCCTTCAAGGGCTCGTCCGGGCTGCGCTACCACCTGCGGGACCACACGGGCGAGCGGCCCTACCAGTGCGGTGAGTGTGGCAAGGCCTTCAAGCGCTCGTCGCTGCTGGCCATCCACCAGCGCGTGCACACCGGCCTACGGGCCTTCACCTGTGGCCAGTGCGGCCTTACCTTCAAGTGGTCGTCGCACTACCAGTACCACCTGCGGCTGCACTCGGGTGAGCGGCCCTACGCTTGCGGGGAGTGCGGCAAAGCCTTCCGCAACACGTCGTGCTTGCGGCGCCACCGGCACGTGCACACGGGCGAGCGGCCCCACTCCTGCGGCGTGTGCGGCAAGAGTTTCGCCCAGACCTCCAACCTGCGGCAGCACCAGCGCGTGCACACGGGCGAGCGGCCCTTCCGCTGCCCGCTCTGCCCCAAGACTTTCACGCACTCGTCCAACCTGCTTCTGCACCAGCGCACCCACTCGGCCGAGCGCCCCTTTGCCTGCCCCATCTGTGGCCGCAGCTTTGTCATGGCCGCCTACCTGCAGCGGCACCTAAGGACGCATGCCCCGGCCAACGCCGCTTCTGGCCCCGCAGCCCCCGGCGCCGGCCCCCAGGCCCCTGCCCCACTGGCTGCCGCCCCAGCCCCGTCCGCCACCCAAGATGTCCACGTTCTACCCCACCTTCAGGCCACGCTCTCCCTAGAGGTGGCAGGAGTCTCGGCCCAGGCCCCGCCCCCCGGCCCAGCAGCCCCCAACTCCCAGACGTTTCTCCTGGTGCAGACTGCTCAGGGCCTCCAGCTGATCCCCAGCAGCGTCCAGCCCCCCACACCCCCGCCTCCCCCCGTCCCCCCCAAGCTCATCTTGCTGCCCTCCTCCAGTACTGGTGGGGGGGGCAGCGGTGCAAGGCAGGGCCCACGGGCAGTGGGGAAAGCTGGGCAGGGGGCTGGAGTAGTCTGGCTGCCAGGCCCTGGGGGGCTAGGGGTGCAGGGAGGGAGCAACACCGGGGCCAGCGCGGGAGCGCAGAGCCTCATAGTTCTGCAGAATGTGGGGGCTGGGGAAGCAGGGCCGCAGGAAGTGAGCGGGGTCCAGCTCCAACCCCTTCGGCCAGCCCCGGAACTGACCACGGTCCAGCTCCAGCCGGCCCCGGAGGTGACCACGGTCCAGCTCCAGCCGGCCCCGGAGGTGACCACGGTCCAGCTCCAGCCGGCCCAGGAGGTGACCACGGTCCAGCTCCAGCCTGTAACGGGTCAGCTGTCCAATTCCAGTGGGGGAGCCGTCACCACTGAGGCACCTAATCTGCTGGTGGTTCAGAGTGGGGCAGCGGAGGAGTTGCTGGCGGACCCCGGCCCGGGGGAGCCCGGTGACGGTGAGGCCAGCACTGGTGTGGTCCAGGATGTGCTCTTTGAGACGCTGCAGACGGAGGAGGGGCTGCAGAGTGTCCTGGTGCTGAGCGGGGCTGATGGGGAGCAGACCCAGCTGTGTGTGCAGGAGGTAGAGACCTTACCCTCGGGGCTGGCTGAGCCGCCAACCCCTGGCCCCCCGGGACAGAAACTGCTCATTATCCGCAGTGCCCCGGCCACCGAGCTGCTGGAGAATGGCAGCGTTGGGGGAGGCGCCGCTGCGCTGCAGCTGCTGGCCCCACCACCACCACCACCTGGCCCAGGCTCTGCTCCCGCGGGCGTCCCTGCGGCTTCTGCCTCCCAGATGGTACAAGTGGTCCCTGCAGGAGCTGCACCTGGGGGCATGACCCCACAGGGCCTACCCTCCATCCAGTTTGTCCAGACTCTGCCCGCAGTCCAGCTGGTGCACACGTTTTGAGTAGAACCACTGGTACCCCTTCCCGCCCCCCACAGAGACCCCGACTCACTGTCCGCCTGGGCTGGGCTGAGCTGGGGGGAGGGGAACTGCAGGCTGGGCTTGCTAATAAAGACCAGAATCTCCGCTCCTGTTCTTTTGTTTTATTTGTGGTTGGGGAGGTCACTGTCATGGCCATAGCCACCACTTGGGAACTTGGAGTCTCATCTCTTGCTTCCTAGTTCGCAGGTGACTTGCTTTGCGTCTTGGGGCCAGCCACTTCTCCTATGTGGGCTCTGTTTATCCTTTTAAAAAAAGGGATGCAACGGTCACTATCTGGGGGAGGCGTTGGAATCTAGAATCCTGGTTCTGCCACTTGTACTCTGTAAGTCACCCCACCCCTCCTCTCACGGAAAAAATGGGTGGGTGGGAATGCCCATTCCGAATGTCACTGAGAGCCGGGGTGGGTTGGTTTGGGGTGGGGCAGTTTGGGAGCCAGTGGGCTCAAGATGCTGACGCGGCCCCTCCCGCGAAGGCCCTGGAACCAAAGAGAACAGACCCACTGAGTTCGCCGCCCCGCCCCCACCCCCTGCGCTCAGGTTGCTTAGGAACCAGGGGACGTCGGGAAGCAAGCGTGCGTTCAACGCGCGCCCGGTAAGTACCGCTCCCTGCCCCCACCCCGCCGGGTCCCCGACTCCCATCCCCAGCCCCTTCCCCCGCCAGCGTCCTACAGGCCCACTTTCTCTGTTGCTCCTCCCCTTGAAGGGTTGCCGCTCCCCGCCTTAGTCCATTCCCAGCCCACGCCCAGACTCTCCCCCCCACCCCGTGCCAGAAGGTTGGCAACAGTTGCTAAGGCCGAGAGCAGGCACCGCCCCGCCCCCCAGTGCGCTACTCTGACGTCACTTCCGCCGACGACCCCCTTCTCAACCCTGCTCCCCCCGCACCTTGTCAAAAGCGAAGCGACCCACAGAGGTGCTTGCAAGTCCTTGTTCCTGCGACAGACGCCGTTCGGGGGCGATTGGGGCAGAGAGGCTCTGGGCACTGGGGGGTGGGGAGCGCGGTCCATTCCCTGCCTGTGGGGGTAGTTTCGCTCACCCCCAGGGCCGCCCCGGAACCTGGAAGGGAGCCCGGTGTTGGCAGGTGTTGGCGTGCACCGGGCATTTAGGCGTAGATCGCTGGACACCACTGGGGGCCGGGGGGGCACCCCGAGAGACTTTAGAAAGGTCAGTGGGTTGACGGGGAAGCCTGTCTTGTCTCGGACCTCTCTTGGGACCTGACCTGGGATATACTGTTGCTTGATCCGCAGCTGTGGGGCGCTTTGGGGACGAGAGGTGCCCTCCTGACGCTGACCGGCTTGTTTTCGCCAGGTGCACGCCTGCTCCCTTGGGGGCGCGGGAGCCTGGGGGCTGCCATGGCCCCCAGCCACCTGTCGGTGCGGGAGATGAGGGAAGATGAGAAACCCTTAGTTCTGGAGATGCTGAAGGTGAGAGTGGGCAGGGGCGCCAGTGAGCCTGGGAGGGTGGGGTGGAGGGTACCAATGAGGGGGGGCCGGGACACCAGTGAACCTGGGAGGGGACGGGGACACCAGTGAGCCTGGGAGGGGGCGGGGACAGAATGAGGGGGCACCAATGAACATGGGGGTGGGGCGGGGACACACCACGGAGCCTGGGAGGGGGCGGGGACAGAATGAGGGGGCACCAATGAACATGGGGGTGGGGCGGGGACACACCACGGAGCCTGGGAGGGGGCAGGGGCGGCATTTTGAGTGGCTTTCCTGAGCCAGCCGTGACGCCGCGGCGAGCAGTCTTTTGCTGCTCCTAAGAGGGCCCTTGGGCCCTCCTCTCTCTAGTTCTCTCTCCCTACCCTGGGGATCAAAAAGGATTTTCACCGCTGCAGGGCTGTGGAAGCTGACCACACACCAACTCCTTCCCTATCCTCCCCACTTCCAGTCTTCCCTACGCCCCAGCCTCCTGCTTTTCAAAGTAGAGCCCTTGGGCCTCAGCCTGGCACTCCAGGACGCCCCAGGCGCCCCTCCAGCTTTCTCTCTTGCTTGGGTCAGCTCCTCCATCCAGCCCCCCCTGGTGCCTGCCTCTCCACTGAAGTGGGAGCCCTCACAGTTCCTAATTCACCAGCTCACTCATTCAGAGCCCATTGTGCCAGCCGTGTGGTCCTGGACCCTCCGCCACAGGCCTCAGCTCACTGCCTTGCTTTCTCCTCCGGCAACCCCGGCCCCGGATCCCTCCCGGGCAGGGCCTGCCTCCTCCCCGCCCCGTTCCTGCTGCCCATGGGAGCCCCCCCACTCTGACTGCCCCTCCTGCCTGCAGGCTGGCGTGAAGGACACAGAGAACCGCGTGGCCCTCCACGCCCTGACGCGGCCACCGGCCCTGCTCCTCCTGGCGGCAGCCAGCAGCGGCCTGCGCTTCGTCCTGGCCTCTTTCGCCCTGGCCCTCCTCCTGCCCGTGTTCCTGGCCGTGGCGGCCATGAAGCTGGGCCTGCGGGCCCGGTGGGGCTCGCTGCCCCCGCCGGGCGGGCTGGGGGGGCCCTGGGTAGCAGTGCGGGGCTCAGGGGATGTGTGCGGGGTCCTGGCCCTGGCCCCAGGCTCCAGCGCTGGAGACGGGGCCCGGGTCACCCGCCTCTCTGTGTCTCGCTGGCACCGCCGCCGAGGCGTGGGCAGGCGGCTGCGGAGGGAACCAATGAGGGGGGGCCGGGACACCAGTGAACCTGGGAGGGGACGGGGACACCAGTGAGCCTGGGAGGGGGCGGGGACAGAATGAGGGGGCACCAATGAACATGGGGGTGGGGCGGGGACACACCACGGAGCCTGGGAGGGGGCAGGGGCGGCATTTTGAGTGGCTTTCCTGAGCCAGCCGTGACGCCGCGGCGAGCAGTCTTTTGCTGCTCCTAAGAGGGCCCTTGGGCCCTCCTCTCTCTAGTTCTCTCTCCCTACCCTGGGGATCAAAAAGGATTTTCACCGCTGCAGGGCTGTGGAAGCTGACCACACACCAACTCCTTCCCTATCCTCCCCACTTCCAGTCTTCCCTACGCCCCAGCCTCCTGCTTTTCAAAGTAGAGCCCTTGGGCCTCAGCCTGGCACTCCAGGACGCCCCAGGCGCCCCTCCAGCTTTCTCTCTTGCTTGGGTCAGCTCCTCCATCCAGCCCCCCCTGGTGCCTGCCTCTCCACTGAAGTGGGAGCCCTCACAGTTCCTAATTCACCAGCTCACTCATTCAGAGCCCATTGTGCCAGCCGTGTGGTCCTGGACCCTCCGCCACAGGCCTCAGCTCACTGCCTTGCTTTCTCCTCCGGCAACCCCGGCCCCGGATCCCTCCCGGGCAGGGCCTGCCTCCTCCCCGCCCCGTTCCTGCTGCCCATGGGAGCCCCCCCACTCTGACTGCCCCTCCTGCCTGCAGGCTGGCGTGAAGGACACAGAGAACCGCGTGGCCCTCCACGCCCTGACGCGGCCACCGGCCCTGCTCCTCCTGGCGGCAGCCAGCAGCGGCCTGCGCTTCGTCCTGGCCTCTTTCGCCCTGGCCCTCCTCCTGCCCGTGTTCCTGGCCGTGGCGGCCATGAAGCTGGGCCTGCGGGCCCGGTGGGGCTCGCTGCCCCCGCCGGGCGGGCTGGGGGGGCCCTGGGTAGCAGTGCGGGGCTCAGGGGATGTGTGCGGGGTCCTGGCCCTGGCCCCAGGCTCCAGCGCTGGAGACGGGGCCCGGGTCACCCGCCTCTCTGTGTCTCGCTGGCACCGCCGCCGAGGCGTGGGCAGGCGGCTGCTGGCCTTTGCCGAATCCCGGGCTCGAGCCTGGGCGGGTGGCATGGGGGAGCCCCGGGCCCGGCTAGTGGTCCCGGTGGCCGTGGCAGCGTGGGGCGTGGCCGGGATGCTGGAGGGCTGTGGCTACCAGGCCGAGGGGAGCTGGGGCTGTATGGGCTACACGCTGGTGCGGGAGTTCAGCAAGGAACTATGACGCCAGACCCTGGAGGAAGGAAAACCAGCGCTTAGTGAGCACCTACTGTGTGCAGACACTTTCACACCGTCCTTCCATGAATCCCCAGCCCACCCAGGGCCCAGAAACTGAGGCCTGCAGAGGGCAAGAGACCCCACCACAGCCTGACGTCTGTCTGTAATGTTTGAACTTCTCAGAGAGGTCGGCCCATCTAACCCCTGCCTCAGATTCTGTCTGCACTGAGAAGTCTCCCCATCTGCCTGTCTGTCTGTCAAGCCTGTGCCGTTTGTGCTACGAGCCTGGGAGGGACGTGGGGCAGGAGGAGAGGAGGCTGAGCAAGCCTGCCCCCCACCCTGACCAGGGTTAGGACTTAAGCAGGGGCGCCCCAAGCCGGGACAAGGCCCCCAGGGAATGGGGTGGGGCTTGATGCTGTGCTTGGAGTGGGTGAGGCTGCGGAGGCAGAGAGAGAGTGAGGGGCGCCTCTGCAGGGGAGGGTCGTCTGCCTCGAGAGCCCCAGGGGAGGGAGGGGGGGGTAGTGGGCACAGTGCTGCCCTCCCGGCCAGCCCCTCCCCGGGAAGGTGAGAGCCCAGAGGGGCAGACAGACCCATCTGGTTTTTAACACCCGTTTGTTAATAAAGCCTGAAACTGCTGTGCGCCTGTCTCCCTCTCTCTGATGCCTTTTCCAGTCTGTCTCCGAAGCCCCCCTTCCGTCTGGCTCCTCCTTCCCCGAGGTTGACATTAATTGTTGGCAGCGGGGGTGCTGGACTGGGGGCAGGGGAGGCAATGAGCTCAAGGCAGCCCTGCTCCCTGCCAGCCCTCTGACTCAGGCTCCCCATTACCGAAGTTTTTCCGCCTCACAGCTGCTTAGTGCAGAGAGAGAGAGAGAGAGAGAGAGAGAGAGAGAGAGAGAGTGAGTGTGTGTGTGTGTGTGTGTGTGTGTGTGTGTGTGTGTGTGTGCAGTAACCCTCCCCCACCCAAGCCTTGACCCTTGGTCCCCCAACCCCTGACCCCAGTTTCCTCGGGAGACACGCAAGTTCAACCACGGCTCCCTCAGGAGGTTGGGGACTTTTGCACGCAGATCCACCGGGAGAAATGGAGAGAGGAGTATCTCTGTCTCTTTTCCCAATCCAGGAAGTTCTTCCTGGTGTCTGGTTGCAAGCCCTCTTGCTGCACCGGGAGCCCCAGTTGTGCCAGGTCCCCAACCCCGGCATGTGATGTGAATCCATCCTTGATGCTCTCTGGTCCCAGCACGCTTCCCTGGCTGGACAAGAGAGGAGGCAGATGGGTGGGCACCCCAGCCGTGCACCCCTGTCGCCCAGCGTACGCCCCTGCCTGGATGCTTCCCTGCAGCCTGCTGCCCCCAGGCCGGCTCCCAAGTGGGTGTTTGCTGTTAGACACCCTCCCTCCTGCCTG
>NW_006795957.1:343510-346238 GCF_000442215.2 Lipotes vexillifer | reverse complement strand
CCCCGCCCCCTCCCCGCCCCCCCTCCTGTCCCCTGCTGCCTCCTCGGCAGCCTCTCTTCCTCCTGGCAGAGCGTCCAGCCCCTGCCTGCTCCTCCCCGGGTCCCGGGCGCCTCTGGCAGGAGCCTCCCTCCCTCCCGTGGCCGCTAGCTCCTCCCCTCTCCTGCTCCTCTCCCCGTTCACCCCATCCCTGCCCCGACTCTGCAGACATGAGGGTCTTGGCCTGCCTCCTCGGTGAGTGACCCTTCTCCTCGGGGACTCGGGCCTGGGCCCCACCCTCTGACCCCTGAGCTCACCCGCTGGAGAGCCTCAGACTTCCGGGGCCTCATCCCTGTTGCTTGGGGGATACAGGACATCTGGCCCTCCCTTGCCTGATCCCCCAGGGACCCAGCCTCTGGCACCCCCGTCCTACCCTCTTAGGAGCCCCAGAGACCTACCTCCTACCCCCCCCCACCCCCGCCCCACCAGTCCTGATCCTGTGGGGGGTCACCCATCATTCGACCTTTAGTCAGGCCCCTGGGGAAGTGCAAAGGGCCTGGGCGCCTGCCCTGAGGCATCTGGGGCCCCGCCCACCTCAAGGACCTGAACCTCGCCAGGCCCTCGACCCAGAGTCCTGCTTCCCAGCGGCGGGGTTTCTGGTTCAGAGGCATGAGGCCTCACTCTGCCCACCCCTCCAACCTCCCTTCCAGTGGCTCTGATGGGGATCCAGGCTGTTGGTAAGTGGCCCCAAACACTTCTTGCATCTGGCCTCCCTCAGCTGCAGGCCCACCCCGTGCCCAGCCTCACCCTCCAATGGGACCCTGTTCGCCCCCATCCGCCTATGACCTCGGGCACCACTTTCCCCAGGACCACCTGGGCGACAGCCTCCTGCTTCCTACGGGGCACCACTGCTCCCCTGGGTACCCAGGAGTTGGGCTCCCCGTTAGCAGCCAGGACACTGGCCTCCCGGTGATGCCCTGCAGGACAGCCCCCAGCCCGTACCCTCCCCCTGGCCCCAGGGTCTCCAGGACATCACAGCCTTTCCTCTGTCCTCCCCAGAGTGGCTGCGTCTGGCCGATGGCCCCCACGGGTGCGCGGGCCGCCTGGAGGTGAGGCACGGCGGGCGCTGGGGCACCGTGTGCGACGACGGCTGGGACCTGAGGGACGCCGCCGTGGCCTGCCGCGAGCTGGGCTGCGGGGGCGCGCTGGCCGCCCCTGGAGGCGCCTTCTTCGGGGAGGGTGCGGGGCCCGTGTGGCTGAGCGAGCTGGCCTGCCGGGGCGGTGAGCAGCAGCTGGGCCTCTGCCCCCACCGCGGCTGGAAGGCCCACATCTGCTCCCACGAGGAGGACGCAGGCGTCGTCTGTGCAGGTAAGGGGCCCTCGACCCCCTCAAGGGACATTGCTTCAGAGACGACCCAGGGACCCAAGTCCTTAGTCCAGTAACTGAGAATCCAGGAGCCCAGACACCCCACCCCTGACACCCCCTGCAAAGCCAGGACTTACCACTACCTTGGAGGGCTCCTGCCTCACTCAGGGCCTGCCCTCTTTATAGCATCTGGGGATCGCATGGCGGGGATATTGAATAATATCTTCCAAACTGAGAGGGAACTTTGAGACCAATAAACAAAGCAGTAAAGTACAACTATGAAGTTTACTGTGGGGAACTCATACAGGCAGGATGGATCTGGTGGGCAGTGATCCTTTTATCTGCAGCTGTGCTGCGCACCACCGCAAAGGGTGCAGGAAGATTTAAAGGGGCCAACGCTAGAGGCAGAATCTGAGTACCAAGGGAGAAGCATGTTTTCCTTCCCCCAGGGGGTCTTATGACCATTATTCCTCATGGACCATTAATCCTCTATGTCAGCAAAAGGCATCCTTCCTGTTTTCGTATCAGACGAAGGCAAGGGTAAAAGTTGATAGGGAACCAAAAAAAAAAGTTGATAGGGAACCTCTCTGGCTTGGGCGTGTTCCTCGTGAGTGGGACAAAGCTCAGCCATGCAAAGAGGGGAGGGGGTAGGGCTGCAGGCCTGAGGTGGGGCTGACAAAACAGAGCCAGTGCGGTCCAGCCACACGCTGCTCTCCCGAAGGTCAGCGTGTGTCGGACTCCAGGGATTGGGACGACTCACCTTCAGTCCTGGATGGGGACCCCTGGCCGGGGCTGTCTGGGGAGCTGAGCCCTGGCTCTGAGGAGGCCCCGGTGATGCCTGGTGAGCCCCCCACATGTGCCCTGTCTCCAGCTTCGGCTGTGAGGGAGAAGGGACAGGGGCCCGTCTCCTCCACAATCCCGAGGGCCCCCCGCCAAGGCCCCCTGCAGACCCCTGGGGACTCTCGGGACTGACCTGCGGCCCCAGGAGATGCAGCTGCCGGTCTCCCTCCCTGCTGTCTCCTCACCCAGCCCCCCGCCCAGCCGGGACCCCCCAGAGCGGCTCCCGGAAGAAGAGCCCCCGGCCGCCCAAACCCACCAAGTCCACCAGGGCCCCCTTGCTGACTGCCGGAGCCCCCCGCCAGGGTAAGTCCGCGCAGGCCTCCCCTCTGCAACAAGTCTGGATGGGGTGAGGCGCTAGGCTCCGCTGGACCAAACTGGGACCCCCCCGCCAGGTATGGGGGGGCGCTGCATCCCCCGGGGATTCACAGTCAGGCCCAGGCGCCCCACCCGGTCAGGGGACCCAGGCCTTGGCCTGCTCAGATCCTGGCTCTCCCCTTAACAGCCGGCTGGCAGGCCCATCTCAGGCCTCTGACCCCCACCCCCACCC